>NW_017616843.1:2307757-2442523 GCF_001879475.1 Ipomoea nil
CTGAGAAGACAATAGTCGAATTGAAGCTTGATCGCTATCGCCAGATTGAAGCTTGATCGCCATCGCCATCGCCATAGTCTCCTCTATGGCGGCTCCGACGCACATACAGGTTGGTAATGGCTCCTTTGGCCCTCCCGGTGTCGTCGTAGAGACACAATAGAAGAACCGCCACTCTTAATTTGATAATCGAATGACGGTTGCGAAGTTGGGTGGTCCGACTTAACCTTCGGCTATGGCAGCTTTCCAGGCGAAGCAGGCTATGCATGGCCAATCCGAGGGTGGCAATGGTGAGGGGAGGGTGTTGCAATCACTTCCTGTTACTCAGATCGAGGATCGTCGACATTCTGATTTCCCGGAGTCAATTGCAATAGTGGGGGTTCCGGCCAGTTGTGGAGCCTACCAATGTTTGTGACGATGGTGGGGGTAAAATAGGAAATGATAACTTTAGGCTATTCCTGAGAACTCAGGAATAGCCTAATACCCCGGGGGGGGGGGGGGGGATCTATATTCCCCTTGCAAGGGGAATATGTCATTCCATTCCTAGGAATATGTCATTCCATTCCCGAGAATAGAAGTTTTTACCAAACAAAGGAATATGTCTATTACTGGGAATGTTATTCCATTCCAAGCCTATTCCCCGAACCAAACGTGCCATTAGTGCTTCTTATAAACAAAATTGTAATATACAATCATTTGTGTGTGTGTGTGTGTGTGTGTGTGTGTGTGTGTGTGTGTGTGTGTGTGTGTGTGTGTGTGTATATATATATATATATATATATATATATATATATATATATATATATATATATATATAGAAGAACAATCATATAGGAACTCATCTTTAGGTAGGAACCTAGGAACCAATCTAAGCCCTTTATTTTTATTAATCTACGATTCATGTTTAATTATTTGGTTAAATGTTTTTTTTATCGTTGATTAAAGTATATTTTGGGCTAGCAGGGGTATTTTTGAAACTTCAGATATTGTTACACGTGGAAGGTGAGGTTTTTTTCGCTAGGTCTTTGCATTCGATCTGTACTAGATTGTTGTAGTTGGACTCCCTCACTCCCAAACTACACCGAATTGTTGTTGCTTTCTCACGACACCCACTCTGTTTTCTCTCCACGCCAGTCTGTTTTCTCTCGTCTCTGCTCTAGCCATCCGTCTTAGATGGCCGGTGGTGATGGAACGAACCCCAAATGTCCTCGCCCGTCGACAACGTCGTCCGCCGCTTGAGGTGGGGTTTTTTTTTTTAAAGTTTCAATTTCCTTAGCTATCAGCATGTCTATTTTAATACTATACGAGGTTTAGAGTTGTTTGATTTTGCAAGTTGCATTCCGGTTTAGGTTTTGACTGGCACTGTTGGCGTTCGTCGTTCTTCTTTTTTCCTTCTATGTGTTTTTTTTTTTGTTTTTTGTTTTGTTTTGTTTTGTTTTTGTTTTTTGAGTTATGCTACATTTTTGTTAATTTGATTTTGTTGTGGACTTATTTTTGATTTGTTATTTGGGTTTATTGTTAGTGGTGTTGGTTCTTTGGTTGTGCTTGTGGTCGAAAACTATAGTGACTGTTACTATATATATTGTAGTGGGTATGTGGGGGATGGTTGAGTTTTTTTGCACAGCTGTGTTGTGAACTTGTTTAGGGTTGTAATTTTACACTGTTCATTGTTCCATATAGGGGTAGGGTTTTAGGTTATAGTTTATTGGGATGTGCCTTTTAACACAGTTGGGTGTGCACCTTGGTTGAGGTTTATAAAGTTGTTTCCTTCCTGTGTGTTTCAGTGTGTTGGTTGGTGTATAGTTTTTGGCGTGTGTATGTTAGTGGTGCTGTGTGTGCACATGTGGAATGTTTGTCTATTATGTTGTTTATTAAACAAAATGTGCATTAGCTATGTGCTCCTTAGTAATCCTGTGTGTGCACTTCGGGTGTATAATTTCACCTTTGTGTATGCTCCTTGTTAGATGTGCAAATTTGCCCTTTTGTGTATGTTAGGTTTGTTTCTATACCCGTGGTTCCCCCCGCTGGTACATGTGAAGGGGTGTGGCGGGTAGTTGTCCACCCACCCGCTGGTACGTTGTGCTTTGGCCTCCGTTTTGTTGAACCATTGTACAATTGTGTGTCTCCTTTGATGTTTCGTACGTCTAGAACGGTGTCCTAAGATTATGAGTCTTGAATCATCATTAAGATCCAACTTTGTGATTCGTTGGATTAATGTGAAGTCTTTGATGTTCGTTTGAACCGTTATGCCTATTCTATTGATTTGCATGCTAGTTACGATGTTGTTGGTACTAGTATGTGCTTGTTCATTCGTTCTCGATGAAGATTGGTAACTTGTGTTCACCAATCATTGTGATCTTTGGATTGAAGCCTACTGTTATTGTGATATTGCCTTGAATGTTCCTTTCGTATCTCTTCGTGAAGTCTTTCGATTGAATCCCTTGATGTGATCTCGTACATATGGTGTACACGCTTGATTGGTCTTGATTGGGCTATTGATGAGCTTCAATCCTCTATGTCAATGACTATGCGATTGTTATGAGATTGGTGGTATTGAGCTTTGCTCACTTGATTGGTGGGATACTATCGCGTGAAGTATTATGATATTATTAACGACATTGTGTATGTCTATGAGATCGGTGGTAATTGTTTGGCGGGATGATTGGTTGGGATCAATGGCTCCATGAGGGATAAGGTTGGACTTGATGTATAGGTTGGCACTTGGAGGTACAGGTTGGAACTGAGATAAGGTTGACATATTGACATAAGGTTGGAACTTGTCATTGATTGCGATCCTTGACTTTCATTTGCTATGAGCATGTATTGATGTTATCCTTCATGTTATGATGTTACCTTGATTGATATTGATGATCATATGTTGTTGATGATTCCATTGTTCTTATCGTTGTGTTGATCTCTTGACTTATCGTATGATGGTCGGTTGATTGAGAGTGTTCCATGATGAGTCTTATGATGTTTCTATTCCTCGTTTTAAAAGACTATATATTATGTACTCCAAGTCTCAAATGATTTTCTTATATCTATACTATATGTATTCAACAAGTAGTGGTGGATTACTTAGCATTATTCGCTAACGGGTGCAACCATTTATGTTTTTCAGGTATTGAGTAGACCATTGAGAGCGCGCTAGATGAAGACGTAGTTAGCGTAGCTTTCCTTATCCTTAGTTTGGACTTGTGGCCTGAGAGCCTTAGACTCGTGAATTGCTAACTTATTGGATTTTGATAATTAGTATTTGGTTCTAGCCTGTGCATCTATGGAATAGATAGATGTGGCATAACACTCCTATACTTATCTGTTAGCTTCTGCTCAGTTTTAATTTAATGGTTAGATTGCCTTACTTCTTAAGCTTTAAATTGTTGCCTAAAATCGGGGGTGTTACAGCAGCGCTTAGGCGGCTTAAATCAAATAACACATCCAAATAAATGAAATAATGGTAATTCATAAGTCATAACATCAAAACAATATTACAAATTAAAAATACTCAAATATGAAATACTCAAATACTTCAATCATCCAAAGATTCAAAGTATCAAACTAGTCTACATGTGTATAAATGTCATATTATATATATGTATGCATATATGTGTGTGTGTGTGTGTGTCTATATATATATATATATATATATATATATATATATATATATATATATATATATATACACACACACACACACATAATGAAAAAAAATTAGCAAGGTCGAGCTGATCGGGTTAACTCGGCTAAGTTAGACGTTAGGCGGCTGCCTAGGTGGCCAAGTCGGTCGAGTTAGGCGCTAGGATGACGCCTAGGCGGTTGGTCGCCTAGGAGAGCGCCTAGGGGGAAAATCGTCACGGTCTAGGCGCACCTAGCGCCTAGGCTGATTTTTACAACAGTGTCCAAAACTGATCAACTCAAAGTGAAAAAAAAAAACTAATAGGAAACCCTCACTTAGAGTTAAAACTTATAACTTTAAGATTAAAATATAAGATTTTAACGTATATTTCGCTTATAACTCTAAAAGTTAATTCAGATTTTATTAATATTTCACTTTTGATCCCTTATTGGAACGCTCCTAGGCGTTTCAAACTAGGAAATTTAAAAGTAGTTCACAACAGGCCAAAGAGAATTGTCACTACTGTATAGTAAGAACAAATTTGGAGAGGATGAAAGGATGCAATTAGAGAGGGTTTAGGGTTAAACATGATCGAGTGAACAAATGAATGAATTAAGAAATAGTCATTAGTAGATATCTTGGGATTAGGACAAGAAGGGGGAGTTGGGAAGGACATGTGGAAATGATGAGAAACATCACATTCAGTCTCATTCACCCTTTCCCTTTCCCTTTCCCTTTAGCATTGGCAATCCCACAGCACAACCATGACTTTTCCTGCACCTATATCACACCAATCTTTGCTTTCAATTCCCACCATTTTCTTTCCCCTATCACTCACCCAACCATGTAAAATATTTATAACTTTTTCTCTTTTTTGCATAATAATAAATTACATTTTAGTTCATAAGTTATAGCTTAGCAATGATTTTTGTTCTTATGCATTCACATATATTGGCTTCAAGGATTAAATGATGTTGTGTCTATGCTCCTTGTCGTTTTAGTAACAGTTAGAGGTGCCAGTACCAAAAAGGTACGTTATAAGACAAGTGAGTGAAGCATGATTTTTGTACTTAAAGGATACGAGTTCGATTATTACCCAACATTTTCTTAGTCAAGCCCGCCACACAGGATCTTCCTATATGATTTACTTGTACTGTGTAGTTTGTGTCTAGAATCTATTACATATGAGTTCAGCTTTCAACTTAGTTGAGACCGACAAAAAACACAATTTTAAAACCCAAATTATATGTGCACGCAAAACAATTAAAATACACATATGCAATTTCATTAATGGTTAACAATGATTTATGTGCAATTTTAATTTTAAAAACTTGTTTTCCCAAATGCATTGACAATATTTGGGACTAGCTAGAGTGACTTTGATTTGAATCCTGGGAGTTTTTGTTAGACATAGGCTCTGTTTGGCAAACCTAGCTGAAAAGCTATAAGCTAGGAGCTGATAGTTAAAAAGGAGCTGAAAGCTGAAAAGCTATAAGCTCAGAGTTGAAAATTGAAGAGCTGTTAAGCTAGCTGTTATGATTGAAAGTGTTTGGTAAAATTAGCTTTTTGATAAGCTGATAAATGTAAAAAAGACTAAAAAGGACATCTTCATAAAATTTAAATTAGTTTGTTTACATATTAAAATTTAACATTTCATCTTCCAAAAAAAGTAAACACTTTTTAAAATAAAACTATTAGCATGATCATGATCTAGCATCTCATAATGAAGTAGCAATATTGTTGCGAATCTCCTTCATCTCCATAGGTGTGACTTAAATTTTCGTTGATGGAGATATTACTACTCGAATTCTTCCGAATATAATTATGTAGTGCAAATGTGGCCATAATAACATCAATTTGGGTCTCCTTACTAAACTGCGGCATTTTAGCAAGTATCTTCCATCTCTTATTCAATATTCCAAACGATCTCTCAATACAACTTCGAAGAGAAGAATGTGCACGATTGAATGCTTCTTGAGCATTAGTTGGCCGCTTTTGTTCAAATTGAGATTGAAGCCATATTGCTAATTTAAAAATAACATTAATAATAATAATAATAATAATAATAATAATAATAATAATAATAATAATAATAATAATAATAATAATAATAATAAGCTAAAGTTTCAACATAATTATTTAGCAGGAAGGGATTGACGTGAAAGTTGGGATAGTGGAAGAGAAAGGGTTTAATTCATAAGGTTAAAATATGTCATTACTTTAAAATAATAAGGGTAAAGATGAAAAAAAAAAAAATTAGGAAGCTAGTAGCTTATTTTGAAACGCTACTTAAAGTAGCGTTCCAAAATAAGCTCTAATTTTAAGCTAGGAGCTTATTTTGAAAACATTACCAAACAGAGCTTATAGTTATTAGTAGCTTAAAATTAGCTATAAACTCCTAGCTTAGCGTTGCCAAACAGAGCCAAAATGGTGAAAATTTGTTACATTGCTGAGCTATGTCGGATCAGGCACCAATAGTAATTGTCACACATCTCAATGTGATTGACCATTCTCAACTTCTTGTAAGAGTTTTTTAAAAGTTTTTATGGATTTTTTGGTGAAATGAAAGAGAGAATGCTAGAGAAAAAAAAAAAAAAGTTAGTAAAATTTAGAATTTTTTTTTTGTTTTTGTTTTTTTTTTTTGTTTTAATTTAGTGAGATTTATGAAAAAAATATATATATAATAACAATAGAAAAGTAATGATGGTGTGATTCTTGTGTATCGGTAACTGAGCGCATTAAGAATAATCGCCAACTGGCTTTTTTTAAAAAAAAAATTTTGTTTTTTTTTTTTTTGACAAAACTCCAGCCGTTAATACAACTGTCGGATCGAGTTGTACGTTTTACTGCATTTTTATTTTCTTTTACAGTATAGATTTTCATATTTGAATTTTTTTTACCAATTCACAACAGCTCATAAAAATTTATGTTTCAATAACAATAATACTAATAAAGAAGCCATCATATGAAAGAGTAGAATTCTTGGAATTAAGATTCTTTTACTTTTTACTCTAGCAATGTAGCATGGTGGGCATTTGGGGTCTATATAATATAGGTTAGTTCATTGCCGTCATTTTGTTTGAGAATAGTACAACATTCTACTCAACCATTTCTTTCATTTCCTATTGATTTGACAAAATAAATAAATAAATAAAATAAAATAAAATACAAAACCTACATGGGCCCGAGGCCATTTTGTAACGGACCTTAGCTTTCAATTAAATATGTGAATCAATTATTTATGAACTAATTTCATTTCTGGTCTCATGATTTTTGAGATCTTGTCATTTTTTGTGCATAATTTTATTTTTTTTTTTTAATTTTAGTGCCTAAATTTTAAAATTGTACACTAAAAATGATAAACTTTAAAAATTATGAGACGAAAAATGAAATTAATTAATTCATTAACATTTTAAGGGTATATTATGTAAATTCTTACGTTTTAATTATTCCATACGGACCTTAGGTCTTTGCTTTCATTTAAATATGTCAACCAATTATTTATTTATTAACATTTTAAGTGTATACTATTTAAATTCTTACATTTTAATTATTTTTTTTTGAATGCTACTAGCTCTATTAGAGTTAATAACGCCTCCACTGAGGCTCGAACTTATAACCTTCTAAATGGAAGTCCAACCCGGATACCATTAGAACACATAGTCCTGGTACATTTTAATTATTTAATTATTCTATACTAACTATATTATTTTAATCTTTTAACTTTTTGCTATTGTAATATACCCTCCTAATTTTTAAAAACCCTCCTAATTTTTAAAAAATCTACTTTTTTAGTTACTAAAGCAACAAACTATTAAACATGGGTATTTTAATAATTGAGTATTTTAATAATTTGTCTTCTTTTTTATATATATTTTTAATAATCTCTTCAGTTTTAATATTTTATTTACAAAATAGATAACTTGATTTTAACATGTTTGTATAGGAAAAAAAAAATATGAATGATGTACCACATATAAAGAGGAAAAATGTCGTCAATTTTTTGTTTGCTAATAAAATATCAAAACTAGCTAAAGAGGTTATAAAGGAGAAAAAATATAATAAATTACTATAATACTAATGTACTAAATAAATTTTAATGTGGTTGAAGAGTTTTGAATGATCTAAAATTGTAACTTTTTTTTTTTGAAAATATTCGGAGGTATATATTACAATGACAAAAAGTTAAGAATTAAAACAAATAGTATAAAACACTTAAGCGACTAAAAATGTGATTTCTTTATACAAAATAAATTTCTTACCTAGGAGAATTCAAATTGACTCGGAATAAACTCAAATTGTTAATTAATCATACTCAAAATAATGTCTATAAATAAATAATTTTATACCCTTTTTTCGACATTGCATTTCTTTCCCTCAATCTACTAAATAGGAACTAATTGAGTTGTCTGGTCCGTGCAAGCTTCAATTTTACATTCCTTTTTATTCTTCTATTTTTCTAAAAACTCTGTCAGATCAGGATGCGAGACCTTTAAGATTGGGATTTAATCTTTTGGGTGAAGATTCATGATGAGTATACCTTGGGATTAGGTACTTGCCCAAAATGTAATAGTCAAACCTCGATCACCTCCAGTTCATATCTTCTAGGTTTGTACAAAAATAATAGATGCAGCAGCCATGCAGGAAGGAAGATTATAATGTGAAAGAACATCTCCCCACTGCGGCTCTGATCTGCCTCTTCATCTGACATATCATATACTTCAATTCCTCTCAAATTTCTGTCATTTGAAATTTCCCACCAAGAAATTTTTGACAACACCGATGCTAATGCTATTACCCTATTATTACGCGCTAAATACAGTTGGCCCTTAATTGGCAGGTTAAAACAGTTTAATTTCTTTTTTTTTTTTCTTTTTTGCTTTTTAAGCAATATTTTGGATTTAAACTTTATGGATAAATTAATAAATATTAAAAAAGTTGTTCATATGATCATTGATTCTATCAAAATTTGAGTTTAAAAATTTGAGCAATGATCATATCTAGTTGAAACTAAGATTTGTTTACACCATATGTAGAGTGATCTATTTTATAATTAAAAAGGAATAAGAGTAAAATTGGTCATCGAATTACACAAGTAAATATAATTAGGCTATTGAACGCAAAAAAAAAAAAATACAATTGAATCCATGAACAACGCAAAATGATGCAATTGAACGCAAAAGCAACTTACTTATCGTAAGTGGAGGTTATTTTATTAAAATATTATTTTTTATTTATTAACTAATTTAAAAAAAAAAAAAAAAAAAAAAACCAACGCCTTCGTCTCCAGGCTGCCAGACGAAGAATGGGTCTTCGTATTCTTCGTCTCCGGCCTGGAGACGAAGAGGTCCTTCGCCTCCAGGTTGTCGGAGACGAAGGCTTTTATATATATATATATATATATATATATATATATATATATATATATATATATATATATATATTGTTATTTTGATCTTTTAATTATTTTAAATAATCCAATTTGAGTTGTTGATTATAAAATGAATATATATGGTCCGTTATTATCCTCTCAGTTGTAGATATATCCTTTAATTATAAGGCAAACACATTTAGTCCATCAATAATATCCTCTTCTGTAGTATATATGTTTATTTCACTTACGACACAACACAAATCCCTATTTCAATCGAATGGTAAGAAATTTTGTTACTCTACTATTGATCAAACAATAATGAATGAGAGAGAAAAAAAATATTATTACCAAGTGACTCTACTGTGATACTGTCTCATGGATTGTTATCCATGAGACATATTCGGTCAAGATAAAAATGTCATACTTAAAACTATTACATTTTTTCTAATAAACATTTTAGTTATGCTTAGTATTACATTTTCACGTATAATTATGAAATTTTTATCCCTCTTTTGAGTTGGGAGGAATAGTACGGGAATGGCGATTCATACATAGTAGGCCCCTAGAACGCTATCCGAATCTCCCCCACCCATCCTACGAACAAAGATTCGTGAGACGGTCATACAAAAATTTTTGCCATTGTTACCCAGGCCAGAAGTGTAATTTTATTTTATTTTATATTTTTAAGTGCAGTTTAATCAATAAATATTTTTGATAGACACATTCTTGTTTTATTGTTACTTTCTTTAAACGACTGAATAGGTCAAATGCTTCAATTTCACAAGCAGACCGAATATCCCATTGATCCAAAAATTGCCCGCAATTTGCGTTCAAATATCAAGACTTTTTTTCTTAAATCTACACATCAGTTATTTATTTATTTTTCCCCTGTTCAAATGAAGTTGATTTAGTTAGAACAAGACACCGTTGGAAAGAATAATAATTTGTCACAAATTTTCATTGATAATGATATTGCCTTAAATAAGTAGAATAACTTCATTAATTGACAATTTATAAACTAATGGATTTTGAGTGATGAGAAAGACCTTCTCCTCGCAAAAGGTTGAATTCTCAATCTCAAGAGTCTCCCGTACTCCAACCCAATGTAAATTACGGGGTGACTCAATAGTTCAGAACCAGCAGAAGAGATCTGCCTACTTTGGAGATAATTCTCACACTGTCACCGTCGATGTTTGAACCTTGGTTTTTTTCCTAAATACTGTCTACTAAACCATTGAGCTAAACCAGTGTGGACATGGCGAGAAAAACCTGCCACCACTACTAGAGAGTATGCAATAAGTAAATCTTGCCTTGCTGGCAAACAATCACAAGGAGGTAAACCAATAAATTAATTGATTTCACACAAAGATGTAGCATAATTATAATTAATCTTACCATTAAAGTTGGAAGAATTGATAACATAGTACCCTGTATTACTAATATATATATATATATATATATATATATATATATATATAATATTTATATACATACATAATGATCACCCAATTAGTGGGGTGAAAACAGAGGAAATGTAACCTGGTAATACTAATAATACGACCGCAGACTACAAGTCTCCCAAGATAATTAATTCTCAAGTATCAGATTATGAATTGCAGGTTGTAATCTGCAGATTTCAGAGAACTGATAGAAATTGGCTATGGAGTCTCAGAAGAAGAATGGGTTAAGATTAGCAAAATGTGGGTGGGTGGGTGGGTGGGAGAAGAATGATTAAATCATGGGCTGTGATGATGGAATGACAGAGCAAAGCTCAATGGACCCATAATCAAGAAGCTCCTCAATCATCTGTTCAATGTGGTCATCTTCAAGAGGCTTTATGAATTGCGTTGTTGTGTTTCCAATTCCTCCGCCCACGGCGGCGGCCGCCGCCGTCTGCGGTGGCTGCTGCTTGTCCGGGGGCGACCAGACGGCCAAATTTGCGGCAATGGCGGCGGGGATAGGGGGGTTGTGTGAAACCGGCGGCGCCGCCATTCGTTGAGGGTGGTGTTGGATTTGAGGTGATGATGTTTTGGCCATTTGGAGAGAGGCCATATAGCATCTGTGCAATTTGGCTGTTAAGGTTGCCGAGAGTAGCTTGGACGAGGATGTCTGCGGCATGTTTGGGTTGTAGGGGAAGTTGGTTCTTGCCCTTGGACCACACATTAGCCTTGCTGCTTCGTCGTAGGCTCTTGCAGCATCCTCTGCTGTCTCAAATGTCCCTAGCCAAATTCTCGTTTTCCTGCAAACCAAACACTTCATTAATGACAGCTACTATGTAGTATGATGACACTTTTGTTACCATTAACCCCTATTAACGCCAATTATTATGTAATCTGATGACACACACTTCTGTTACCATTTCAATTGGCTGGTCACAGAATCGAACCATTACCTTGTAAAGACTGGTGAGCGTTTCAAAATCCAAAACTACACCTAATGTACACACGAATATGTTAAACAGTAGTTCTGAAGTCTGAACTAAACTAAAAGTTATTGTAACTTACAATAACGGGTGACGGATTTCAGACACCCAGGAACCCCAATGCCTTTGTCGGACGCCGCGATAACGTTGTTGTGGTCGTGCCATTGTGGAATACTAATGCAAAGTGCAAAAATGGGAGGTGGGTTTTGGGAGTTGTATGCTTTAATTTCTTGTTTGTGTTGAGGGGAAGTGAAGTGGCTCAAGGAGAGAGGGTTAAGGCAAGGAGGGAATGAGGGGTTTAAGTAGTTGGCTCCATTGAGAGGGACATGCGGTAAAAAATGTCAATTTTCTCCCCATTGCCATCTTGGTCTGCTCTGTCAACCAAAAAACTTAACAATGGGCCCCACCTAGGGTTGTGTTGTTTGGGGGGTGGGGATGGGGGTATCTTGGACCTTCTTTTGTTTGTTTCTCTATCATTAATTATATTTCCTAGTTGGCTTGTTATGACTTAAAATATGTTACAAGAATAAAGATATTTGAGAAACAGACCAAATTCAAGTAATGTGACTATAATAATAACTTTTGTTGCAATAAAATCCCAATCTATTGGTTTTCTTGAATTTTCCTAAAGAATTTTAAAGTCAGTCCCATACCATGTGAAGAGAAATCATACCTCAATCAACATTTCTATATAGTCCAATAAAGAATACCTATTATAATCTAATAACAACTTAGGGTATTTAGTCCAATTATAGTTGTCGCATGTTAGGATTGAATTATATAGATAGAATGATTAAAATAAATAATTAAATACATTTAATTTTGTTTCTTAAGGTATGAATCCTTGAAAGCAAGAAGCAAATTAAACTAATACATTATTTTTAAGTATTAACATCTTTTAATCATTTCCATATGGAATTGTAAAGAAATAAATTCAAGTTAGTCTTTTTGGTTTGAACTAGTCAGTTTTGGACAACCTAGGTTGGTTTACATCATTATAGTTCTTTGCCGATTAACGTAACAAGGCAAGATTGGTCCAATGTATACCTTAGGTGGTGATTGCGTATTTCTCTTGTCACTCAAAACTATTAGGACTCTATTATTATTAGTATTCGTTACCTATTGTTACTAGTATTAGTCTTGTATTAGGTTTGCTATTCGCTACTATATATATTCCTGTACAGACTTATTATTTGATTCATTCAGAAATATTATATCCTCATCTGGTATCAGCAGGTTCTTTTTCTCTCTCTCTATGGCGCACCTCAGTTCTGATGGCGGTTCTGTTGAAAGTTCTGAACGGACTGTTTCTGAGGCTGCGCTTGTGGCACCCCTGCAGTCCGGGGTGTCGTTTTCTTCGGCTCATCACTTCGTTTCCATCACATTGACATCCCGTAATTTTTTGTTTTGGTGCACTCAGCTTCTTCCGTTCCTGGATGGCCAAGGATTATTCGGTTTTGTCGATGGAACGTCTGTGTGTCCCCCGTTTACTGCGATTACAGTACCTTCTGCTGAGGAGGCTGCTGCTGCCGTGTCTTCGTCGGCCGTATCGTCCGCCACTCGGAGTGCATGGCTTCGTCAAGATAAGGCCGTGCTCTCCTTGTTGATCTCGTCCTTGTCCAACGAGATGATGCATCTTGCCATCGGTAAAACCTCCTCTCGGCATTTGTGGGTGGCGATCGAACAGGTTCTTGGTTCGACGACTCGGGCCCGTGCTCTTCGGTTGGTGGGCGAACTGCAAGGATTGCGGCAGGGGGATGCTTCGATCCCGGATTATCTTGGGCGTGCTCAGGTGCTTATTGAGGATTTGGCACTTGCCGGCCGTCCGGTGACACTAGAAGATCAGAATATGTATATATTCCGGGGCTTGCGGTCCGAATATCGCCCTTTGGTGGCGTCGCTGACGAGGGGTGCTCCGGTGTCTTTACCCGAGTTATCCGATTTTCTTGTTTCGCAGGCCTTTATATGTGCTGATGATGGTGGTGACGTTGCTGCTGCTCCGGTCGCCATGGCGGCTCAGCGAGGTGGAGGTCGCTCGGGCGGGCAGCAGCGTGGCGACGGCAATCGAGGCCGAGGTCGTGGCAAGGGCCGAGGCCGCGGTCGAGGTGGCGCCGGGGCTGTCCAGTGCCAGATCTGCTCCAGCGAAGGCCACTCGGCCGCTTCGTGCTATCGTCGTTATGATGGCGCTCCGGGGCCGCGGGCACATGTTGCATATTCTGTTGATGATTCGGCTTCGGTTAATCCTCAGCAGTGGTTTCCTGACACTGGTGCGTCGAATCATGCCACTCCGGATCCGTCTTTAATGTCCTCGGCGGTTCTTTATAATGGTCCGGATCATCTTCGTGTTGGTGACGGTAAGTGTTTACCTATTGTTAGTACTGGTTCATCTTCGTTAGCCGCATCTAAAACACTGTTTCGATTGTCTGATGTTCTTCATGTTCCTGGGCTTTCTGCGTCTTTATTGTCTGTGCAACGGTTTGCTCGTGATAATAATGTCTTTTTTGAGTTTCACCCTGATTGTTTCTTTGTGAAGGATCGTTCAACCAGGGAAGTTCTATATAAAGGGCCGGCTTCGGGGGGTCTCTATTCTTGGCCTGTCTCTCGTTCAAGTCCCGCTGCGTTTGTGGCCTCTCGAGTCTCCTCTGACGTGTGGCATAGCCGGTTGGGTCATCCTCACCCGCGTGTCTTGCGGCAGATTTTAAATTCATGTTCTATTCAGTCTAGTTTTAGTGATACTTCGGAATTGTGTCGTGCTTGTATGCTTGGGAAATCCTCACGGTTTCCCTTGCCTCGTGTCAATACTACTACGTCTCATGTTTTAGAACTTATATATACTGATATTTGGGGCCCAGCGCCTTTTCTTTCCGTCAATGACTTTCGTTATTTTGTTTTGTTTGTTGATGACTATACGCGCTATGTATGGTTTTATCCTATGCGTTTGAAAACTGATGTGTATGCTATCTTCGAGCAGTTTCGGTCACTAGTTGAGCGTTCATATGGTCGTAAGATTGTCTCTATTCAATCTGATTTAGGGGGAGAGTATAAACGTTTGCACCGTACTTTTGTCTCTTTGGGTATTAATCATAGGCAGTCTTGTGCCTATACCCATGAGCAGAATGGTAGAGTTGAGCGTCGGCATCGTCACGTTGTGGAAACGGGTTTGGCTCTCTTGGCCCAGGCTTCGGTTCCACAACGATATTGGGATTATACCTTTGAGACTGCGGTCTATCTCATCAATAAGATGCCGACTCGGGTTTTGGATAATGATAGTCCTCATTCTCGGTTGCATCGTTCTAGTCCTTCTTACTCTTTCTTGCGTGTGTTTGGCTGTCTCTGTTATCCTCTATTACGCCCGTATAATCGTAACAAGTTGCAGTATCGGTCTTCTCCGTGTGTGTTTCTTGGTTATCCGTCTTCGTTTCGTGGCTATCGTTGTTTTGATCCTGCTACTAACAAGGTATTCATTTGCCGTCATGTGCGGTTTGATGAAACCATATTTCCATTTGCTTCTTCTGTCCCCTCTCAGGTCTCTAGCTCTCGCCCGATTGAGCCGTGGGGTGTTGGCGCCGTTCAGGTTGGCGCGAGCTCCGGTGTTTGTTCTGCTGGGCCGGATCCTCGTCCGGAGATGGACACGGATTCCGGGGCTGCTGGTGCTGCTTCTGATTCCCGCACCGAGACTGCCGTGGCTCCAGATGTGGCAGTCTCGGGTGCTCCTAAGGCGCCCAAGCGAGGTCGGCGCGCGGTAAAACCGGTTCCACCTCGGTCTCATGTTATGGTGACTCGTTCTTTGGGGCCGACGCAGCATGTGGCTCTTATGACTGTTTCTGAGCCGACCTGTTATTCTCAAGCAGTTCGGTATCCGGAATGGCGTGAAGCCATGGATCTTGAGTTTAATGCCTTGCTCCAGAATCACACTTGGCGTCTGGTTAGTCGCACACCTGGTATGAATGTTGTAGGCTGCAAATGGGTGTTCAGGACGAAGCGCAAGGCTGATGGCACGATTGAGCGGCACAAGGCTCAGTTGGTGGCTAAGGGGTTCAATCAAGTCGCAGGACAGGACTTTTTTGAGACCTTCAGTCCTGTTGTAAAACCCACAACCGTGCGGCTTCTTCTCTCCTTGGCTGTCTCTCGCGGTTGGGTAATTCGGCAGTTGGATGTTCACAACGCCTTTCTGAATGGTAATCTTGCAGAGACAGTCTACATGCGACAGCCGCCTGGCTATGAGGACTCGTCACGACCGGATGATGTATGCTTATTACAGAGGTCACTCTATGGTCTTAAGCAGGCTCCTCGCGCATGGTTTAACATGTTACATGCTTTCTTGGTGTCGGTTGGTTTTTCACCTTCAAAGACTGATGTCTCTTTATTCATATACACTCGTGACTCTGTATCTTTATATGTGCTTGTTTATGTGGATGATATCCTTGTTATGGGATCTGATGATTCGCGTGTTACTCGGCTTCTGACTGACTTAGCCTCGGAGTTCAAGATTCGTGACATGGGTGCTCCGTTTTTTTTTCTGGGCATTGAGACGGTCTCTCGTGGTGATGGTTTGTTTCTTTCTCAGCAGCGATACATGCGAGATATCTTGAGCCGTGCAGGTATGGTGGACTGCAAGCCGTTGGCTACTCCGGTGCCTGTGACTCGACCCGTTTCTGAATCTGTGGTTCCTTATGCCGATCCCACGCAGTATCGCAGTCTTGCTGGGGCTCTGCAGTATCTTACTGTCACTCGCCCGGATTTATCTTTTGTTGTGAATCGGGTCTGTCAGCATATGCACTCCCCGACTACTGAGCATTGGGCAATGCTCAAACGTGTTCTGCGGTACGTTAAAGGCACTTTGCATTTTGGTCTGTTTATTCGCCCATCCTCCTCTGTTGCATTGCATGCTTTTTCGGATTCAGACTGGGCTGGGGACCCCGCTGACAGAAAGTCTACTAGCGGCTTTGCGGTTTTTCTTGGTGACAATCTGATCTCTTGGTCTTGCCGGAAGCAACGTACGGTTGCTCGTTTGTCTACAGAGGCCGAGTACAAGGCACTAGTTGACGTGTCTGCTGAGGTCACCTGGTTGGTTTCTCTATTGCATGAACTTCGGTTGCCGTTGGCAGCTCCTCCACTCTCTGGTGTGATAATCTGGGTGCAACTTATCTCTGTTCCAACCCGGTGTTCCATGCTCGTACGAAACATGTGGAAATTGACTATCACTTTGTTCATGACAAAGTGGCAAAGAAAGAGTTGCAGGTTAGCTTCATTTCTACTAAGGATCAGCTGGCTGACGTGTTCACTAAAGCTCTCCCTGGTCCGCATTTCTCTACTCTGTGTGGCAAGCTCAATGTTGTAGCTAGTCCACCTTGTGCTTGAGGGGGAGTATTAGGACTCTATTATTATTAGTATTCGTTACCTATTGTTACTAGTATTAGTCTTGTATTAGGTTTGCTATTCGCTACTATATATATTCCTGTACAGACTTATTATTTGATTCATTCAGAAATATTATATCCTCATCAAAACAATCCATACACAGTATAGGTGATTGATGGTTAAATCAATTTATAAATGCCAATAATTATTATTAGAAAAGCACAACGATATATATCCCACAATCTACCAAAAAAAAAGTTAGATGAAATATATAATGAAAAAAAAAAAAACACTTAGGGGTGTATTCAATCCTAACTTTCATAGACTGTTAAAGATTTTTATGAACTTTAAAAGTTTGGAGATATTTAATTCAAACTTTTAGGGAGTCAAAAGTCATGCAATATTCAATCAAGATTTTTAAAGAGTTGGGGTAAGATTTTTAAAGAGTTTTAGAAGTCGGGTAGTATTCGATTAAGACTTTAGTCTTTAAAAATAAGGTATTTAAAAAGTTATGAACTTTTGTAGACTTTTTTTTTTTTTAAATTTTTTTTTAGGACTTTTGTAGACTTTTCCTTCTCAAGATTTCAAATGGTTAAAATCCAATCATTAACCCCAAGATTTCAAAATTTCCTTTCTGCCAACTTTGAATATTTTCTCCCTATTTAAACTTTATAAACCTTATACCTAAATTTAATAAATGATTTTTTCTTCATTATCCTATATTTTCTTCATATCTAAATTAACTCAACCAATTTTTTCTCTCTCCTAAACTTTACAATCTTCCTCTAAAAATTCCAAGTAATATTATTTTTTCTTCATTATTACTTGTATATTTTGATTTTGATTTTTTTCCTACGAACTTTTTATCATAACTTCTAAACTTTCTCTACAAACTTTTCTCTCTAACTTCTAATCTTTATCTATGAACTTTTTCTTCCTAAATACATGAACAAACCAATTTTTTCATCTATCACCATCAAATTTTACTATATGTTTCATAATATTCATATAAATACTTGTATATATATTTTTATTCTTTTTATGTTTATATTCGTAATATATATATTATTGTTTTCAAAAAAAAAAAAAAACCTATTTTATTGGTTTTTAGAGGTAAAAACAAATGTTTGTCATCCAATAAGAATCCTTAAAATTTTGCCATACTGCACTTGAAAAAAAAATAGTCTGTAAATTAAAATTGAACCCTACTGATAATTAATGTATTGATATCTACAAAGATTTCATACAAAATGAATTATCAACAAAAAATTTTGGAAAAGATCAAAGTGGGGTTTGTTGCCATGATTGGGGAATCCATCTTTGTGCAAGAGAAACAAGATTTTTTTTTTTTTTTTTTTAAAGAAATTGAATTAGAACATCATTATTATTACAGTGATGATCCAAATCATTTACCCAAACCCCATTCTATTTTATTACTATTATAAAAAGATAAAAAAATCCACTACATCAATATATATATAATTAACCAAAGAAAAATACAAAAATGTTGGCACATGTTGTGCTAATGATATGGATAAAGTTACAGATCGAAGAGATAAAATGTTGGGACAACAAGTGTGATGATGATGATGATGATGATGCAGAGAGAAGTATATATATAGTGGGTAATATCTATCTAGCTAATTCAATTCCATGAATCTTTCATTTTCATGCAATTTAATATGGGATATGAAACTTGGGAACTTGTTTGGACTCAAACATTTTAAATGTATTTTCACATCTTGCAACTATGGTGGTTGCTACAAATGGGAACACATCCATATGCCAGGTTGATTGGGAAGGAATAAAAATGGCCCATCATCCCCCCACATGATGCCTCATACTCAGGGCCGTATTTTAAATTTTGGTGACCCTGTTCTAGTAAATAAATGTGGCCCTACCAAAATCACAATTTTTAAAATTAATACATGTAAGTTTCGAACCTTTGACCTTAAAGTTAAAATACAACAAATACACATTTTTACCATCTCTTCATAGAACCTTTTAAATTTAATTGAAAACTTTTAATTTTTATTTAGAAACTAGCTAGGTAAAAATTAAGCATTGGACCTCTAAACTTTGGGGCCCCTCTAAAGTTGGGGGCCCTGTGCGGTAGCCCAGCTTGCACAGCCTAAAATCCGGCCCTGCTCATACTCACCCTCCATGTTGTTGTGTGGGATACACAATACAAAGTTGAAAGTATATAAAATTTAAACTAGATGATACTTTTAGCATCGAGTTCAATCAAGTATATCATTTTTATTTTGTATCAAGTATTGTTGACACGGGTCCTTAATAGTATCATTTTTTTAAAAATCTGATGATATAGTTTTTTGTTGCGCTTGGTACAGAGTGTCGTTGATACGACACTCAAGTCAAGACCTTAACTCTATCACAAAAGTTAACACAAACTCTCGTGCAGCTAATCTAGGATAGTATATATCACTGCTCACCCCTTGAGAAAGCAATGTCCACAGCAATCTACTTCAGATGACTCACACTCTGGATTCTTCTCGGCACGAGATACCCTTTCTTTATTTTTTTATTTTATTTTTATTTTTTTTTATATCATTTTCATGGCTTCATTACGGACCAATTATCAAGCACCAGGAAGCCGTTTCCAACGTCGCCCCCTCCACGACCAACATCGAATTGAATGAGGTGACGTCATTCACTCTAGATAGCGTGACTTCAAACCACGCTTATCAAGCACTACATAGCCCTTTCTTAGGTCGTCCCTCTGCTCGGTCGACACGACACAAGTAGACGACTTCACTCTATATAACTTTTACTCCAAACCCTTCTCTGTTTTGGCCATTTGAACCTTATCAAGCACCGAGTAGCTCTCTTCTAGGTAGTCATTTCTCATAATGCACCAACCATTGAATGAAAGCACCAATGATTTGGTACTCAAGTCAATACTTTAACTCCACCACAAAAGCTAGTTCAAGATCGAGTAGAGGGAGGTTTGATATAATCGAATTCAAGTATCACTCTATCTTCTCTTGTGGAGCTTGTGTAGATTGTTAGTTCGTATCAACGGTAAAAAATTTCATAAATTTATGATTCTCTTAATTAGAGGAAATGAAGTGAAATTTTAATATTTCTTTTAACCTAATTAACTTCGGAGTTGGAAGAAGATTGTGCTACAAATTTACATGATGTTAAATTATTATCTTTTAATTTGAAACTAGCTAGCTACATGAGAACCATCCGATCAAATGCTTACCATTCCACTAAAAGATCTAGCTAATGACAAATATACAATTTTATTTAGGTTAAAAAAATATTAAAATTTCAGTTCATTTCCTCTAATTAAGAGAATCATAAATTTATGAACCATCAGATCAAACGCTCACCATTTTCACTAAAAGATCTAGCTAATGACGAATATACAATTTTATTTACTTATACTAGCTTTACAACAACATCAAATTTAATGACAAGATAGTGTACTTGACATTCTAGAGTTACATCTAACACCAACAACATATTATAAGAAGAATGAATTAAGATTTATGATATTTTAAAGCTATTATGCACCTCTTGTAGCCACATCATCAAATTAATAAATGACATCGCACTGCAACTTAATTACTTGATTTTTTGCGCAGAGAACGGTCAAAAAGAATAAATTGAACAACATAAATATGCATTATTGTGTGTATTTTTTTTTTAATTGAAGTGATGATGATAATGATTGTTATTAACAAATAATCAAACAAGAATATCATGATACATATCCCTTCAACAATAATAACACACTGAACAATCATTCAGTGCATCATTTTTAACAATATATACATACATATATACATATATATATATATATATATATATATATATATATATATATATATATATATATATATATATATATATATATATATATATATATATATATGTAGGATTATTTTCGAATACAAACACCCTTAAAATATAAATTGTGTGCATGTAAGTATGTTAATATGTGCACGAGTTAATCTCAGATATTGTTGGCAGTGTGCCCAGTGTGCATGTAAGTATGTTAATGTGTGCACAAGCTTTGATGGATGGTTGTGATTTTTTCTCTTACGTGCTGTGTGCATGTAAGTATGTTAATTTGTGCACGAACTTTGATGAATGGTTGTGATTTTTCCTCCTACGCACTGTGTGCATGTTAGTATGTTAATGTGTGCATGAGCTTAATTTTGTATTTTAAGGAGGGTTGTATTTAAATGTAACCCTATATATAGTGAAGGATTGCACCACAACTACTACATGATTGCACTATTACGGCTCCTAGACATGCTTGAAAGACCTCTCGGTGCAATCGTATTCTGGTGCAGTGCAATTATATAGTAAGTGCGGTACAACCCTTAAGTTTGCAGTTCGGAGGTTAAGGTATATATATATATATATATATATATATATATATATATATATATATATATATATATATATATATATATATATATATATATAGAATAAAGTTCAAATGCGGCGGGGTCTTTCCGTGCGGCGGAATTCCAAAATACACTAACAGTGTTAACAATATGCACCAACAGTGTAATAAAAGCACACCACAATGAAATGTAATAAAACATCACAAAATACACAACAGACTCAAAAAAAATACACCATATAACTTACCACCCCCAATGGTGTATTTTCGAACAGTGTATGGTGTTTTTACTCACACCTAATAGTGTGTGTTTGGTGATGCATGGCTCTGTTTTGTGTGGTGTATTTTCCTAACGTTGATGGTGCATATTTGTTGAACTATTAGTGTTGCCGCACCGTAAGACACTGCCACACCTGAACCCGCCTATATATATATATATATATATATATATATATATATATATATATATATATATATATATATATATATAGTTGGGAGTTAGTTCCAAATTAATAGCAACATTATATATACATATAGTTCCCTAGCTAGTTACATCAATTCATTCCATCCAGACCCAACAACTTGATGCCATAGCATTTATTGAGCCACTTTTTGGTTATCTATCCTGAACAGGAATTGGCACTCGCTGTTGGAGGCACGTGAAGAATATATTGAAACAGCATTCCAAGTGATCTATGGATGAAACATGGTTTCAGTCAGCAGATGTTTTTGTCCGATCCTTAAATTAATTCTGACCACTTTTGTATCCTACATACCTTGTATGTATCGATATCTTTTCAACACGTCAATCCTAAAGTAAATCCTATGCTAAAATGTGTATGTGGATCCTCCGATCCATGTTCTTTCACATTACATTATTTTGTTGTTTTTCTTTTCTTCATCAATCCAATTCCCTCCTTGTGCTGTGAACATGCATCTTCTAATATTTTGTGTTTGTTAGATTGTGACCTTTCCACATGCATTTTAGTCCTTAGCTTCTTGTCTCCTTTTGGATTCAATTTTTCTTGCAGTTTCCACATCGGATTGGTTTCAATTCCATGCACACAGTATATTTGCAAAACCAGTTTTTGTCATTCAAATTTAATTTGTATTCTCATTTGAATCTTTTTCCACAGGTAATATAAGCTAGTCTTAATGTTGACTCATGGGGTCTGATCTACGTGTGTTTGTTCGACCTCCCCTTGACCTTGAGAAGATTTTGTTTAATGTATGATCAGTTTAATTGACCCTCCAAGATCACAAGAGGGTCGGGTACGTCTGTTAAACCATTATATTAAGTCACTGTGATTTACATCATTCCAAATGTTCTGTCAGGTCGGGCTGTAATGACGAACTTTTGAGTTGAGAATTTAACCTTTTGAGAGGAAGAGGAGAAAGAACAAATAAATTCATGCAAGGTCAGTTATGTAATTTAATAATTTGGATACATACACAACTAGCTTATATATACATAGCTACTTTTTTCCAAGGACAATCCCAACGCTTGAGGTTTTTTTTTTTTTTTTTTAGTCTTTTTGCAAAATAGGAGACATGAAGGAGGAAGAAGGAAAAAAAAAAAAAAAACTGAAAACAAAAGGCTTAAAAGCCTTTAAACTAGCTTAGTTTTTTCTTCAAAATTATTATATGTATTCCCCTGAAGTATAATTTTTATTATTTGTACAATTTTTATTGGGTAAAGAAAAGTGCTTGAATAAATAAAATAGTGGCCCACTATATTTTTTATTGAGTTAATAACCAAAATCGTCCTCGACTATAGTGGTTTTTCTCAATTTCGTCCTAAACGACTTTGGTGACCTAATATCGTCCCAGACTTTTGTGTTTCGCTCAATTTAGTCCTCCATTTGTTATTTCGTCAAATTGGTGTTAAATTAAGGGACAATTCAGTAATGTCAATATTGATCTCTCTTTACTTTCAATTTGTGAAGTGCGAAATTCCTCTTTCTTGTACGAATTACACCCAGAATTACTCCCGGACCTGCAAATCAAATTTTATATTCGTAGTTTTAGGAGTAATTATGGGAGTAATTCGTAAAAAAAAAAAAAAGATTTCGCAGTTCACATGTCTATGAGTAAAGAGATGCCAATATTAAAATTACTGAATTGTCTATTTATTTAACACCAAATGGACAAAATAACAAATGAGGGACTAAATTGAGCAAAAACACAAAAGTCTGGGACTAAATTGAGCGAAACACAAAAGTCTGGGACGATATTAGGTCACCAAAGTCGTTTAGGACGAAATTGAGAAAAACCACTATAGTCGAGAACGATTTTGGGTATTAACTCATTTTTTATTAATCAAAACATGACACTTCAATAGAGAGTAAAAAAAAAAATAGTGAAAAGTGAGAGTAAACGTAATATTAATCTTTCTTTTTCTTCTTCTTTTCTTTGTCTGGTACGAATCCCACTCAAAACACAAACTTGCAGGACCAGCTCTCCTCTTCTCTCTCCTCTTTTATCTCTCTGCTAAATCACAAAAAGTCTAACAAAAACACCAAAAAAATCACTATTGTGATTGCTCTAAGTAACAAAATATTAATTTTATTAGTTAACGAGACCTCTCTAAGCAATTTTATATACCCACATTCCTAGTAAAAAAAAAAACTTGTGATCAACCAAACTCATTGGCCCTGCTTGGTAAAAATAATTAGTCAGTCAATTTTGATTTGTTTGACTATTATTAGTTGTTTGACTTGGTTAAACGATCAATATGAGTGTTTGATTAGTTAGTTTTTTCTAACAACTTAGTGCTCCAAAATACTAAAATTTAAAAATATGCTCAAGACAGCTTTTTCGATTAGCTTTTTGAAAGAGTTATTTTGTATGTAATCTGCTATTTACTAATAGCTAATTTTTTTAAACATCTTTCTATAATCAGCTAATGCTATCAACTAGTCAAACCACTAACATAATCAACTAACAACTATTTACCAAACATCTCAATATCACAAACTTTTTTTTTTTTTATGTATGTTAAGAAGGTATGAAACTTAATTATTAATTAATGCAATACAAGCTTGTCCATTGCGATGACCTCATCAAAGGAATTTGCATTTTGGACAATGAATGTGGATACTGGTTATATTACTGGGGAAATTGATTGGATAAATTAAAAATAATAAATAAATAAATAATTGTCATCATCAATTATATTTTGGGTTACAGCTAATCGTAAATAAAATGACTGGGCACTTGGGCAGGAGTCAAAAAGAAAAATAAAAAAATAATAATACTAGAATAATGGAACTGAGCTGTGGGCCCTTATCCAAACGCGTGAATTTGGAGCCATACGCGTATGCTAAAATATTTACACATATATTGGCTATATGCGCGAAATGAAAAATAATTTCATTTTTACAAAATATTAAAAATTGTAAAAATCAGCCTAGGCGGTTGGTGAAAATTGGTTCCCCAATATAATTCGTTAATTGGGTCTTGGTTAATTTTCTCCAAAAATCATTTTAACCCTTCAAAAGCTAAAAATTCAAACTAGTCTAACCTGCATAAGGATAAGAATGAAGAGAATAATTTGGTGCAATCGTAATCAAATTGGTCGGACAGTTAATTTAATAACTACAATGTTTCAATCTCGACTTCTTATAAGAACTTTTTTTTTTTTTTTGTTACTCTTGAAACACTAGAAAATGAGCTTGGAAAGTGCATCGTTTTCCTAAAATTATTGTTTTGATTTCCAAACAAATCCTTGAAAATTTAGAAGTGAAAAAAAAAAAAAAATCGTGTTAAAATTGACCAATTTTTAGAGTGGCATTAACTCCAAGTTTACCGTAATACATAGGTTTACCACTCAGTACGTAACTTATAATTCAAGATATAGGAATTTGATAGATTTTAATTTGTATACATTTTTATACCCCAGAAAGTGACATCTTAATTGAAATATATGTGACATATTTAACGTTTTGAGCATGGTTAGCCAGCTACACTCTTTAACGCGCTTTCATTAACCAACAAGAAAGCAAATTGAAAAGAGAAATGAGTTGCCCAAACGGGTTTAGCTCAATGGTTCAGTAGGTAATATTTGAAAGAAAATATCAAAGTTTAAATTACGGTGGCATTAAAGCGGCATTTGGCCATTTTCAAAAAAAAAAAAAAAAAAAAAGCGGCATTTGGCCCTGTCTGCTGAGCCATTGAGTCACCGTGTGATAAAAGTATCATATTCAATCTAGCTTTATTGATTTCCGGGTATAAAATAATTATATTTGGCTTTGTATTGATGGTAAATACCAAGCTACCTTAATCCCGCTTTGCATTGAGATGTAAGATGCTTTTACGGTCCCTATAGTTAAGATGCTTTGTCTTGTAATGATTTGTAAAACTATAAATATTATCATCTCGAAAAATAATGAGGAATATGAATGAGCCAGTATGGGTAGCTTAGTTGATTATATGGGTGAAGTTAATTAAAAATAATGACCAAGGATCGAATTCACCGGTGATAGTGTACGTGGGAACAACCTCTGAAAGTAAAGGGATTTCTGGGGCGCAGTAAGCAAATGTTTATTTAGCTGAGTTATCATAATTTACATATTTCAAAATGTTTTATTGAACAAATTGTGAACATTCAATATATAAATTATCTATTTTTTAGATCCAAATTCACAGAATAATTTACCGTTGGGGATTAACCTTTTGGGAACATCATTTTCCGTCTCTTAATCTTTTGCAAGGTGACTCTTCTCAGTTCTCATCTTCCACTTGATTGTGAAGTGATTTTTTTTAAAAAAAAAAAAAATTAACTCTAACATGAAAATACATTTTATAAATAATTAAAGGATAAAAAGTAATAATGGATATACTTAAAAGAGTTAATTCCATTTCTTTCTCCGAGATTTATTGGTGACAGTCTACTTTTAGTTCTTTTTTTTTTTTTTTTTTTCAGAACATCCTTTTTGGTCATATACTATTATGGCATTACCATATTTGATTATCCATCAATAAAACTGTTTAAATTCCGTAAAATACAAGAGCATTAGGTCTTTAATTATGATTTTAAAAAAATAATGAGTCAACCTACTTTATATATATAAAAAAAAATCCTTGCATTTAATGACATTTCAACGATTTCGTTGAGGACAACAAATGTGATACAATAATACTAAGACTAAAAGGGGATACTCTGGAAAAGAAAGACGGGGGGTGTTGTGGTTGGGTGGAAGGGACTCATCAATTCTTAACCAAATGTCAAGGGTTCGATCTTTGACTTTGGGTATGGAGTAGCCTTAAATCTCTAGGGAAGTTGTCCCACTCAAAAAAAGTGCCTACAATTTGGAGGGGATTAGTCACTATATTTGACGGTGGAAAATTAGATATACGAAAAAAAAAATAAAAAAATCTATAAATCTACAACATAAAATGGAATTAACTCAACTTAATTAGAAGGTTTTTCTATAAATGAGGTTGGAAAACATGTCATATTCACTTAAAAATCATGGCGCAGCCCATGCGATATGCCCAGGCTGGTCTCTTTGACTGTATAATTTAGGAAGCTAATAAGCTAAGGGACATGCAATCGCCATCAAGTGAAGGTGTTGTCTATCATCCATTTCCATGTGCTTCTTGTCCATTTTTCTTTCTTGTCTTCCTTTTTAAATATGAAAAATTATATGTTATTCCACAATCAAAGAATAATTAATAAATAATCAACATTAAACTAGACAAAAACTTTTTTTTTTTTTTTATTGATGATGATGCTTAACATAATACAATATCCATTGTGGAAATGTTTTTTTCTCAACCACTTTTTTAGTTCATATCATAGTAATTTAATTATATTATTATTATATATATACCCTTGCCCAGATCAGGTTTCGATGTGGACAGTGCTTCCCATGCGGTAACATACCATTAGGTATGCATAAATGCACCATAAAATGTTTGAAAATGCACCATTAGGTGCAGTGTGGTGCATTTTTTTTGGTGTGTGGTGCATTTTGTAGAACATTTGTGCATTTCATTCTGGTACATTTTCGAACACTGCATGTGGTGCAATTATGCATATCTAATTATGCAATCCGCACCGATCGTACAGGAAGTCATGTCCTCATTTAAACCAGTACTCCCTTGTCCATTTAACTAAGTATGGTTAATAACTTTACAAATGAGTTTTATAGTGTTGTATAATAGGGTGTCTTAAGTCAATGAGCTACTTTGCACTGTGGGTATACTTTTCTATAAGAAAATGTTACACTTGAATAACACGTCGTTTTCATATGACCATGTTATTAACCAATCAGTAATAAAGCACATGGCCATTGCTATTATCCTTAAATGAAGGATACAAAGGTATATTTGGTTAGATAGTTAGATTATCAGTTAATTTTAGTTTATTTAATCATAATTAATTGTTTGACTTTGTTAAACAATTAATATAAGTGTTTGATTAATTAACTTTTTGTAACAGTTTATTACTCTAAAACACTTAAATTCAAAAAATTGCTCAAAGTAGCTTTTTCAATCAATTTTTTTTTAGAAAATCATTTTGCACGTAATCAGCTATCAACTAAAATTTAATTGACCAAATATCTTTCTACAATCAGCTAATGTTATCAACTAGTCAAACTTACTAGCCTAATCAGCTAACAACTATTTACTAAACACCCCAAAATCTTATTTGAAATGAAAATTTCATATGATATGAGACATTGTGATTAAATATGGCAAAAAACAATGAAACACATTAATTTGCAGAATTTTAGTATTATCGTCTATCCTTATATAATACACATTCTCAAAAGTACTTGTAAATTATTGTACTAATTTTTTTTTTTTTTTTGCACAATTCAAAATAACGAAAATTTATACAACTTATTATACCAACTGACATAGTGACATGCCATAAAAACAGTACCAAAAAAAAAAAAAAAAAAAAAAAAAAAACAAACAAACAAACAAACAAGTTTTAAAGAAATAAAGGAGTAATACACTAATACTACACTCCATCTCTTAAACTTATCTTTTAATGTTTACTTGTAATTAGACCCCTAAACCACCCCTCGATGAATCTGACCCATTGGTACAGACCACCATGCCCCATGAATCAAGTGGTTCAATGGTTTTTGGTTTGATTGATTAAGCTATTAATTTTTTAGACCTTTCTATTTTGATCGATATCTTTATTCCTAGTGATTTGGATAGTATTTCTAAGATCCCCATTAATCCTGATTATGATGATTCTTGGTACTGACATGCTATACGGTGAAGGGTGGTTATAGCCACATTGTTAGAGATTATGTTGACAACCCCAGAGGTTTTGACAAATTGATCCCTTTGTGAAAAATCAATGTCCCTCGCGAAATGGAGGACTTTCTTGTGGAGAGCCTTAAATAATATCCTTTCCACCACTACAAACTTGGTTTTAAAGAGGGTTGACGTGGATCTTTCATGTCTAATGTGTGGCCTTGCTCATGAGGATATAATGCATGCCCTTCTCTTGTGTGATTTTTTTCAACTTGTTTGGCATGAATCTTCCATACCTATCCCTACTGCAATTGGCAACACTTTTTCCATGTAGTTTAGAAATGTAATGGACTTTTTGACTAAGTAACATCTTGTGTTAATTGTGGCAGTTTTATATCATGTTTGGAGAGCAAGAAATACGGCGGTCAGGAGTTCTCTTTACCGGTGCCGAGGAAAGTGTGTTCGGCGGCAAGTGTTTCGGTTTGAGCATGGCAGCACGTTCACTCCAGAATCACTTCATTGAGCGCTGCTGGTGTCTTGCATTTTGCCTAACCTGCTGCTACCATCCGTCGACGCTGGCTACCATTCGTCTACGAAGAAGGCAACGGTCAGTGCAATCTTGCTGTTGCCAGATGGCGGTTTTGCAACAGCCTACAACAGACAGCTCCCGGGCTGTTTCTCTCCTCTTATGGCGGAGCCGTTGGCTTGCAAAGAGGTGTTGTCGTGGCTTAAAGAGCGAGGTGTGCTATCTGTGGTGCTTCTAACTGACTGCTCCAATCTCCATCGTTATTTATCATCTCCTCAACTTGATCCCTTTTCCTATGTTGGTTTTATTATTAACATCTGTAGGTCTATTATGTCTTATTTTAATCATTGTCTAGTTAGTTTAGTTCCTGTATCTAATAATTTTTAGCTCATACGCATGCTTCTACGTCTTTTTCTCAGGCTAGCACTATGTACTAGGACTCTATCCCTCCAAATGGTTAATGTCCACCTACTTATCACCAATTGATTTTAAGTAGGACAATAGCCAACTCTGTGGTTAAGTGTGCATGACTTACAATAGTCAAAAGATGGTGATCCCTAGGAAGTAAACATAGTTCAGCGTTAAGATCCATCAAATGTTTTTGGTGAAAACTTTTCGTACATGTAGCACTAATATAAAAAAATCTAGAACTTTTGTTTTCTAGTTCTTTTGTTATCATTCTTTGTTTTATGTTAAGAAAACTTGTTTACTAATACTAATTTATCTAAATTTATTTGTTTAGACAAACGTTATAAAAGTAACACAAGTCCAATAATTTATGAATGAGTTTTAGACCTTATATTTAAAACTAGTGTTAATTGAAACATGTACTCTATCTCAACTAAAAGTATAAACTAATAGTTGGATTACACATATATGATTATATATTATATATGCTCAACACGCCTCCCTCACGTGAGCGAGCCGGATACTTTTGATGCGCTCCAAGCAACACGTTATCATAGTCTCTTTTTATCGGATGACATGAAGAATTAAACTCATGACCTTTAGCATGAGGTTAACACTAGCTAATACCAAATGAGAACGATATTTCTGGGATAATCACACACAATAAAGTATTCCAACAATAATCAGATACAATAAACTAGTCCAACAATAATATACGCAGAAGATAACAACAAAAAGAGATACAATATGACTAGGAGTGTAGAGTCCTAACACTTCCCCTAGTCACGTTTAAGGGGACATATATCTCACGTTTTGAAAATTAAGAGGCAACATTTACACCACTAATAATTCAGGGATGACATTTATAATTGGCATATTTGTGAGAGACATACATTACAAATTTCCATGAAAAATTTTCAACATAGCCATCGTTGCCGCATTCATTGATCTTGTATGTGAATACTTATTGTGCATTCATTAAATATATTAGAAGTAATATAAATTTACTATTCATTTCATCTTCTAGACTAAAACTCCATAGATTAAAGTCAAAATCAGCATCAATTTTCACAACAAAAACACTTAGTATATAAGATGTAGTCACTGTTTAATAAAAAGTTTATGCACAAAGTGACAAACAATTTAACTCCAAGGTTAGTATCAGTTCAATAAAAAAAATTTTAAAATATATTGTTGATTTTATGGCTTTCGGATGCCGGTCGGTGGGCCAACACTACCGTAAAATACGTAAAGCAAAGGGTTAGATAAAAGAGTGAAGTGATAGAGAGAATAATGTTGTATTATTTCTCCAGAGTTTCGACCGCTAGAGTGCCAGAATTTCCGTCCCTTTACACGTTGATCCCGAGGGGATATTTATAATTGAGTACAAGATTCCTACAAGGAAAGTAGGGCTGACGTAGAGCCAATTCTATATGGGAAGTAGGGCTGACGTAGAGCCAATTCTATATGGGAAGTAGGGCTGACATAGAGCCAAATGGGATATGGAATCCGGCCTACTTCATACCATAACGGTCTGAGCTAACAAAGGAAACTACTTAAAATGAATAAGGAAGTTTCCGCGAAATCTGCCTGTAACCACCTCTGGGCGCACACCCAGTCGGGGATGGCTTGACTGCCAAGGAGAGGTTCTGAGGAACCGCGATACCCAGGCGAGGACACTTCGACCACAGAGCCTAGTCGCCCGATTGAGTTCCTGAGTGGTACCCGATCGGGGACACACCACCCGCGTAGCCTAGTCGCCCACCCGAATCCCACAAGGCATTCCCGGGGACACACCGACTTCCGAGGCTGGTCACCCAACCGAGTCTCATATACAAACCTAACCGAAGACACCGGTTGCCGGACCTGGTCACTTGACCCGAGTCGGCCGATCTGCGCCTGAGTAGGCGTCTGCTCTCTTAAATGGCCGGTTGCTCGAAGATGACTGGCCGCGATCTCCAGGCCCTTTATATGTATCCCAACCGGCTGTCTGATTTGGGGTATCTATCACATACACACACATAATATCAAGTGCTACGTACACTCCTTCATACTAATTCCAAAAATATGAAGTTGAAAATGAACATGTGCAAAATGGATGTGAAAATTGTTAATCAAATTGGACACATTGCGGCATCAATATGAAAATAGAACAAGAGGTACTACTCACGAACCTTCTACAAATATTATAAATATTAATATTTTATTAAATACTTCCACATGAAACATGTAGCTAGGGGAAAAAATTACCACTGCAAAATATCAACAAGAGCTTTGCAAGATTAAGAGTTAGTATAACTAATATCCCAGTCAAATAGACGTGCAACAAGAAAAATTCATAGTTTTCTACACCATAATCTCATTGCATGACGCTTCCATATATGCTACCATCAGTAACCTAATTGCAAATGACACTACCAAAAAAAAAAAAAAAACAAAAAAAAGGACAAATAGTGAAGATGTGAAGACAATGACAATGCTACCCAAAAGAGAATTAAGAATACTTAGAGAAATTGAAACCAAAAGAAGTATTTATTTAGACAGTCATTTTTAGACTATCAATTTTACAAAGTTGCAAATATTTATTTTATTGACAATTATAATGAATCTCCTATATTATCTTGCATTCATATGTACTTGGAATTACCTATTTAAATAAACATATTCGACATTTAATTACCTATGTATGAACTTCCCCTATATAATCTTGCATTGATATACTTTGAAATACTTATTTAAATATAAACATTGGGCATTAGCTTATTCGCGCAAACTAGTTATATTAAAAAAGTGTAGTTGATAATTTCGGCAATAATTGTTAAAGAATTTTAGAAGTGGTAAATAATTAAATATAATTATGATAGCATTTAATTTATACTAACAGAAGTTTATTGATGTAAGGGCAATTTTGTCGGATAAAAATGATAGTCATGAGTGATGACCAGCACCTTCTTCAAGTGGTGTAGAGGGGTATTTATAGGTGAGAAAAATTCATCTGTTAGAGAGAAAAGAAAATTGAAAACTTATTGACCAGTGGTTATTGTCCGCTGGGTAAGGAGCTTTTAATGCGACTTGTACTGTGTAGCCGTTGGCTTCAAAATGTGAACTACCTTTTTATCTTTTAGTACTGTAAAAAAAAGTACCAATTATTTAATGCTCCTTGAAATTTGAAATCTCATTCCTAGGACACCATTTATCTAGGATAATTTACCCAACTCTTAGGACTTGGACATTTATGCTACTGAGAGCATGTATGGCTTGTCCAATCGAGTCTCAGAACATGACTCGTGCTCTCGAGCTCTGGTAACGAATGATTGACTTTATCATTCATTCTCTTTACATATCAAATGATATTTCTTTATCATTTTTCAATAAGTTGCCTGAGAGATAGACCCTTCCAGGTTTCGGTCTATGTAGATCTATCGGTCTTCTCTTCTTCTTGATCTTGACGCTTGCTTCCAGAGGTTATGCTGATTCGGGTTAACACGAACTGAGCACGAATCATTATTTGTGCTGTGAACAGCAGCGTCCTAAAGGATGATTCGTTCCGTCAGAAAACTTAATACAACGAGAGAAAAAGAGGGGCCTAAATTCCTAAGTAGTTTGGTATCATCAAAATCTAATTACACATGTTCCTAAGCCTGCAAAGTCCTGTCAATTGTCATTTCGTACATGAACATGTCATCCCTAAGATCCACTGCATGGTAGACATGACCACGGTTCGGTTTGAACCGAATTGTGCACTGTTAGCACCGGACCGGAACCGAAACCGTACGGTTAGTTGCAGTTCCGGTTACGGTTATAAAAATACTGGAACCGAACATTTCCGGTTCCAAACTGTGAAATAATTTTTTTTAAAAAATTCAAACTGCCGAAGCCGTGAAACACGACTTTGGCAATTTGGCTAATATAAAGTGGCCTACTGGCCACTTCGCCAATCGCCAATTCGCCTGGCGCAAGGCATGCAACACACAAATTAAAAATGGTGGTTTTAACTAAGTTTTTAAAACATAACAATTAAAAAAAAAAAAAGAATTACGGTTGGAACTAGCGGTTCAAACCGAAACCTTATATTAAAGGTTCCGGTTTCGGTTCGCCCATTCTCGGAATCGGAACCGTGGTCATGCCTACTACGTGGTGATCATAACCTCCTTTCACTTCAAATAAATAGTCTTCACTTTGATACCGCCAGTACCCCCCTCGCTTGTTTATAAAAAAATTGACAATTTTGCAACAATTGTTGAACATATGTTGCAAGTTCAATTTCCTGCTTGCTGCCTACATTCAAACAACCTCACCATAATTTGATTTCTCAAAATCTCAAGGCAGTTTAACAAAGGATTTTTCCTAGCATCCAAAATCATAGCATTAAAGCTCTCACAAATGTTATCACAAGCATATCACTCTTACATAAATATGAGAAATGAGACCTTGACCATTGAGCAGGATGTTTGTTAGCCAACCATTCAAATGCTTCAACATCTAAACCCCTTAATTCCCTCAATGTTGCATTGAATGTTGTAACTGTAGTGGCTCTTGTAATTTTCCATAGTGCATCTTTGATTGGATTTCCAGTAAAACCAACCAGTTTCATATTCCCATGCAAGTGCCTTACACAAAAATGATGACTAACAAGGGGTAAAATATCCTCAAAAGCTGGAATTAGACCTTTTTGTTTATCAGAAATAAAGGTGAAATCTGCCTCAACACGTTCCATGACTCTTTATTTTCCCCTTCTACAATGACATATGCTATTGGAAACAGATTGTCATTAGCATCAATAGAGACTGTAGTGAGCAACATACCCCCAAATTTACCTCTTAGGTGGCAGCAATCCACACCTATGACCTATGATATGTCTACAATATTTAAATCCCTCCCTGCATGCCTCCCAACATATATATATATATATATACCCTTAACAGTCTCCTTGCACCATTTTCATCCATGAAATCAGATAACTTAATTATACAAGTTTATTTTGGATTTATCTTCTCTATTTTCTTATAATAACTCCAAATTCTATTGAACTTCAAAGTTTGCTCTCCTTAGGTCTCAGTCATAGTTAATGAAATAGCTTTGTATTCCTACCTTTTACTGATGTGAAAATGTTCAGTAGTGCAAGTTGTCTCCCTAAACTCTTCCATCTTCCAATCACTATTGCTTACAATCTGTTTCTTCCATCTCTTGGCTACCAATGCAACAGTGACCATTTTATTCTCATTAACCCACAAACAATTACAGTGTTCATCATTAAATGAAGTTATTCTCCAAGATAAGTCATTCTTATCCTTTCTTAATGTTACTTTCCATTTGCAGTCATCTCCATTACACTCAGCTACACACCTTACTTTATCATTCTTGATAAACTTCAATTGCTTTCCATTTGTCACTCCATAAGTGTGCACACCATCTTTGAACGTAGCTTTATCTTTAAAAGTTCTACCAAGCCATAGAGTATGAGGGGTTAAAACTACTTTAGGAGGCTTCACAGAATCCCATACATTTCTCTCAACCTCACCATTAGTCCCTACAATAAGTCTTTCATCTGATAAGTTCAATTCATCATTCACATCTGAAAAACCATCATCTCCATGCTCTACCTCTAAGTCATCAACATTATCTTCATCATACTCACTACATTCTTCATCAACTGAAACTAACTCATCTTCAAATTCTCCTATATAACCTTCTTCAATGATCTCATCCTCAGCAATTGAACTTGGTACAACCCAAACTTCAACTTTCTTTGGCCTAATCACACTGTTGGCTATATTGAAAGTCTTAGTATCTGATAACAACTCCACCAAACAGTCTTGAACAACTGAAAAGAACCTAAAGTTACCTTCTTTATGCCCCAGTTCACCAAACTTCTCTTTTAGGGTGATAAAACGAAATTCATCAGAATCTATGCTACTAAAGCTCTTAATTTTACCTCCCAAATATTTTGGTGAAATATATTGTTCTATCCTAGCTACATGCCTTATATACAAAGTGAGTGTGTAGGATTCTAGTCCACCTAAAGTAATCAGTGACGACAAAAACGAATTTCTATTGTTAGAACCACACTGTGGTAGTGTATTTAACTCTGACAATTTTAATTTCTTTATAATAAAGCTTAGTAAAACATTAAGCATCATACACAGTGCACAACACATGCTTTTAGGCATAATTGATCAAAATTAGATACACCTACATTAAAAAAGAGAACACAGCACACCTGCAATACGTACTGATAAAGCTAAACACCAAAATACACAGTGGCCTCCAATGTCTTTATAGTACAGAAAAGGTCTTCTGCCTAATAAAAAACCCTAGTACTATATTTAAAGCAAAGTTGGTCCCCATTAACTACATTCGAAGCTCCACAACCCCACATACATACAAACAAAACCCCAGGTCCCCACATACACATACAACAGACAATAACGACAATAATATAGGTCCTACAACAGACAATAACAACAATAACAAACCAAATTTCTTATATATGCTATGCTTTTAGGCATAAATAAGAAACAAAAAAAAAAAAGAAGAGAATCGTACCTGTATTGTACTTCAAAATAACATTTCTCCTTGAACCCATTAGCTTCTACAACGACTTGACGTGAAGTTATGATTTTAGGTTGAAATCTGGACGAATGCTCAACATTTACCTCATAATGTTTGCGATTAGGGTTAGGTTTTACGAATTGGGTTTTTTTTTTTTTTTTTTTTTTCTCTATTCTTTAAACTAAGCGTCGAAATGAGAAGGAAATACACACTTGAGAAGGCTTAAACAATGAAATTACATTTTTATCCTACATTTTAACGTGTCACAAATAGCAGTTTCGACTGAGGACCAACTCGGTGAGGAATAGCATAGTCGAGGATGCAATTGGACAATTTTGAAAGTCGAGGACCAAAGTGGTGAAATCCTTATAGTCGAGGGACCAAATCAGTAATTAACTCTAATGTATATTATGAGTTAGAATAATGTACTTTATGTGTTAGAATATTAAAATTTTTTGGGTAAAATAATGTATTTTATGAGTTAGAGTAATGTACATTATGCTTTAGAGTAATGTACATTATGCTTTATAAAAATGTATGTTGTAGTGAGTCGCGTGAAAAAAAATTACGTGAAATCACTCCATTTTTAGATTGTGGTCACACAGTTATGTGGACCACAGTACACACAATAACTATTGAGAAAATCCCTAACGGGCCAAATGTTGTGTTTCAAACACTTTGATGAATTTGACTGGTCATCTTCATTAATTCAGTCAAATAAAAAGCCTATAATTCAGCCTTTTACACAAACTAAATTAAAAGGAAAGCAGTAAACAATGATCATATGCATCAGTGGGGATTAAAAACCTGGGAAACATATTGATTGGTAAAAACTAAAAACTAACATGACTCCACCCCTAAATTGTCTGCTAATCATTTGTCATTATCAACCCTATTATAACCTTAGCTCCCATTATACAGCAATTACTAAGCTGTAATTCATTTCAGTCACTTTCAGCAGATTTTGTTGAAAAATTAAATCACAAAGTTATATTTCATTGAAAAATTATATTTCATTTTTTTTTAAAGGACCAAATTCTTTTCAATTCCGCGTGCGAAACTCTACCTTAATTTTTGCAGTATTTTGCGATGTACTTTGCATTGCCAGCAAGGTAGTATCTATGTAGATTTGATGATCTATGTGCTAGAGGATTCTCGAAACAAAGGTAAAAAAAAAAAAAAAATTGACAGATGAATCACTAAACTTATTGTTTTTGTGTAATTGTGTTACTGAACTTAAAAATGGTGCGAATAAACCATTAAACAAGTAAAAATATGTGTAATTGAGATATGTTTTCAATTTTTCTTGCTTAGAATCTGATCATATTAATTATATGGTATGTATTAAGAATTGCCCTTTCATATGTCATATTAGTTGGGATGTGAATGATTTGAATGATATAGGGGTAGATTCCAATAAGAACACCCTCCCACATGAGAACATGAGAATGAATCTAAATCATCCATCCAATAAATATTAAAGGTTAAGATTTACCATTTTTCCCATTTTCCCCCTTCCATTTAAGTTGGAATTAATTCACAGGGGTGATATAGTAATTGACTAATTGGGAAAGGAATTTTAATTGTATTAAAATTGATTCAATATCTTTTCCATGTTTGTAGGAGTTCTAATTATGGTAGGATGGATGATTAGTGCACATATTGGAATGAACAGTTGAACGGATATGATTAATTCTCACAATCTCATATAGGAAGGTGTTCTCACAAGATCCTAAATCTCTATATATAATCATCATCAAATATGAACTCTCGTGAGGATAAGTGTGAATTAATTTGATCCATCCATCTAGGATGATCAATGGCTAAAAAAATAGACTTAATTTTATAAAGGAATAAGGTTCAAATTGGCCACTGAACGTAACCTGAAAATGCAATTAGGTCACTGAACGAAAAAAAAAAAAAAAGTGCAATTAGGCCACTGAACACTCCAAAAATGTGCAATTTCACTTGATAGCAGGGTACCCTCAATTTAAGCAGGTTATCTGCTTACGTGGCAGCTGAGTTGGCATTTTTAATAAATTTTAATTAATTTTTAATAAATTTTAATAATAACTTTTTATTAAAAAAAATTAAAAATAAAAACGACTTTATTTAATTTTTTATTTAATTTTTTCTAATTTTTTATAAAATTTATTATTAAAATTAATTATTAAAAATTATTGAAAAATTATTAAAAATGTCAACTAAGCTACCACGTAAGCAGGTAACCTGCTAAAATTGATGGTAACTTGCTATCTGGTAAAATTGCATATGTTTAGAGAGTTCAGTGGCCTAATTGCACATTTTTTGAGTGTTCAATGGCCTAATTGCACTTTTTTTCGTTCAGTGGCCTAATTGTATTTTCAGGTTACGTTCAGTGGCCAATTTGAACCTTATTCCTTTTATAAATATTAGTATAAGAGAATCAACTTAGAAATTCTATGCATCTATTTCTTTAATGTAACAAAACTAATTAGACCAAATCTGTTTATTTTTGCAAACTAGCGGCAATTAATAACTCAATTGCACATAAAACACTACGAACAAAAAAATAAGCAAACAAATAATGAAGATGAAGACAATAACAAACCTATTCAAAAGCGAATTAACAAAACTTAGTGTAATTCCAACCAAAAGTAATATATATTACCTAATACCATACCAACTACAATAAGTATTTAGATAACTGTTTTTAGAAAAGTGTAAATTAAACATTAATTTTAATGACAAGAATTTTTCATATATAATCTTGTATTAATATATTTTTGAATTATTTATATAAATACAAACATTGAGCATTAAACTAGTTGTGTGATGCACGTGTAAAACTAGTTATGGAGTAAAATTATTATGTCCGATGTAGATTGAGCCTAGATCAGTCATATATGGGCTTAATCGGCAATTGCATTTCTATTATTTGTCGTTATCAATTATAAAAGTAGACGTCGTCTTCAAGTTAATTAGCTAACAAACTTGGAATTTATGTGCAATGATAAAATGCTAAGCATTAAAACTTTTTAGTGAATATAAACAGTACTTAAAAAGTTTTTTTTTTTCTTTAAAAAAAAAAGTACTTAAAATATTCTTTAGAAAAGGACTAATATATTTATGATATTTTACTTTTCAAAAACAAGTAATTATAAATAAATATTATAGCAACTCCATCTCACATGTAGTTTAATTATAAAAGTACAGTAGAGTTATCAATGTCAATTTTTTTTTTTTAATTATCAACGACTAGTAAATTTATGTTGTGGCAAAAATTTGTGTGAGAACATCTCGCGGATCATTGTTATTGAGACGGGTCGAGTACTCGAGTTGTAGACAACTGGGTAAGTATTCACAATTTCAGTTATAAGTATTACAATATTTATCATTAGTAACAATTATTTTGCCTTAAATATTATCACAATTTCACATATAAATATTACAATATCTATTATATAAAAAAAAAAGTTTATTTATTTTAAATTGGTGTTAAATTTTCTGTAATAAATATTTTAATTTCTATCATAAGTAACAAACAACTATTTTAGATTCGACCCGCCTTACGGATTAAAATCTATGAGACTGTCTCGCACAAGTGTAACTCATGTATGTTACGTTATAGTCCCTATTATAAAGTTGTCAATCTCTCTTTCTACATTATTGATTATCAATTGACGATTATTCAAACATGTTGTATTTAGTTCATTATCTGTGAATTATTATACAATGGACCAGGGTCCACCTTACAAGATGAATTATTGAAATAATATACATTTTTAATAGGGAAAATTGTACTTTTTCCCCCTGAGTTATATACTTATAGCACTTTTTCCACCTTAATTATTTAGGTAAGCACATTAGCCCCCTCAATTATTCTAAAAGTGGTGTTTTTCCCCCCCTGATATATTAAATTGACATTTCTATTCTTAAAGTAAACATTTTATTTATTTTACTTCTCCAACAAATTATTGCGTATACGTAGGGATGACCACGGTTCGGTTTGAACTGAACCGGACACTAAAGCAATCGAATTAAAAGTATCCGGTTATGATTCAGATTTAAACCCAATATTTAGATGTCAATTTATTAAAATTATGTATAAAAAATTTGAATCTTGAACCGTAAACCGGCAGTTCTGGATCCGGTTCATGATTTTGAACTGTCTTTATTTTAAAATTTTAGTTTTTATTTTAAAATAGTCTAAATTTAACAATAAATGTATTTCATTTTTTTCAGTTCGGAACATGAACAGTCTGTTCTGGTTCACGATTTTAATAAACTCTAAATATCGAGTTTCGATTCAAAATTGTAATTGGAATATTTCGGTTTGGTTGCTATAGTGTTTGTTTGGTTTGAACCAAATTATGGTCATAATTTGTTGGAGAAAAAAAATAAATGAATTATTTATTTTAAGGGTAAAAATGTCCAATTAACATTTCAGGGGGGGAAATAGCCACTTCAATAATTCAGGGCCGGGGGAAAAAATGCTATAGGTATATAACTCAGGGGAAAAAGTGTCATTTCCCCTTTTTAATATATTAAATATACATTTTAAATACATTAAATGTTCATTTTTTAAATACATTATTTGAATACTGAATATTCATTATTTAATATACTACCAAATATTCAAATAATGTGCCTTCAGAATATTGAAAAATGAATATTTATTCATGGTACAAAATATACTTTGCCATTTGTTGTCATAGACATTTCTCTCTCTCTCTCTCTCTCTCTCTCTCTCTCTCTATATATATATATATATATATATATATATATATATATATATATATAGATTTTGGTTCTTATGAGGTCAGGTCTTCCCGTGCGGTCAGTACGGCATACACCATTAGGTATGCATAAATGCACCATACAGTGTTCGAAAATATATCAGAATGAAATGCCAAAAAATGCACCACACAAAAAAAAAAAAAAAAAAAAAAAATACACCACACATAATGGTGAATTTACGAACACTGTGTGGTGCATTTATGCATACCTAATGGTGTATGCTGTACTGACCGCACGGGAAGACCTGACCTCACAGGAACCTGACCATATATATATATATATATATATATATATATATATATATATATATATATATATATATTACTTTTTTTTCTGTTTCAAAAGAGATTTAAAAAAGAAAAAAAGTAGATGAGAATAGAGTACGTCCACTATACTGAGCTTAACAACCACCCTTAGCTTTATCTTAAGTCACGAGAAAGGATACGAAAAGAGACAAAGGTGGAAGACAAAGCTGAAACTGAAATGATCTTACCCAATAATTATAAATAAATAAACATAGAAATAGGTTCGTTATTTTTCTAGGCTACTATACACCTTGATGTGAAATCTACCTATAGGTCAAGAAATAGGTTTGTAGTTTTGACGTACTAACAATATAATGATGCCTTTCTTCTCATCCTTAGTTCTCCCAAGACAACCTACTTCTTGTGCTACTCTTTTGTTCTTTTCTTATATTTTCTTGTTTTCCTTTTGATTTTGTGTCCCTTTGGATGTTAAAGGTGATACATTCGTATCCACGCCTCTTGACTTGTGAGTAGAAGAAACAACACAATATCAAGACATAGTAGCTAGAGAATGCAATATAATCTATAATATAAATTGAAACTTTACCTAATGACATGATTTGAATGTTGTACTTATATGATTTATTGAGTTAAGTTAATAATGTTTGAGTGAGACAATTTTAATATACCATTAGTATGTACTGATAGTGTATTTAGATCTGGATTCTATACAGTATGTAACATGCATGTTAATTAGGTAGAATACAAGTATGATTGAGATATAGTGTAGAAGATGTATTATTATTATTATTATTATTATTATTATTATTATTATTATTATTATTGTTGTTGTTGTTGTTGTTGTTGTTGTTGTTGTTGTTGTTGTTGTTGTTATTATTGTTGTTATTGTTGTTATTGTTGTTATTGTTGTTATTATTATTATTATTATTATTATTATTATTATTATTATTATTATTATTATTAAAGAGTACAATTTTTTTTTAAAGAGTTCAAGTACAAAATCGTAAATATACAAGAACCTCGAGAGGCTTTGCTAGGTTGGAAAGTATACTAGAGAATAAGAAAATCAAACCCCTCTAGAGTGATCTTTATTTATAATAGTGAAGTAGGGAGTTCAATGCCAAAATCTCTTGCACGATAGGAATGGTGGTTCAATTTAATTGTGATACGTGTTGGACAATGATATGATGTTTAGAGTAGCCTACGACATCAGAATTGACATGTTCTCCTAGGCACATGGTCTCATTGACTAGTTTTCAGACCTGAAGTTGGGAAACACCCAGGTCTGATAAGAACTTGGGTTATTACGTTAGTAGTCATGTTGTATAACCCCATCCAGCCACGTAGACGAAGGGGACCCCTTCGTCTCCGGCCAGCAAGGAGACGACGGGCTCCCTTTGTCTCCGGCAAGCCAGGAGACGAAGGGGATCCCTTCGTCTCCGGCAGTCAGTTTTTTTTTTTTTTTTTTTTTTTTAAATTTTAAAATAATTTATTATTTAAAATTATTAAAATAAAAGTTTAAAAATTATTTTTAATTTTGTAACCAACACAACAGGTAAACAAGTCATTTTTGGTGAAATTGCATGAATTTGTGTAGTTCAGGGACCTAATTGTTGCTTTTTTGAGTTGGGTGGCCTATTTGACCATTATTCCTTGAATAAATTATCGAAAAAATGGTCAAATAAGTCCCTAAAGTTTATTTAAAAAGTCAATTAATTGAGGAGATGAGAGGAAGAGTTTTACCATTTTCGCCTTGAAAGCTGGAGAGAGAGATCAAGAGGAATAGAGGATTGCATCTGGAAGTTGGGCGTTTCGTCATTATTAGGCTTCGGGAGAGCATTATTATTATTAGTATTATTTTTCTTCTTCTTGTAGGGGATTCCTTGGGCCTTAGACTGAGCGTCTCTGACTTCACGGAGGTAGAGGCGGATGGCGTTGTCGGCGAAGGGATTTCTCTCCGACAAGCCGCCGTTCTCCTCGAAGGCAGCGCGTAAGTGTCCGATGAGCGCATTCAGGCTGCCCCACGCTTGGCGAAGGGGACAAGTGCCGGGCCCCGCCGGCTTCGGCTCCCCGAAGTACACGCAGCCTTGTAAGTGAACCTTAGTCTTCCCGAACTCAGGGCCGATTTTTAAATTTTTGTGGCCCTGTTTGAGTAAATAAATAAGGCCCTACCAAAATTAAAATGTTTAAAACAAATACCGTAATTTTATTATCAAAATATATAACACAAAAGATTTATCCGTGCATCGCACACACACTGCACGGATAATGGGCAATTATTTGCTCGAATTCAAGCAAGGATAACATAAAAAACATATTCGATACAACCTATTTCATCAATTGCACTATATAATATTCGTTGTTATAATTTAAAGATTATAACAAATCTTTTCCGTGCAACGCACAAGTAAAAATAGACATATTATGGAATAATAATAATAGTGTGCACAAGTTTTGAACCTTAGACCTCAAAGTTAAAATACAATAAATACATGTTCCTACCATTTTTTTATAAAGCCTTTTAGGTTTAAATAAAAACATTTAATTTTTATTACTATACTAACTAGGTAAAAATAAAATATTGAGCTTCTAAAATTTGGGGCCCCTCTAAAATTTGGGGCCCTCTGCTGTAGCCCAGCTTGCACAGCCCAAAATCCGGGCCTGCCCGAACTGGTCGAGGCACCGGAGGAAATCGATGACATGATTGTAATTGCAGAGGGGAAGTGGGACCGGCGGCCGCTGGTTCTTCAAGTACAGCCCGAACGTGTTCCAGTCGCGGCGTTTTTGCGCCTCATAGCGGCTGAGCTGAACCGGCGGATGAGGCGGCACCACCGCCGGTCTCCAAGACGACGACGACGACCCCTCCCCTAACTCCCTCCCTTGATGATCGCCGGATGACATCATGATTGAAATTAAAATTTGAAATGATATGATTTCTAACAGTGAATAATACGAAATAGCCCACTAAACTTTTAAAAAGTGCAATTACACACTTTAACATGGTACATTGAGGTAATGAACTCCAAAAATCGGTAAATAGTCTACTATTAGAACTCATTAGGGTTCCAGCATCTATTTTATCCATCTCCAGCGACGGTCGAACCGTCGCCGACCACCGTCTACCAGAAAAGGTGACCAGTTGGTCACCTTCTCCCACGGAAACGACCAATTGGTCGCTTTACACCTTCCCCGGCAGAGCGACCAAGTGGTTGCTTTATCCGACGGAAGGCAACCGCTAGTCGCCTTCTCTGAGATGAGAAGGTGACCACTAGCCGCCTTCTATGAGATGAGAAGGTGATCAGTTGGTCACCTTCCATGGAGAAGGCAAACTGTTCGCCTTCTCCATGTAAGGTGCCAACTACTCGCTCCATTGGGGAAGGCAGCTAGTTGGTCGCCTTCCGCCAAAAAAGGCAATCAACTGGTCGCCTTCTTCGGTAGACGGCGACTGGCAACAGTTCGATCGTCGCCCGCCGCCGGATTGTCATCGGAGATGGATAAAATTGATGTTGGAACCCTAATGACCTCTAATAGTATGTCATTTATCGATTTTTGGACTTCATTGCCTCAATATTACATGTTAAAGGGTGTAATTATACTTTTTAAAAGTTTAGAGTGCTAATTCACTTTTCAGGTAAAATTTAGAGGCTTATTTAACCCTCTTCCCTAAACTATCTTCATCCTATCATTTTATGTGCAAGTACACACATTTGTATTTTAAAAAAATAAAATAAAATTGCCATGGTTTATCTCATAACTATGACAAAATTAATTTCGTTATTCTAGAGTTAAATAATAATAATAATAATAATAATAATAATAATAATAATAATAATAATAATAATAATAATAATAATAATAATAATATACAAATTATATATTGAATTTATATGTTAGTTATTTCAATTCCTAAAATATAAATATCAAATTTATAGAAATGTTTTACATTATTATTATTATTATTATTATTATTATTATTATTATTATTATTATTATTTATAATAATATTAATATCTAAAATCTAAATAAATTTAAGATTTTAATATAAAGTACTAATATTGGGCACCCATTTTTTTGTTGCATCACGCATAGAAAATACTGGTAATAATAATGATGATGATGAGTTTTCCTAAAAAGATTTTTCACACAAATTATGTCATGAGATTTGGCTTACTATGTTTAGTGAACTTGGCATTAGTGATTGAGTGAGATACAATTTCAATCGTTTGAAAAGATAATAAGCAGCATGCATTCATTTGATACACAGACACAACTATGTAGCATTTTTAACACTTATCTCATAAAACGTTAGGCCACGCGAGACAGTCTTCAACTTATCTGGAAGAAACTTTAAGGCAAGATGTGACCAATGCCTGGCCTGTTAAAAACGTTTGCCATTTGATCATTGAGCCATATATATATATATATATATATATATATATATATATATATATATATATATATATATATATATATATATTTTTAAGAGTAGGTCTGCCTCTTATGAGATTCTTCTAAATTATGTGCATGATCATTCTGACTACGTTTTCTATATTTTTTGAACATAATTCCCATTTTTTTATGTTTTTGTATAAATTGCTCTCATGGAGTCATGGTATATCCTTTATGAGGTGTAGTGTTAAACCAATCATTATTTCAAGGACCATGGTCCACACATTTGTGTGAACCATAAATAAAAAGTATATTTTTAATATACTAAAAGTGCATTATTTATATACATAAAATATAGTATTTGGAAATACATGTTTTTGTTTATATATTATCAAATAATGTATATTTAGTACACAAATAATATACTTTTAATATATTAAAAATATATATTGCATTCATGATCTACACAATAATTTGCCGTGGAACTGGAAACCACCCTAAAAATTGCACAATTGCACGGGTCACTACATTGCTTGAAAATAAATTTGAAGTTGAAATTTATGGGCCAGATCTGGTTACTGTTGGACCAGCTTAAGATGAACTATTGAACTTATAATGTCTGGGCTTTATTTCTGGGCCAGCTAAACCAATACTGCGCCATAATGAAAGCCCAATTGGTAGATATTGGCAAATTTTACTGTGAACCATTGTCCATGTAGCAGTGTGGAGTGTAGACCATGAAGTAGGTATCATTCTAATTATACTTTGGTTTTATTTGATAATATTGTTCTACTTTTCAATTTTATTTTCCAATTTTCACACATATTGGTTTCATTATAGCAATACCAAAGTATCATTTTAATTTTGAGTTAATACCCAAAATCGTCCTCGACTATAGTGGTTTTTCTCAATTTCGTCCTAAACGACTTTGGTGACCTAATATCGTCCCAGACTTTTGTGTTTTGCTCAATTTAGTCCTCCATTTGTTATTCCGTCAAATTGGTGTTAAATTAAGGGACAATTCAGTAATGTCAATATTGATCTCTCTTTACTTTCAACTTGTGAAGTTTGAAATTCCTCTTTCTTGTACGAATTACACTCAGAATTACTCCCGGACCTGCAAATCAAATTTTATATTTGCAGTTTTAGGAGTAATTCTGGGAGTACGTAAAAAAAAATGGATTGCAGTTCACATGTCTATGAGTAAAGAGATGCCAATATTAAAATTACTGAATTGTCTATTTATTTAACACCAAATGGACAGAATAACAAATGAGGGACTAAATTGAGCAAAAACACAAAAGTCTAGGACTAAATTGAGCGAAACACAAAAGTCTGGGACGATATTAGGTCACCAAAGTCGTTTAGGACGAAATTGAGAAAAACCACTATAGTCGAGGACGATTTTGGGTATTAACTCTTTTAATTTTAGTACAGTTTCATTTGACAATATACATTATTGCATAAGTTCTGTTTTCTAGTTTCATTTTCCACACTCACTAGTTTAATTATAGTAAAGTTGATGTATTTTTTTTATTTTTTTTTGGTATACCCAAGTTTCAACTGTCGGACACAGACTAGTCCCCTCCCTGGTGTATTATTTTAATTATACTATATTTTAAAGCTGATGTACTATTTTAATTACACTTCAAGTTCATTTGACAATACATATTATTGAATGGCTATAAATTTTAGTTTCATTTTCCAAACACACTAGTTTTATTATAGTAGCACTAAAGTATCATTTTAATTGTCAATGAACTTGTAGTCTAGTGACACCAAGTTGCTCTCCCATATGGGAAGTTGTGGGTTCAAGCTTGTGGAGGTGATATTCACTCTTTGTGCTTCAGATTTTGCATTATATATTTATAACAGAGTTAGTAGTATTAAAAAAAAAAAAAAAAGTATCATACTATAATTTCATTTGACAATATACATTATTGAATTAGCTCTGTTTTTTATTTTCATTTTCCACACACTAATTTCATTATAGTAATACTAAAATATCATCTTAATTCTACTATATATTTTGCGAAAAAAAAAATGTCTCAATTACACATATTTTGCACGTTTGATATTCAGTTACACATTTTTTTAATTTTTTTGACCTAATTGCATAAAAGTAAAAAACGATAAGTTCAAAGACGAATTTAATACTTTTTCCTTTTAATTTAACTTTTTAAAGTTCATGAACACAATTACTTTTCCATATAAAATTCAAAACCTAAGTGGTTTTCCAAAAACAAATTAAGAGATTATAGTTGGTTTCACCAATAGTAAACATAGACAATTTAAACAAGAAAAAAGAGAGTATAAATTAGTAAATATTAACTTTGTAAAAGTGACACATTGTTCTTCAATTCCTCTCTTCTTTTCATATTTATTCTTAACTATGTACAGCAATATGGAAGAACACATCACAGCTGTGTTAATTGCTTCAAGCCTTCAATCTAAAATTTAACCTAAAATAATGTCATGAAACTTGTCATTCCATTCATGCAAAGGGTTAAACTGATTGACTTCCTGCGAGAACTGCAACCGAGAATTGGTGAGGGAATGTTAACCGAGCAGCACAGATGCAGACGTGCAGGGCGAAAAACAGACCGACAGACAGACAGACATTGTACGACCAAAATCATCAGTTCTCGAACTGCAGAACTAAGATGGTTGTTGAGAAACAACTCTGAGTGTCCCGCCAAGCTCCACAGGAACGAGGGGTATAAGCGAATGCAAGACGTCTGTTATTAATGGACGATAGCTTGGCTCTGGTTGAACGCAGAGCACAGCAACTGCAGCCACCTACACAAAGAGATGATCGCGTCATTTCTCTTTAACATACATGTAATCTCATCCACCTAAGAATTGAAGCATGTGCTCCATTGCTGAACACGCCCCTTCACGTGTGCGGGCTGATACTTTTGATGGGCTCCAAGCAACACGTGGACCGTAGTCTCTTTTTTTATCGGGTGGCATTGGTCTGGCTCTAATAGCAAATTGAAGCATGTGCTCCATATGACCATCTCAGCTAAAAACCTAAGCTGATAGTTGGATTGCACATTTATGTTTATGTTATATTATATGCTCAACACTAAGGAACCATATAACATATGGAGTAATAACAAAGCATAACGAGAAAGCAAGCAAGAGCCAAATACCTATTAAAGTTCTTCAAATGCAATATAGATGAAATGGTAAAACATTTAATTTGCGTTTATCGTTTTCCAACAAACCTGGAATAGGTGCTTGATATCCATCGTATCTTTGATCACAGGATCGACAATGTTGGGAAGCTTCGATCTGTCTGTGAGCTGAGGCATCGCCTGCATTCCATAAATACTAAAGCATTGGGATAAAATCTAAAAAGTTTATTCAAATCGATGCCCAAAAGGGATGACAAGAACTCAAGTACATATATAGGACCCAACACAATTCCTACCCATGTGACAATAGACTGGCATTGAGCTGGTGCCAATTTCTCCACCGGCCTTTTTCCTAGTAGAAGCTCCAAAAGTACAACTCCGAACCCATAAACATCACTTTTATCCGTTAGTATTCCTGGAAAGTTTACATTACATTGGCATTTAGATCACCAGATTCAAGTTTGAACTTTTACGCAATTATTGAGTAGCATACCATCTAATAGGTATTCTGGAGCTACATAGCCAACGGTTCCCGAGAGCTTAATGTTATTTTTGCTTTGAGCCCCATCCCGCACAGCAAGACCAAAATCTGAGATCTGAATAAAACATTATTCCAAGACAGAAAAAGAAAGATGTTAGGTGAACTTTCCATCTGGGATAATTTGATGACAATCAAAAGTAGTTTTCAAGAAGCTAGGGACACTGTTGGGCGTTGGCCAGGTTGGCCGTGTTCAGCCCCTACTCGATTCCAGACGTGACGTTGTGGCTTACAATGCAGGGATGTGGTTAAATAGTTAATGTCTACCTACTTATCACCAATTGGTTTTAAGAAGGATATAGCAACCAGATAGTCAAAGAACTCTGTGGTTGAACATGCTGGACTTACAGCAGGCACAACAGACACCTCTAAATTTAAATCAATTATTTACCTTGGCATTGAAGTTGGCATCTAGAAGAATATTGGAGGATTTCAGATCTCTATGGATAACTGGTGGTTTGCAATGTTCATGTAAATATTCTAATCCCCTGATGATCAGATAAAGATAAATAATTAAATACCCTCTCTTAATTAACTATTCAAATTAAATATTCATATCCTGTTGTTGTCTACAATACAGTTCACCAAACTCTAACCTTGCTGTATCAAGTGCAATCTTCAATCTATTATGCCACGCTAATGCTGATCCATGGGAAGGTCCTAATCCAAAGTCAAATCAAGAAAACATAAAAATTAGTTTGCAGTTTTCATATCACTATCCCGAATTTCATTAGATTTATATGTCAAAAATGTAGTTACCATGTAGTTGATATTCCAGAGATCCATTCTGCATCAGTTCATAAACAAGCAGCCTCGTGTCAGCATGAATGCTATATCCCAACAACGAAATTATATTCGGGTGCTGAATTGTGCCCAATACCTCTATTTCAGCCTGCAATTACAAAATCCCAATATCATTAAGAGGCTGGAAGTTACAAAATCCCAATAATCAAACACATTTGAAAATGGTACAATTAATACCTCGAATTCTTTAATTGCATTTGGTCTTCCAACTTCCAGCCTCTTCACAGCTACATACAAGTTGTCTTCTAGTTTTCCCTTGTACACAAACCCGAACCCCCCTCCACCCAAGATCTCGCTTTCTTGAAAACCATTTGTGGCCGACTCGAGTGTATTGTACTCCAACGACGAGACATGTCGTTTCCCACAGTTCGACTTCGAGTAGTTGTATTTGCTAATATACGAGGATAATGCAAGACCTTTAACTACATCTTTTCAACAAAAGCATTCAAAACCAAAAACATCAAACAAAGCCACTAAACAAATGTACTTTTCATATCCAACTGTTATAAAGAAAGAAGTACCTGGGCTATGAATAGTGTCATGAGATTTGTGGATTTTCTTTCTATGATAAATCCAGAAGCACCCCATGAGCAATAAGCTTGTACCCAGTGCAATAGCAGCAGCAATGAGTGATATGAGCAATTTCCTACTTGGATCCTTATGGTGCTTTTTACTAGAGCTTTTATCCTCTGATGATTAGAAGAATCCAAGAAACAAAAGTCAACAGTCAGTTTGGGTACAAAAAGGGTCAGGAAATCCAGAACTAATGTTAAAATCCCCAAAAGTCCAAAACATATGACTGAAATCCTAGGAGGATAAAGCATCACAACCATCACAGAATTTGCAGAAAACAACAACAAATACCAAATGCAGGACAAATTTGTTGATCCAATAAGAAAAGGGTATCAACAAAAACCATTCCCTCTCAATTATAACAAACAAACCATGTGGTGGCTCAGGCTCCAAGAGTTTGAAATTCAAAATTTTTAATTTTGGGAACATTATGATAGTTTCTGTAACCAACCCAGATAAGAACAGTACATATACATACAAACCGATACAAGAATAGACATGGGTTTTTTCTTGGGAAACCTGGAGAGGAGGTTGCTGGAGAAGCATATGGTGGAGGAGAAAGAGAAGGGTCGGATCTAGCATGAGCTAGAGCATTGTTTGGGGGATGAAGAATCCAAAAGGGTGGACAGAGAAGAAGCAGAAGCAGCACAAGATGATTCTTCATTCTTCTTTCTGTTTTGCTATGTAAGAAGAGAGCGCCTAATAGAGACACACAACAGATAATGTTTGTTTTTGAGAGACTTCTAACAGTTTTCAGAGGTTTCAAATTCCTTCTCTCTCTTTCTCTGAGTAGGCAATGGCCAAAAGAAGACAAACCCAGTGCAGAAGATGGGAATTTGCAGTGTTCAGAGTGCCAAATTATATTTGTGAATTCAATTTTGTTAGCTACGTCTCATCAACAGATATTAATGTCGCCCTTTTATCATTCGTTTAACATTTTTTTTTTATTTTAATGTATTTGAAGGGGTTGATTAATGATGATTAAATCTTTCAACTCCTAATTAAACTGACAAATATCATTTAACCTTAACACTTTTTTTTTTACAAAATCTAACCTACTTATAATATCTGCTCAACATAATATGTCTACTTATAATATCTGCTTAACATAATATGTGAACATTCTTAATTGAGATTAGACTTAAACTTGAGACCTTCAATTTGTAAATGTAACATCTTTAATTGTTCATTTTAAATAGTGATTAAAAGAGTTCTTTATTATTATTACTTTCCAAAAAATTGTTTGAATTAAATTAAAAAAGTTAAACTAATAGTTAGTAGTGATGGTGTAAATACTATCAGGTATACGTATACTAAGTCAGATAATGCAGTTCCCTTTTAATTCCGTACTGGTCTATTGATTTAACAATTTAGAAATTGAGCTCGGGATGACGTAACAGTGGGTCAGAAGGTCCCGAGCATAAAATAACTATGTGAAGTGACCCAAAGGTCCTTCTTCCCAACATTTAATGCGATATTTATAAGAGAGCTGAGGGAATACATGTCAGAAGCCCGACATGCATGACACGTGCTACTCATGCACAGGGGCAGGCCGGAAGCCCCACCGATTCCTCTACGTGTACAAAGGTTCCTGACGCCCTCGCTTCTGCTGTTGTCGGGTTTGACTAAAGGGGTAGAGGTTCCATTTTCTAAGTGGGGAGGTCGGGTGTCTTGCCCCGACCTAAGATGATCTGGAAGGCCCCAAAGGCAAGGAAATATTGCCGCTAACTAAGCCTCTGCTCGGCACTTTGTGATTGGTCGGGTCGGGTTGCTCCTGGTCGGTAATATGCTCAAGAATAGTTCCTTTCGACGACCCATCCGGATACCGAGCAGGTATGCAGTGCGTAGAGGTAATGAATCCAGGAGTATATTCCCCATCAGGTAGGTTTCTAAGTTGTCCTTCTCCCAAGACTTGAAGATGTGAATCTAGGTAATCTAGTGTAGTTTCAAACTTTGAGACTCACCCATCGCCAGAAACAAATCTTAAGTAATATCTACTAAATCGATGTCTTGGAGCATATTTATTAATTATATATTATATGTTGACACTATTAAAATATTTAAAATATTTATTATTTAAATCACAAAAATTTCAACTAAAAAATAATAAAATTTATGCTATTAAAACTATTTAATTAATTAAATATCTTTTATAACCGCTCTAGTGGTATCATCACTCCCTCAAAATATACTTGGCTAATTAATAATTACTTCAAGTGTTTTTCATTCCAGAGGTGACTTTCAACACTTTGCTAATTTGGTCATCTAATTTCTCTAAAAAATTTCTGTACTAGTGTTTTTTTTTTTATTTTTTAATTTTAGTCAAAGTATTGGTAAGATTGTTAAATCCACTACTAAAAAATAAATTCCGTAAATATTTTATAGACAGCGAAGATTTAAAAAATGTAAATTTGAATAGAGAAAGGGAAAAAAAAACTAACCATTCTTTGTACTCGCAAATTATATCGTGCACCACGGTGCATGATCGATCATGCATCACGCATCAAAATGATGTCGTTTTGTTTAATGAAAAGAAACAGAATCTTCGCAAAAAATAACTCTATTCTTCAGTTTCATTTTGTATACACTGCAGTTTCAGTTCAACACAACTACAGTTTCATTTCGATATAACTACAGTTTCATTCAATATTTATACACTCAAATATATGAAAATGTTATTTAATTTTATTTTATATAACTATAGTTTCATTAAAACACAACTACATGATCATTTCAATATAATTACAGCTTCATTGTACAATATACACTCAAATATGTGAAATGTTATTCAGTTCCATTTTATATATACTGTAGTTTCATTTCACTACAACTACATCATCATTTTGATATAAATGTAGTTTCATTTGATAATAGAAAAATAATACGTGAGATAGTGTCGGTTTAGATACACTGTAGTGTCACTCCGTTATAACTGCAAAAACGGCGTCGTTTTGACGCACAGTGCATAATCGATTATGCACTGCGGTGCACAATATAACGACTGCTTTGTACTCGAGCATGAAAGTATAGGACAAATTTTAAATTCTAAATATAAAATTTCGTAGATATATATTGTTGTTCCCAAAAGGTTGAGTCCCCAACCCGACCCCGGCAAAGTATCTGGGAGGATGTAAATCATGGCAACTCAGTTGAACACATAGACTAGACATGCATTTGCTTACTGCGCACAAGGAGCTCCTTCACTACAAGAGAAAATGTAAATCATAGTAACTCAGCTGGACACATAGGCTAGACATTTGCTTACTGGGCACAAGGTGTCCCTCACTCCGAGAGGTTGCTCCCGCACTGCTGTTGGTGAGACTAGATCCCGAGTTATTGTTCCCAAACTTCACTCATGTAACCAACTGAACTGTCCATGCGACAATTTCATAGATAATAAATATGTGTGTCGCAATGATTGCATTTTTTAGTTCATTGACATGTAAGCCCAATGAGCAGATTTCTAAGGATATAATATAACTAGTATTTTATATTCGTGATGCGCAAAAATATATGTCTAATATTAATACTCAATGTTAAAATCTTTATTATATTAACATATTTTTAAAAATAATAGTATATAATTTTTTTAATTCATAATTTTAAAAATTCATATTATATTAAAAGAATAGTTGATAATTTGAGCAATAATTATGGTATGATTAATATTATTAAAGTAAAAATTTTAGATATGATAAATTACTAAATATATTTATGATAACATTTAATTAAAATCTAAAAGAAATTGAGCTTATTTCTTATCTATTGCTCCAATATATAATGTCTACATATATTATTATCATGGAAGAATATTAAAAAAAAAAAGATTAAAAAGATATTGAACAAATTCTTCAAAATCTCTTTAAAATCATCAATAACTAATGAAAACTTTGGTCGAAACTACATTGAATTAATAAGTAATCGATATATGCAATAAAGAAGATGACTTGTCGAGAGTTGTTGATAGAAGTGGTAATGGTAAGAGTTTCAAGCATGATTCAGATGTTTTTTTTTTTTTTTTTTTTTTTTTTTTTTTGGTTCGGATGGTTTATTACTAATAGTATTACGGAGTATTATAGAAATGAAGTTATCCCGGCATGGACATCTCAATTGGTCATATAAGTGAAGTTTGGGAATAATGACACGGGATTGAGTCTCACCAACGATAGTGAGGGGGCTCCTTGTGCGGATGCTCTGTCGCCTTTGGGAACAATAGAAGTGAAATTATTACCTAAGGTCATCCGAGTATAATGGTTTTGCCACGTTTAGTCCTAAATTTTTAAATTGACCTCAGTGGTCCTTCGACTTTTAAATTGTTACCATCTGTGGTCTAAGTTAACCACCCGTGGCCCTTCAACTATCAAATTTTAACTCGTCATGGTCCTTCTAGGAGGACCACAACTGGTTAAATTTTAAAAATTGAAGGATCATGGGTGGTTAACTTGGACTATGGATGGTAACAATTTAAAAGTCGAAAAACCACGCGTGATTAGTCTAAAAGTTTAGAATTAAATGTGACAAAATCAATATACTCGGAGTACTCATATGTCATTAACTCCTACTCAAAATATGAACAAATATTGTTGACATTTGTAGATAATTTGTCTTAATTTTAGTAAACAAATACGGAGTAATTGTATTTCAGTTTTTTTTTTTTTTAAAAATAAAATATATTACGTGTGTTTATGCTTACGTGTGTGTTTGTGCAATTGTGCACGTGTATCACTGTATACTGAATAATGACAGTGCAATTGTTGAGTAGTTGCACTATAAAATTTTGATCTCACTATTATTGCATGAGTAAATACCAGTGGACATCCTCCGACTTTAGTGACACTGTCACTTTTAGTCCTCACTTTTTAAATCAACCACTTCCAGTCCTCTTACTTTTTATTTCTAACCATCTATGGTCCTTCCGTTACACTTGGCCATCTAATGTCGTTTTCTCAAGGGCAATTAAGTCCGTTCTTGAAATTAAAATTAGTTGAAAATTAGGCATTTTAATGAATGCAAGGCGCGTAATTTCTTCCAAAAAAAAACTTAATACATTAATTATGAAATGACCGAATTGCCTTTGAGAAAATGACATTAGATGGCCAAATGTAACAAAAGGACCCTAGATGGTTAGAAACAAAAAGTAGGAGGACTGAAAGTGGTTGATTTAAAAGGTGAGGACTAAAAGTGACAGTGTCACCAAAGTCGGAGGATGTCCACTGGTATTTACTCATTATTGCATGCATGTTGATTAATTCAATTAACGACTGTGTTTACAATTAAAACTCATATAATTAATTTACTATTGACTAATACAAAGTAATGTTTAACATCAAAGCATTAAGCTGATAAAAGTCTTGAAACCAAAATCTTTAATCTTAAATTCAAACTTTTTATGGAGAAAATGGAGAAATTTAAATTTCATAAAATTTTTATTCCTTTGAACTAAATTGTATTTTTTTTTTCACTTTTTAAAATTTGAAAAGAAAGAAAATACAATTCTTCTTCTCCCAAACTTCTTGTAAACCAATCTAGAAGAAATCACGTCCACAGAATCTACGGAACGTGAGTCAAACATCGGACCTTGTGCTCACAAGTGTCCACAAAAATTGCTCCAAAAAATTTACTTTGGAAAACGCAACATACATAGAGTGCTGCCAAGTAAACAATTTCCTCCTGCTTTTACTTAACTGCTATAATTTTTTTCTACTTTTTCTACACTAACGAAATTTAAGAGGAAAGTAAAATAAAAGTTTTTTTTTTTTTTTTTTAAAGTAAAATCTTTCCCTTTTCTTTTTTAGGTAAAGGAGATACCTGGACAAATCAAAGTAAAAAAGCTTTCAACAGTTCAAGTCTATTCCCTTTTTATGTATAATATACTAGTATTTTTGATGTGCGATGTGTAAAAAAATATTTGTCTAATATTAGGACTTAATATTAAAATCTTAGATTTATTTAGATTTTAGATATTTATATTATTATAATAACTAACATATAATTCCAATATATAATGTGCAAACCCCAAATGGGAGGCCACATGTTCAAATCTTATTGGGGGCATTGACTCTTTGTGCTTCAGTAGGATGAGAAAGTGTGTATAGATAGATACTACATTGTAACGAAGTCAATAACACTAAAAAAACATATAAATCCAATATATAATGTGTATATATTATTATTATTGAAGAAGATAAGAGAATATATAGTGGATGCATGCCTGTGCATGATAACAATAGTTAAAAAAGATAACGGAAGTTATAATGGTAAGGTTATATTTATTCAAAATTTTGTATAGTACAACTCTTATAGCATAATGTATAAAAAAATTAACAAAAAAGGGACAAAAATGAAGGATAATCTGTTAAAAGAAAATAAATAGGAAAAGAAAAAGATAGAGAATTGAAGGTAATATGTGTACAATGTGAAGTCAAGAAATTGCAGGGATTGAGGCAGTGGCGGACCCAGAAATTTTGTTCAGCGGGGGCGAAACATTAAAACAAAAAGGATAGCTTAAAAAAATATGAAATAGTTAAGAAATTAGCCATAAACATTGTTAGATATGAGCGAACAAAAATATTTATAACAAAATATAAAATATAATTAATTTGATAAAATAATTCTAATAAAAACACATTATAAATTACACATCTTATTGTTAATAGAAAACACATTATCTTATTATTAATATAAAATTATATACATATATTTTGAGGCCACTATTATTCAAATTGTTATTCAAATTGCCATAAAGCATGCATTTAAGGCCATAGGTTAGAATCGAACTGCTGACCTCCATCAAATTTACACGCACGTCCTACCATCTACACTAACATCAAATTTAAAAGAAAAAATTATACTGTTGGTTCCTAAATCATAAAGTAATAGTAAATTCAACCAATGCGTAAGCAACTAAGCATCATTATTTTCAATTATTGATGCAAACTCCGTTGCACATATTTTTTTTAAAAATTTTATTTTAGTTTAATAAAGGTCAGTGATTTATATTTTTGAGCTTATAGCTACTAAGTTGTGGAGTTAAAGTGTAATTTAAGTGAAACAAGAGAAATATATCATAGGCGTTATTGGTTCTTTGTGTTTCAGTAGGTTGAGAAAGTATATGAACAGATACTACAATGTAATAGAGTCAGTAACTTTCAAAAAAAAAATATCATAGGTAAATTCCTTTCAAAAAAATATCATAGGTAAATTCTATTTTTTTTTTTTTTTTGAAAACTGGTAAATTCTATTATTAGTTCTAGTCAACTGAATTTTTTTGGAAAATAACAATAAATTTTAATATTTTTTTATTACTACTGACTCTATTACATTGTAGTATGTATGTTCAAACATACTTTCTCAACCTAGAGAAGGTCAAAGAATCAATAACGCCTCCATTAAGGCTCAATCTCATCATGACCTCCCACATGAGAGAGATCACTACATGCCATCTAAGTACAATGTGCTTGACAATAAATTTTAATACTCCGTATAATTGTTAATAAAAATACTGAAAATGTTACTTTACTAACAATTCAAAGCTTAAATGTGGTCAAACATATAATATAGGAAAAAAAGTTAAATAGGTATTGAACTTTATTCGAAAGTGCACTTAGGTCCTTGAACTTCAAAAAAGTGCAATTAATAACTCAAACTTTTCATTTTAGTGCATCTAAACCCAATAACCGGTAATAATAAAAATTACTAAAATAAAAATAATATGAACCATTTATTTCAACAAACAATTACACCAACATTTTTTAATTCCCGTTAGGGGCCTAACTTTATTGGCTCTTATTATATTTGTAGATTTTAGTATTTTTTTTAATTATTTTTCCTACTTTACCTTCTATTATATCAATTACTTTTCCTATATACCCCTGCATTCCGTTAGTGTAAATTTTAATAACAGAATATCCCGTTAACTATTTATTATTCTTAACATACTCATTGATTTTCATAAGGAATGTCTTAGGTCCGAATTCCATTCCAATCAAAATTGACATAATTATTAAGCATATACTATGAATATGTTAGAGTATATATTAAAAAATACAATAAAAAATTTAACATGAACTTTGATCAATTAATTAAAATCAAGAATTGGGCATTGATGAAACAGTACACCTAATTTACAGTAATATTCAACACATATGAAAAACTATGCCTATTATCATTGTCTTTTTGAAAAAGGAGGATATCGATTTGATTCTGTTTTTGAAGGTGCACTGCGCAAAAGCACTAAAATTGCAGTGAAGCACACCATCGGACTAGATCAAATTAAGAATTCATTTCTGACAGAAGTGACAACAAAAGGAAGCATGGATCACGCCAATTAATAGGGTTTTATGTTGTAAAAATTATGCTTGGGTATTGTCCAGTAAGAATACTTCTCTCAAAAACAAATATTGCACAAGTTAATCCTACATTTCTGCCACATGTCATAGTTATGCATTCTTGAAATATGTACTTCTATACAAAATTTGATAATCTTGCATTGATATACGCTAGGATACTGAATGATAATTTGATAAATTCTAAAACACTAATTTAAAAATACACATTAAGCATTAAACTATTCACACAACGCGCGTACGGTAACTATTAAATATAATATAAGTGCTTGACAATTGTTCGTGTCATTTTCAACAAGAAAAAAAACAACTTATTTTGTGTTGACTTTTAGAGAACATGGAGATCATAAATTGTGGCTTCTAATTGAACTCACATGTGCTATGTAATCTAACGATCGAGAGAGTAATAAAGATATGGCAACTTTTGGGCTCAATAATGTAATTGGTGGGTTGAGAAGGACAAGTCTTTAATACTTTTATTGCTTGCATATGAAACTCACTTATAATTATAAGCTTTTATTCTGTTAGGTACAACTTAATTAACTTATTGAAAGTTAAGTTGTACTAACAATCACGTTCAGGTAAATACAAGTAGGATTGTCACTAAATAATTAACTTCCAATTTTTTTTTTCCTTTTGGATGGAAGGAAACTCACAATCACTATCTGGTAATATGCATTAAACAAATTTTACTTTTATGTAATAGTCATAAATCACACATAAAAAGTAAATTCCACACACTAGAAAGATCACGTGCGACATATTTGACTTAATTAATAATACAACTGTTATATCTAATAATATTTTTTGTTATCACCAAATAAATATACATAGAAAGTTTACAATAATACTCACTCAAATAATATATCTTGTAAGACTTCAAGTTAAAATTGATAATTTAACTGTATACTTATGTTCATATATATATATATATATATATATATATATATATATATATATATATATATATATATATATATATAATATGCTCCGATCCATATGTACCTCAACTAAAAATATAAATTGATAGTTGGATTACATATTTATATATATTACTAGTTATAATGTGTACATTGCGCGATTAAATTTATTCCGATATGAAAATTAAAATAAGTAAATATTTAGTATTATTTTTAAATATCAAAGTTAATTGATACATAGTAAACAATAAAAAGGATTATTTTCAATATAAGCAAAATTGTTGTAAATATATTTGATCTATTTGTGACTGTTATCCTGTTAGTTTCAACTTCCCCGACTAGATACAATTTTTCCATGATTGTATATGTATATATATCTACGATTATCTAATAAACATGAGTTCTGGAGTTCTTGAGTTCAACTTGTTCTTCTCTCTCTTTTCTATGTATTATTTTGAGCATATACGAGCAGATGATTTCACAAGATTCATACGAGAATACATTGTAATTTATAACAAAAATGAATGTTTTCAACTTGTAATAAAAGTGGTAATAAAAATGAGAATTGTTGTAGATAATTATAATCGAGAATAAAAATTATGTCATAACAAATTTCATATTAAAATAAATTAAGACTTCTTAATGTGATGTTGATGAATAAATAAAACTTTTTTTTTAAAGTGACATGATTATAATACGCCTACTGATCTTGTCAAATAGTAATTAATAAAGAGTCATGCAATGAAATTAATTATATCATACAAATTCATAAGTTTGTTTGTGTATATGATTGAGATCTCATCAATTGTCATTATATGTGAACTATTCATCTTGTAATCTCTCATTGATATTTTAAAATATTAATTTTTTTCCTATAAGATTGGTTAGATAATTAAATTTTTGCATTTAAATTCTTAAAGTAGAGAGAAATTGTGTCCCATACATAGTAGCTCGCTCAACTTGTAATAAAATGTATATTTTAATTAAAGTAATATAGATTTGGAATAGGAAATTAAAATTTGTGCTACAAGCCTACAAAAAATAAGGTTGTTTTAAGCAAAGAGAAGACAATATATTCTTAAAATAATTATAGTTTGACATTCATTTTCTTTTAGGATAAAGAGTTAAAAAAATAGCTTTTTTTTTAATAGTTGAAAGAAACAAATCAAATTAAGTAAATATTATTATATTTTAATTCTTACCACAAAGAAGAAAATAGTTGCAAAAAGAATAGTAAAATAAAATAAAAAAATAAAAATGGCATGAGTTTCATTTGTGTACACTAATTTAATTATTATGATAATAATCAAAAATAAAAAGCATATCATCGTCGTTGTTGTTATTATTACTACTATTATTATTAAAATGATAAAATATTTTACAATGCGTAAGTTAAAAATAATAAAAGTTAATGGAATATTTCGTTACTAAAGTTTGTACATAAATGGAAAAGTAAAAAGCGAAATATAATAACTTTGAAAATGTCTTGTTATTGTACAAGGAATAGATCAAAATGTACAAGTTATCAATACACATTATTACAAAATAAAATAAAAAAAAAATTGTATTCTCATTATAACCTTATAAACATTTACTTTTATTATATTTATTTATTATATATATTTAGTAGAAATTATATATGCTTAACACTTAATGAAATTAAAAAGGCAAGTCACTTTCCTTTCCCACATAGAAAAGCATATATTATGAGGTGTAAACTTTTATTGATGTATCTTTATGCTAGCTTTACAAACGAATTGATTCTATCAACTTTATACCCACCCGATCTTTAACGTTGTGATGATTTATCTTTGTGCTAGCTTAGTAGCTTCACAAAGTATTGGGGTGAAATGCATAATTTATGTATTTGTAAGTGTTTAATCTTTTTGTTTTAGAATCTACTTTATTGTAATTGGTTATTATTGATATGTTTATATAATTTTATTGTATTTTGACGTTCAAGATTATGTGATTGTATCACTTCATGGTTTTATTGGACCAAACTCATCATAAAATTGGTAACAAATGTAAATATTAAATAAATTGGACACTAGGTCATATGTGTCATTTTTCGTTTATAATGAATAATATTAAAAATGGGCCTCGAATTCAAGCTCAATAACGGCTATTACAACTTTCGGGCATAATAGACAAGCTGCCCAGAAAAGAAAAGAAAAAAAAAAGAAGATACAATTAATCAGGGAAGTCAAGTATTTATTGAGTGGTGGTGATGTCTAAAAAAAGACCTCAGACCTCCTACATATAGTATTTTTAAAGTTGAAAATAATGTAGAGTGAGTGAACTATAAAGCCCAAAATTTTCAAACCATACACATGCCCGTCCAACTGGCAAATTATGCTGTGCATCCGTATGCACCATGCATGGTGCATACGGATGCAAAAACGACGTCGTTTTAATAAAACACGCGTCTCTCCTTAATAAAAAAAATCAGGTTCGATTCCCAGCAACAACATATGAACTAAAATTTCATAATCGATAAACTATAATTCCATAATCGATGAACTATAATTCCATAATCGATGAACTATAATTTCATAATCTAATCTATGAATTAAAAATTCCAGAATGAATGAATTAAAATTCCATAATCTATAAACTAAAATTTCAGAATCGATGAACTACAATTCCATAATCGATGAACTATAATTCCATAATCAATGAACTATAATTCCATAATCTATGAACTAAAATTTCAGAATGAATGAACAATATAATGTTGTTGCTAGGAATCGAACCTGAATTTTTTTTAAAGAGGAAACGCGCGTTTTTTAATAAAACGACGTCGTTTTGGCATCCGTATGCACCATGCATGGTGCATACGGATGCACAGCATAACGATTGCGTCCAACTACCATCCACCCCTACCACATGCCCCATTATTGCCTAAATGCCCGCTAGTATAGGCCAGCAGCCGGTGATGCATGCTAGTCACCCTAGTTGTACTCGTTGTAGGGTGCGAGATTTAGTGTTTATGACCATTAAGGTTTATGTTTATGATCATATAAAACAAATATTATAAACATAGTGCAGGATGAATGTTAATAAGTATGATGTGTTTGGGAGTATAATATTTATGTACATTAAGCTTTGTTTTTATGAACAAATAGATCAGAACGAACATCATAACTTACTATAGAGTGAATGAAAATACATATTATATACATTTAACTTAGGGGCTACATTTACGAACATCATAACTTACTATAGAGTGAATGAAAATACATATTATGTACATTTAACTTTATGAATAAGAAATTGAGGGACTACATTTACAGTTCGCTAATAATTGAGGGACCAAATTGTTCATTAACTCATGAAATACATATGATGTACATTTTTTTTTTTAATATTGTAAATATTTTTGTGGGAGTTAATATTTTAAATATTTTTTAATGCCCGCACTTCTAACATTTAAATCATGCACTTTTTTTCATTAATTTTATTATTTTCTCCATCATCAACCATAATGTTAAACAACAAATCGTAACAAAATTGAAAAGACAAGAAAACAAGACAATATATATAAGTTGATATAGTAGTACTTCTTGCAACATATGCATCCATTGCTACTTAATTGGATATTGAGTTTGGTCAACTTACATCTTTCTTAACTCAATACATCAACATAAATACATAATGAGTGATGACACATTACTCATTACCAAATCATAAGTATTCAACTGCTACTCACGTACACTTTTAATTTTTTCTCACCATACATTTTTGCCGTTCTCATAGTGAAATTAAATTTCCTGTTAAATCTAGGCACCAACCACAATGCATATGGTATCCGATCCATATAGAGCAAGTAGACTCTTATCCTAAACTCACTCTTGCATGGTGTGTTTGGAAACCAAAAAAAAAAAAAAAAAAAAAAAAAAAAAAAAAAAAAAAAAAAAGACTTTTGAAAAATGAGTCATTTTCTAGAAAATATTTTCATTTCTCGTGTTTGGTTGGATTCCAGAAAACTGTGTTTATGTGTTTGATTTGTTTTCTGAAAAATAAGCAGAATTGTATAATTAAAATGTTAATTGTTGTTAACTAAATGAGATTTGACAAGAATTATGTTTTGCCTAGCTATTTTTGTCCAAATAACAAACAAAGTATTTTTTTTTTAAAGTACTGGTTTCTACTGGTTTTCGACAGAAACCAATACAAGCTAGATTGGTTTTCGTCGGAACCAGTAGAATCTAGACTGGTTTTTGGCAGGAATCAGTCTAGTTTCTACTGGTTTCCAACAAAACCAGTCTAGTTTGTACTTGTTTCCAGCTGAAACCGGTCAAGGTAGAAAGCGGAGGATGACGAAAGAAAGTCGAGGAAGTATTCTCGAAAGAATCCGGGAAGAAGAAGCAGTTGGATCCGGAAAATGACTTCTCCCAAAATAAAGGAAAAGTCATTTTCGAAAAAAATCAAGCTATTTTCCCTTTGACTGGAAATCATTTTCTGTTGACTTCAATTTTTCACCTTCTCCCAAACACTGAAAACTCAGAAAATAATTTCCAAAAATTATTTTTCGAGTTTTCAAACACACCCTAACTGGAAAAAAAAAATGCATTAAGAAGCTTTAAAATGGATATGAGCAATAAATTTTTAAATATGTCCAAATAGATCTGAGCATCCAACTAAAAAATTAAAAAACTACAAATATTAGATCTGATAGTATTAATGACTAAGATAAATTCTTCGTTTTTTTTTTTTTATCTAGACGTAAGTTCCCGTTTATGGTAAGACTATTAATAATTATTATTCGCATTAATTAAGTGCATCGTGGATATTGTGATGTGGCTAATAATAATTGGAGTGGATACAACTGCCCAATCCAATTCAATATGTATATATCTATGGCAACAATCTAGGAGTTGGTATGAAATGAAGGTTTACAATATTAATTGATTATTCATTATTATGGATAAGAAGTGTCACATCATATGCATGTCCTCTCAGCCACAAATGACACATCTAATTAAATGTACATCTTTTATTTTTTTTTTAACCATCTTTATTTATTTATTCTTCTCCCAAATTTTATTTACTTATTCTTCTCCTCTTCTTCCAAATTATTTACTTATTCATATATTTTCACTTCTTGTGGAGCTGTGATTCACCATCTATCTACAATTCCAAACATATTTACTTAGGTTATCATCTATTTTGTCCACAAAAGGCAAAGCTCTCTCACTCCCAAGACTTCCACACCCTACTTAATAAAATAGGGGATGAGTAAATCAAGATAACTCAATGGCTCGTTAAGTGAGAGGACACTATCATATATATAGCCTGGTGATATAAAGTTTTACCTCTAAATAAGACATTTCAATTTTTCTAAACAGAATTTTAGTTTCATTGATGGTAAGTTTGTTTGTAAAATAAACTATGAATAAAATATTAAAAAAAATTTACAGTGTCGATCGATACCGATACGTCTTATATAAGGAGTACCAAAAAGTTTTGGAGCAAATTTTAGATATTAATGGCCCTGTTTGGTAAAATAGTTAGCCTGTCAATTAATTTTGGCTTATTTAATCACTATTAGCTATTTGACTTGATTAAACAATTAATATGAGTGTTTGATTAATTAGCTTTTTGTAACAACTTGTTGCTCCAAAATGCTAAAATTCAAAAAGCTGCTCAAAGTAACTTTTTGATCAGCTTTTTGAAAAATTCATTTTGTATGTAATCAGCTAATAGCTAATTTACCAAACACTTTTCTACAATCAGTTAATGTTATCAACCATTCAAACCACTAACTCAATCAATTAACAGTTATCAACTAACAACCATTTACTAAACACCCCCATTGTCTTTCCCGTATTCGTACACATTCAGAACTTTAATTTTCTCATTCATTTTTGAATTACACCTGGTGCAAGAAGTATCAATGTCTATAAACACCGTATAGTAGAATTTCCCTAACATGTTATATATTTGATAATTGATATATTCCATCATTTGATATAAATTTCTTTTGTACGTGGAATAACGTTACGTTCTAGTTATTTTCTTTTATGACACATAACCTTGTTAGGTCAACTAGCAGAGTAATCAAAAGTAAGCAATTGAATGTGGTGGCAAGTTGGTGCATCTAGTATAAAAAGAATGTTAAAGTGAAGAGTTAGATTTGTTTATAATATATGAATAGTTAACTAAAAGCTCATTACAACTAACAAATATAATCCTAATTTGAAATGAATATTAGACAAGACTTTCATAGCTACATCAATACCAATTGACCAATTTGAAAACCTATGGAGTTAATATTAATTAAGAGTCTCGTGCATTATTTTAATTTAAATTATCTTTTATATAATTATAAATATAAAATAAAGAAAATAATATTCATTAAAATTTTTTGTCAAAATATAATATTCACAATATTTATGATGCGATTCAAATTTCACTTAAAATATTATATTTGACTTATTTTTAATCATATAACTTTTAAATTACTAGAAAATTAGACCCCTAAAAATTAGAGACCCTGTCCAATTGCTAACCTTGCACATACTTAAGATCCGCCTTGATCATGGTTAAAACGATGGGGAGATATAGTCCTACGAATACAATGAAGAGCAATCTTATTTTAAATACAATAATAATTGAATGAATCTTATGTAAAAACCTTTAACAGTTAGGGATAGAAATATGTTACGACAGACCGAGCTTTAGAAAATTATGGTTGAGCTTGTTATAATAACTTGACAATAATTATATTGTAGATCGCGGTCCACAAACTTTTATGGGCAAATACTATAGTGTATCTAAACTGACACTGTCTCACGTATTATTTTTATGAGTAAAAGACATTTTTGGTCCTAGACTTATAGTGGCTTGGACAATTTTAGTCCTTTATAAAAAAATTTGCCATTTTATGGACAGAGTTATTGTGGCGAGGACATTTTTGGTCCTCCGTCTATATTTCTGTTAGATAACCGTATGAGAGAGGGGAAATTACGTCAATTTAGGCTATCTCTTTATTGTGAGATGGACGATTTCGGTCCCACAACCATGCCTTTACTCTGACCCTCATTTATTTGTAGTTTTGCACTACGAAATGCTCTGCCCACAACCATGCCTTTATTGCAACTTGGACTCTCCGACTCCTTCGAATTATGACCAAGAAGAAAACAAAACACACATAGATATAATAGATAGAAGGAGATAGCCTAAATTGACGTAATTACCCCTCTCTCAGACGGTTATCTAACAAAAATATAGACGGAGGACAAAAAATGTCCTCGCCACAATAACTCTGTCCATAAAATGGCAAATTTTTTTATAAAGGACTAAAATTATCCAAGCCACTATAAGTCTAGGACCAAAAATGTCTTTTACTCTATTTTTATTATATTGTCAAATGAAACTGCAATTGAATTGAAATGAAACTGTAGTTGTATTGAAATGAAACTGCAGTGTATACAAAATGAAACTGAATAATAATTTCACATATTTGAGTGTATATTGTCCAGCGAAACTATAGTTATATCAAAATGATACTGTAATTGTGTTGAAATGAAACTGCAGTGTATATTTGAAGCCTGGACCATAATACATTGTGGACCGTGGTCCACAATATAATTTGCCATAACTTGAGGCACGAGCTTGTAGGACACAACAAGTGTGAAGGTAGTGACACCGTACAATAAGCATCTTTAACCAAGATCGAATTTTTAAAAAATTAAAAACTAATTAAGATAAAATCTCAAGTTCAAATGTTGATCAATGCAATCAAATGTTTCACTCCATCGCATCCACTACTACTATACAGTATAGAAGAAGGGTCTACTATTCTGCTAGGAGTGAAACAGGGAGAGACAAGAAAGTGTTAAAATTGAAAATTATGAATTTATGTTTTAGGTTTTGATATATATATATGTGTGTGTGCGCGCGCGCGTGCTTGTGCTTGTGCTTGTGCGTGTGCGTGTGTCTGACCTGTAAACATATAGGCTAGACTTTAAACATATAGGTCTAGCTTCAAAATAAGCCTAGACATGACCTCATTATTAAATAGGCTAGACCAAGATAGGCCAAAACTAGGCCAAGTCGTAGTGGCCTAGTATATTTTCACCCATATTAACCATTTGCCAATTTGAGGATTTTTTTTAAAGGTAGATTAGAAAATAAAAACATTAGTGACAACTATGGATTGTGTCCTATTGCTCTACGGCTACATGAATGAATGAAGTGCAAGAAAAGAAACATATAATTGTTTCATCTTTTATTTTATATAGATTCATGTTAAGGTATATAATTAATTAATTTCAACCCTTATTTAATTATTAGGCATTTTTAACTCTGGAAGTGTTCAAGGAGTGATCAGTTCATCTAATCCATCAAACTCATCACCGACTAACTCATGAGTTCTCATACACGCAATCTATGGCATTTGTCTTTAATTTGCTTTCTCTATTGAATTTGAATTTTCTTGTATGCTTAGTGTTTACACATACTTACAAGTCTAAAACTCTTATATGTTTGAATGAACGTTAAACTCTTTATTCTTATATATTTTTCTGATACTGAAAGAGTTCTACATAATATTAAAAATATTGTACACTACATTATTTTTATTGATAAAAAATGTAATCTTACCGTTATAAGGCAATATTGTTCCTTGATATGTAAAAAATAAAAATTAAATTTGTTTACTATTTTTCTTACCTTTTCTGATCTATTTCTTTTACACTTTTTTTAGAAAAAAAAAAAAACTTAAATACATTTAAGGGTGATATTAGTTTACTAACCTTACTCCAATTAGGTTGCTTGTTCAATTGATAATTTTTCTACTTACTAGCTAATAAAATATAATCACTTGATATAGAACTAATTTATAATTTATTACTATTACATCCAATTAAAGAGTTTTTTGCACTTTTAGTCCCACGACTATAGTGGCACTGGCAGAATTGATCCACGACTTTTGAACCTTGCAATTTTGAGAAAATTACCGATTTGGTCCCTCGACTATGAGGATTTCACCAATTTGGTCCTCGACTATCAAAATTACTCAATTTGGTCCCCGACTATGACATTTTTACCTGATTTGGTCCTAAATGTTATTTGCAGGTCAAACCTAAAAGGTAATTTTGGGATTTAAAAAAAGCTAAGTATCTTCCTTCTTCTTCCCTAAATATAAGTCGTTTGTTTTATATAGATAGGTTATTTGTTTTCGATAGCAGTCGCAACTTCAATATGCAACCAAAGTGCAGTGAATCATCTTCATCCAACTATAAGAATCGAATGATGTTCGAAAATGGAGATGCTTATAGCTGGATGAAAATGATGTTGGTACAAGGCAGCAAATTTTTGAACATCATTCGATTATTATAGGTAGATGAAGATGATTCACGGCACTTTGGTTGCATATTGAAGTTGCGACTGCTATCGAAAACAAATAACCTATCTATATAAAACAAACGACTTAGATTTAGGGAAGAAGAAGGAAGATATCTTTTTAAAATTCCAAAATTTCCCTTTAGGTTTGACCTGCAAATAACATGTAGGACCAAATCAGGTAAAAATGTCATAGTCGAGGACCAAATTGAGTAATTTTAGTAGTCGAGGACCAAATTGGTGAAATCCTCATAGTCAAGGGACCAAATCGGTAATTTTCTCTTGCAATTTTAGTCCACGACTATTAATTTTTTTGTAAAAATGGTCATTCCGGCCACTTTTCCGTCAAAATTTCACCGGAAAAAAAAAATCTTCATTTTTAGTCGGGTTAAAATTGACATTTTACTTATCTCAAAAAATTAAAAAAAAATTAATATTTGACTACATACAATATTACTGGGCTACATACTATTGCCCCAGGCGGCGGAGTTCCTGGAACAGGCAGGGCTGTCAGTAAGCGGTGGAGCGGCCGTGGCGTTCCCCGGGCTAGTTGGGTTATCCGGCAGCAGCATTAGAGTGGTACATGTACTCCGCCGCCTGGGACAGTAGTATGTAGCCCAGTAATATTGTATGTAGTCAAATATCAATTTTTTTCTTTTAATTTTTTGAGATAAGTAAAATGTCAATTTTAACCCGGATAAAAATAGAGAATTTTTTTTTTCCGGTGAAATTTTGACGGAAAAGTGGCCGGAAGGACCATTTTTGCAAAAAAATCAATAGTCGTGGACTAAAATTACAAGGTTCAAAAGTCGTGGATCAATTCTGCCAGCGCCACTATAGTCGTGGGACTAAAAGTGCAAAAAATTCTCCAATTAAATTATCCTTAATAGTAAATTGTATACATTATTTACATTTACTATTGTGGAAATTGAGCATTTTGAGGCCCATTGGGTAACTATAAGGCCTAAATTTAAATATTTGCCCCATGATTCCATGAGAATACCCCCCCCCCCCCCCCCTCCCCCTAAAAAAAATTAAGAATCAATATTAGCTTTATATCTGTAAAAATTAGACGGATCGGTGATAAGTGTCAAAATGTTAATATTTTCACCTTGCATTTAAGCTTATTTTCCTTGTTATTTGTTAAGTGGAATTAGACGGATCGGTGATAAGTGCCAAAATGTTATTTGTTATTTGTTAACAACGAAAATAAGCTTAAATACAAGGTGAAAACATTAACATTTTGGCACTTATCAATCGGATCATATTAAAAAAAAAAAAGACGCTGACATTTTCGTAATTATTGTCAACTTTACTTTGCAAACTTGAACACACTTAAATATGTAAACCTGGATAAATTTTAAAAAAAAAAATCAATGAAAAAGTTAAATTTAAAATCTAATCTGTAATACATGGCGTTTTGTTGGAAGGAGGGAAATGAGTTGTAATTCCGTGTGAAAAGAATAAAGTGAAAATTTAAATTACATTGTTTAGTAGGAAGAAATAGAATGATGGGGAATTGAAATGGAAGAAGTGAATAAAGACTAAAATGTCCTTGCATAAAAATAATATAATAATCATAAGAATGATAAATGGTAATTTAACATGGATTTAGAATTCCACAAAGTGTAGAATTGCAATTCCTAGGGGAGACCTCCCTTAGGAATTGCAATTCCATGGTTGGAAGGAATTGTAATTCCGTGGATTTGCAATTCTCTCCGACCAATTAACCATGGTCCATGGAGTTTGGTAGGAATGAAATTTCAATTCCATCCTTCCAAACATCCCATAAATGTTAGATCGTCTTAAGTAGTAAAAAGTGAATCACTAAACCAAATAAAATAAAAAAACTCAGTCATAAATTTTAAAATCGAAACTCTAAGTGCAATGCACTTTCACATTTTTGTAAGTGTAATATTTTAATACTAAATGAATAAATGTGCAAATTAAACTTGAAAATTCTGAGAAGTGTAGATTTTAGTGTTTAAGTTTGCATAATAAAGTTGATGATAATTACGAAAATGTTACTGCATGCATTTTTTTTTATATGATCTTATTCGTCTGATTTTTCCAAATGAAAGATTGAGATTGATTTTTAGTTTTGTCCTAAGAACTTGTTCGATCTCATATGACCCAATACACACACACTGACACACACATATATGTGTGTGCGTATATGTATGTATGTATGAATGCATGCATGCATGTATATTATTCATAATTTAGATGTGATAATGAGTTCAAATATTTTTGAATTCAAAAGATTACTTTTTTTTTTTTTTTTTTTTTTTAGCCCCATTGGGTTGATAACAAGTCTAGAGTTTTTTTTTTTTTTTTTTTTTTTTTTTTTTTTTTTTTTTGAGGACGAGGAGAGGTGAGGGGGACGTTATGCCATGGAACCGTGTTCACCATTCATGGTGAACACGGTTCCAACGGTGTTAGTACACCGTTATCTTTTTTTTTTTTTTTTTAATTAATTGCGTGACTTTTCTTCTTTATTTTCACATTTTGCGGTTTCGCTTTAATTTGAGGTGAACAAAAATTTCGGACATTCATAAATTATGAATTCATGCATGCACATTCACTTTGGAACCATGCCTACACATTCCTGTCCGAAATCACGGACATTCATAAATTATGAATCCATGCCTGCACATTCACTTTGGAACCATGCCTACACATTCACTTTGGAACCATGAGATTATGAATTTTCTGTTATAAGATTATGAATTTTCTGTTATGAGATTATGAATTTTCTGTTATGAGATTATGAATTTTCAGTTATGAGATTATGAATTTTCTGTTATGAGATTATGAATTTTCTGTTATGAGATTATGAATTTTCATTACATTCATAATTTCGGACATTCATAAATTATGAATTCATGCCTGCACATTCACTTTGGAACCATGCCTACATATTCCCGTCCGAAATCACGGACATTCATAAATTATGAATCCATGCCTGCACATTCACTTTGGAACCATGCCTACACATTCACTTTGGAACCATGAGATTATGAATTTTCTGTTATAAGATTATGAATTTTCTGTTATGAGATTATGAATTTTCTGTTATGAGATTATGAATTTTCAGTTATGAGATTATGAATTTTCTGTTATGAGATTATGAATTTTCATTACATTCATAATTTCGGACATTCATAAATTATGAATTCATGCCTGCACATTCACTTTGGAACCATGCCTACATATTCCCGTCCGAAATCACGGACATTCATAAATTATGAATCCATGCCTGCACATTCACTTTGGAACCATGCCTACACATTCACTTTGGAACCATGAGATTATGAATTTTCTGTTATAAGATTATGAATTTTCTGTTATGAGATTATGAATTTTCAGTTGTGAGATTATGTATTTTCTGTTATGCGATTATGAATTTTCTGTTATGAGATTATGAATTTTCATAAAATTCATAATCTCATAACAGAAAATTCATAATTTGATCAAATGCGCGCCGTTAACTCCACATCCGCGAATTTTTTTTTTTTTTTTTTTTGCCTAAAAACGACGTCGTTTTGTCTTGTGTTCACCATTCTCGGTGAACACGATTCCATGGCATAATTTGCGGAGGTGAGGTGAATAGACTTGTTCATTTAAAAGTTTATTTTTTTTGGTCATTTTTGATAGATATATGACATGGGAAACTATGATTTTTACATTACTTCCTAAAGTGGTAGTGAATTCTTAATTTCATAGCCACAAAAAGTTTGTATCGAAAAATTATTAAATTAATTCAATTTCAGTTTTCTTCACGCTTGATCTTATTTGAAAATAATATCTCAGTTTGTAAATACAGTATATAAATAACAGTAATTCATTAAAGTAGAGAGAGATGAATTTTTATTGTGGTTCAGCACTATATATCCTAGTCCTCTTTCCTCATCGAACACTTAGGTTGTTCCACTCTATATCTTATCACTTTTAATACAAAGTAGTAAGTACTTACGCTGGTAAGCATTGTTTACATATTTAATTTTTTTTTTTAAATTATAGATTCTTTTATATACATACACACATTTATTTATTTATTTATATTTCTAATATTATTTGTATTATGCACTAAAGTAATTTATAAATATCTAGGTGTAAAATGGATATCGTGACAGAAACGCTCTCCGAGCAGATTCCATCGGCGGCGACCAATAGACCAAGATCAGTTAGAACGCAGTACCAAGAAGACGAAGAGGCTCTGGAAATAGCTAGACACTGCCTTACTAGCGCTAACATAGGAAAGAACTAAGGATACACTAACGGCAACAGATGTTTCCACGCCGGACTCTAACCAATAGACGACCTTGGCAATGACACCCAACCAAGCTTGGGCACAGAAGGAGACGATTAGACCCCTGGATAATGAGATAGCTTCAGACGACAATAACATGGACGAAGACAACACTCCATCAGTGTATCCTATAATCTTGTTCACAAAAGAGGAAAAAGAAAGACTCCGCCGCCCATGGCGAAGATCGCTCATCATCAAGGTTTTAGGAAGAGCAGTAACTAATTCCTACCTTCTCCAAAGATTAACTCATGTGGAGGCCGGAAACAGTTTTTGAGTTGATAGCATTGGATCAAGACTACTATCTAGCCAAGTTTGAATCTCTGAAGGACTACGAATTCGCTAAGTATGAGGGGCCCTGGATGATTCTTGATCATTATCTTGTTGCCCAGGAATGGGAACCCAATTTTGACCCTAAAACGAACAGAACGAAGAAATTATTAGTCTGGGTATGGTTTTCCTCTTTACAAATAGATACTTTGAAGAGGAGTTTCTAAAAAAGATAGGGAGGCAAATCGGCCGTCCGATCAAGATTGATACTGCAACCAGTCTCGTCTCCAAAGGGAAATTTGCAAGAATTTGCATCAAGGTGGACATCACAAAACCTTTACTCTCCAAGTTTATTTTGAATCGGAAAGAATGACCCATCGAATACGAGGGAATTCATCTTGTCTGCTTCAAATGCGGGATGTATGGCCACCGGCAGTAACAATGTGGAAAGGATGAGGCCTCTATTGATGCTAACACTGTAGGGAATGAAGACAACAGTGTACTGGGGGAGAGGTCGACTGTGGCAAATCAATGAATATCGAAGAAGTATGGGACATGGATGCTAGTAGCTAGGAAGGATAGAAGAAGCCGCAATAAGATTTCTAACCTATCGACTGCAGGACCACCAGGAGGAAAACAACAAGCCATTCCCAGAAATAACGTACCTATATTTGAAGGTCTGGGTACACAGTCCAAATTTGCATCTTTGGAAGGCCTAAAGGAGAATCAACCGATTAGAGAGCATAATGAACCTACTAGAACCTTAGACTTACAGCAGCCTAATGGAGTCCTGCCTAGAATAAGAACGAACAATAGGAATGCACAGAATCAGCCTGATCAAATGAATATTGAGACAAACTAGAAGCCTAGAGTACAGGCTGAAATCCCGTACCAACATTATGGAGCACAAGGGGGCTATAGAGATCAAATCGAAAGGGGAGGAATTCCAAATCGGGTAGCAGCTGAGGCTAAGCACACAGTGGTTCGAGGCACATACCAAGGAAGAAACATCTCCAGTACGATAGTTTATCATGCGGATGACCAGCCAGTCCTCCCCATAACGGCAGGATTTGATAATGTGTTCAAAGAGGATCTTCCCGATGTTGCCCGTATCTTCACCAACTTGCCTGACCCCGCGGACATAGCCATGGGAGAAGCCGACAAACAAATTGGCCCTATTGGCCTGGAGACTTCACGTCACTCGCGCTACTGAGCGCTCTTCCTTGCTGTTTTCATTATATTTATGATAGGTTTTGTATGAAATTGCCAGGGTGCGACCTCAAGATCATTCAGGCGCACCTTGAAACAATTTTCCCGGGATCATAATCCTTTAATAATATGCTTGCTTGAACCAAAGGTTTCGGGAAATCATGCTAACATAATTTGTTTTAGTTTGGGTTTTGATGAATGGATTAGAGTTGAAGCTGTAGGCTTCTCTGGTGGCATCTGGATTTTGTGGAAGAATTCGCTTAGCATTGAGGTCTTATCAACTCACTCTCAATTTATTATGTTACAAGTGGTGGATGATGATCCAAAACCTTTATTCACAGTTGTATACGACAGCCCAAACCACTACTTGCGTGGACGCTTGTTTGTACACTACTACAGAATTTACATATATGTTGGGCGTCTGTCGGGTTGGCTGAGTTCAGCCCCTGCTCGATTTGGGGCATGGCGCTATGACTTACCATGGAGAGATGTGGTTAAATGGTTAATGTCCACCTATCTATCACAAATTGGTTTTAAGTAGGATATGTCAACCAGGTACTATAGAATTCTGTGGTTAAGCGTGCTTGACTTCCGGCGTTCCCGGGATGGGTGACCCCCTGGGAAGTGAGGGTTTGAATCGATGGTGATGCGAAAGTCCAGTCCCAGGTGGACGTAGGTGGGGCCAAGTCGCGCCCCAAGTCGTGGGACTTCCGGCAATGCAGCGCTGAGATCCAACAATATAACGTTGGGCCTTTAAGATTTGGCTCACTCTTAAATCCTCTAACATTTTTTTGGGAAAAGGGTCAAATAGGCCCTCAAATTATTGCTTAAAAGTGAATTAGCCCCTCTAACTTTTAAAGAAGCAATTACACCCATGAACAATGCATTTTGATGCAATGAAGCCCAAATACAGGGAAATGATGCAATGAAGCCTAGATACAGGGAAATGACCTGCTATCATAGGTCATTGCAGACCCGGCCACTTTTCGGCATATTTTAAGGCAAAAAAGTAACCGGTGACCGGCAACCTAAATGGTTAATGTCCACCTAGCTATCACCAATTGGTTTTAAGTAGGATATGACAACCAAGTACCATAGAACTTTATGGTTAAGCATGCTTGACTTCCGACAATCCCGGGATGGGCGACCCTTGAAAAGTGAGCATAGTGCAGCCCTGAGATCTAACAATATAACGTCGGGCCTTTAAGATTTGGCTCACTCTTAAATCCTCTAACATTTTTTTGGGAAAAGGGTCAAATAGACCCTCAAATTATTGGTCAAAAGTCAATTAGCCCCTCTAACTTTTAAAGAAGCAATTACACCCATGAACAATGCATTTTGATGCAATGAAGCCCAAATACATGGAAATGATGCAATGAAGCCTAGATACAGGGAAATGACCTGCTATCATAGGTCATTGCAGACCCGGCAACTTTTCGGCATATTTTAAGGCAAAAAAGTGACCGGTGACCGACGGTCGCCGGTCACGAAGAAGGCAACCCTTCCCGGAGAAGGCCACCACAGTGGTGGCCTTCTCAACTGGAGAAGGCAACCAGTAATGGTCACCCTCTCGACTAGAGAAGGCAATCCGTATTTGGGTTGCCTTAGTGGTTGCCTTCTCCATGATCGGTGACCGTTCGCCGGTCACTTTTTTGCCTGAAAATATGTCGAAAAGTGGCCGGATCTGCAATGACCTATGATAGCAGGTCATTTACCTTTATTTGGGCTTCATTGCATCAAAATGCATTGTTCATGGGTGTAATTGCTTCTTTAAAAAGTTGGAGGGGCTAATTGACGAAGACGAAAATGCTTTAACTCCATTTCATGTGCAAATAGGGATAATAATTATCCTAAATGTTGATGTTTGGTTGGCCCAATTAGCTTAGAATTCTTGCTTCGTGGCTGATTATCTTCTTTGGTTGTACTTTTGGAATTGTCATCATTGCAGCTTTTGTAGTTTATTGGTAAGATCTTTTGTTGAAGAGTGAATGAAGATCATTAGAGGAAAATTATGGTATGTTATTCTAGATCCGATCGAACATAATAAAAATCGTTGTTAAAATGGAGTAATTTTAATACTAATGGAAATTACATTCTAAATGAGAGATTTTTAAATTTTTTGCAGAGAATATTAGGACAACAACCCATGAGCTACTTCAACTGTTGTGAGGAAGATGTTTTCAATAAAACTGCTGATGGGGGTGGCCTGCATACTGTGTTAAGTTCAGTAGGTTAATTCGTCCATTTTATATTGTCAGTAATATAGGGCATGAATTAAAATGTTACCACTTTCTATGGAAGGAAGAGAAAGGGATCTACTTGCATTTTTCGGTTGGTCTCCCTCACATCAATTTGGCCTTAGGAAATGATTTCATTGACAAAATATGCTCCAATTTCAGTTCCAGTACCTTGGTGAACATGTCTAGTTACTTTTTATTACCAAAGTTTTGTTGTCCTTTCTGGTCTTCCTTTATATTTATTTCTAGTCTTTGATACATTTAATTATGTATTTATTTCTGGTATTGACAGCTGAATTAGAAGTGATAATAAGGTTGATATTTCTTTGCAGGTAAAAATGGAACTCAACATAGCAAAGATGCATCAACTGGTGGTGTTCAAGCTGTGAAAGTTCAACTTATTGCAGTACCTGCAATACCAATTGATGACCTTAAGGGGATCTCGGATAATTTTGGGACTACTTCTTTAATAGGGGAGGGTTCATATGGAAGAGTATATTATGGGGACCTAAAAAATGGGAGGGCTGCTGCAATTAAGAAGTTGGATGCAAGCATACAATCAGAAGATGAATTCTTGGCACATGTGCTACTGAATATCTAGACCAATTTTTTACCTCACTGGATAATACTGCTAAGCACTTGATGTTTATAGGTGTCTATGATTTCAAGGTTAAAACATGAAAATTTTGTTGAACTGCTTGGTTATTCTGTTATGGAAATCAGCTTGTACTTGCTTATGAATTTGCATCAAATGGATCACTTCACGATATTCTTCATGGTATGACATAGCATTTCTGAATTATTTTTCAAACATAGTTATTCTTGCCATTCTTCTCCTTTTGCTATTTTTTTGCCTTATGGACTTCCATTCAACACTATTGTTGAATTGCTATAGAGGAAATTTCCAACAATAAAGTTGTTCATATGATGCATGTGCAGTTTAGTTTATTACATTTCCAGCTTGTGGGTTATTATTATTTTTTAAAAGTTTGAGCATACTTTTCTGGATTGGTTTTGCTGAATATATACTAGAATGATATTCAACAGTGAAATTATGCCATTCATTTTGGTTTTTATTATTACGGAGTATTATTTTTTGGGTAGTTTAATTGTAAAAGAAACTATTAGGAAAAGAGTATGTACAATTTACCCTTTATCATTTTCCAGCATATTCACACCGTCTGAATATGTGAAGGAGTAGATTGTAATGTTTTTACCTGTATGTTTTAGTGAGGAAGGGAGTAAAAGGAGCTCAGCTTGGCCCTCTGCTTTCCTGGGCCCATCAGGTTAAAATTGCTGTAGGAGCAGCTAAGGGCCTTGAATATCGGCATGAAAAAGCTGAACTTGAACTTGTGCATCGAGATATCAAATCCAGCAATGTACTATTTTTTTTTTTTTTATGAATATGTAGCTAAAATTGCTGACTTTGATTTATCCAATCAGTCTCCTGATATGGCAGCTCGTCTTCATTCAACTCGTGTCCTTGGGACATTTGGTTATCATGCTCCTGAGTAAGTTAATATGGTTCTCATACCTACTTTATGCATATTGCTTGTATTCTTCTCTTCCCTATGTACGCCAATGTTACAGTATGTAGGAAATGTCAAACTATTAATCTTTGTGTCCTCTCTTGTTTTGAATTGATTACATCATTGGTATATGTTAAAGAATCTTTGATTCTTATTTTTGTGAATTGGTAGATATGCAATGAATGGACAATTAAATTCAAAAAGTGATGTATATAGTTTTAGTGTTGTCCTTCCTGAGCTGCTCACAGGACGTAAACCTGTTTCATACCCTACCACGAGGCCAACAAAGTCTTGTTACATGGGTATTGTGCTCAACTCCAAAATATCTAAGCTTTTATGTTCATTTGGTTTTTCTAATTCTTTGCTACATTCTTTAGGCTACCCCAAAACTCAGTGAAGACAAGGTTCGCCAATGTGTTGATGCAAGATTGGGAGGAGAGTATCCCCCAAAGGCAGTTGCAAAGGTAAATGATGAAATTCATCATCCCATTTATGTATTTTTCATAAATATGAGCTGCAATGTGGAAAAAAAAAAAAGAGATGCTACTAGGCCATCTTCACATATATGCTTATAGTTGCTTATACTTGTGAATATTTTGGCAAAAATATGTTGCATTTTGCCTGGAAATGTGTAAAACAAGGGTTTTGTTTTCCTTAGGTATCACTGCCCTATCCAGATTGAGAATTAATGTATATCAAAAAAAAAATCCATAATCTTGAGCCAATAATGGGGAACTTGTTATTGGTTCACTCTCAGTGATTCTGGCACTAGGAAGGTGAATAGTTGGATTTTGATTGTATGAATTTCCAGTGGATTTATAGTTTCAACACAAAAAAGACAATGGGGAGAGGATAAAACTAGGATGAAAATGTAACTGCTGAAGGTTTACCTTGCTTCTTCTATTGATTAGATTTTGATGTTATTTCCTTGAATGGTGGAGATGATTTTCATTTTTAGAATTTGAGTTCTATTGATCAGATTTATTTTACATTACAGTTTTTTGATATCCAAAATAATGAGTATGTAAGAGCTCCATGACATGCATGTATTTTATTTCTTCCACATCAAAGACATCAGATGCAAGAAGCAACATGATTTTGGCATCCCTACAGTTCCCGGGTTGTAGGCACAATTTTTTTTTAATAACATAACACGTCAGTTTTTAACAAAAAACTGACGTGTTATGTTAATTTTTTTTAAAAAATTAAATACATAAAACTTCGGTTATTTCGTAATAACTGACGTTGCAAGTTGTATTAATTAAATAAATAAAAATATACGACGTCGGTTAAATATTAACCGACGTGGTATGTTTACTATACAACGTCACCCAGAATAATGTTGCTTTTTAGCCGGCGTTAAAGGCCTTAAATAGCCGACGTTAAATACCTTCTTTGTAGTAGTCGTAGAGCTTTTTAGTGAGACGTTTAACATACAGAAACCTTGGCTAACGGGTGTGGATTTCAATTCAGTTACATGCCAGGAAGAAGTGAGCAACACAGATAGCTTCTCATCTACTAGATGTTCCCAGATGCTCATAATTCAATAACTGGATATTCCGTGAACGCTTGCTCGATTTAGGATATACAAGTTCACAATATACGTGGATGAGAGGAGTCAATTCATAAACTTTCAAAGGAGCCCGACTTGATCGTGCTCTTAGCAATGTCGATTGGAAGCTAAGGTTTCCTAATGCCTCTGTTGAACATTTTCCCATGATCGGATTTGACCATTCTTCGCTGCTTGTAAAGATAGAACCAGCCTAGTCGGAAACAAGATGCAAAAATTTTAGATTTAACACAGCCTTAACAATTCACACTAGCTTTCAAACACTAGTTCAGCAGAATTGGATCAAAGGATTGGACCTAGCCCCCAACAAAATCAAAATAGCAGAAGTATTAACTAAGGGTCTGTTTGGAAACTCGGAAAATGACTTCTGGAAAATGAGTCATTTTCCAGAAGTCATTTTCCTTTCCTGTGTTTGGCTGCACAATGGAAAACTGTCTTTTGGTGTTTGGTTCATTTTCTAGAAAACGATGGAAAACTGTCTTTTGGTGTTTGGTTCATTTTCCAGAAAAGAACAGAATGGCATACTTAAACATTTTAATTATTATATACTGAATAATATATTTTTATTTTTGTTTGTAGAATATAACAATTTTTATTACAAATTATATGCAACATAAATTTTGATTGTATTTAATTCTAATGCCATTGCTCTCTATCTTTCTAGTACTAAAACTATTGTCACAATATGACAATTTGAAATCACAATTACATGTTAGAAACAGCATAAACGCATAAATAATCAAGTCTTGAAAATTAAAGTCCACAAAGTGTTAGGATCCAATATAACAAGTACTAAGATCCAACATAACCAACCAACTACACAACATACATAAAAATAAGTCTTAAAGATTAACCAACAAAAAAAACATACATAATTTAATCCGTAGAAGAAATAAATTTCATAATCCATTTCCTCTTCAAACTTGCATTCTTCGCATTGAAAATTCGCGTCTGAACCTCATTTGTCATCAAGTATTCAAATACCTTACACAGGTCATCCTCATGAAAGCCATCACCTATGCTCATCACATCCGCAAACAACTGATTTTCATCAATACCGGTATTCAAAGATTTAATTGACGTGGCAATGCTACTGAGCTGTTCAGCAATTTCATCCACCTTCAAGTCAAGTGTCTTTCATTTCCGACCGGATCTTTGAGACGACGCAGTTGATGCAGATGTTTTTCCTTACTAATTTCTTCATCAATGTTATCAGGCAGGGTTTCATCAATGTTATCAGGAAATATCTCATCATGAGGACCATCTAAATTAACATCTGCAAAAGACTTTGCAAACCGTCCTATGGCACAATCTCTGCCAACGACAATGGACATCTCATCATAGAAATCAATCTTCCTGTTCAATAATGTTTCATACTTGGGAGTTGCCTATCAAAAAAAAAAATATGAGATCTTTTCTAATTAAAAAACATTATTTATGCAATAGTCAAATTATGATACTAAAATATTACCGTGATAAGCTCCATATACGGGGCTTCATCACAGGTGACCATTTTTAAGTTATCATCCCATCCAAGACCACTCATGTTCTTCAGCTTCAGAATCATCATCCAAGTGTTCTTCACTGTTTTCAAGTGATTCTCAACATGTTTGAGTTCACATGCAACATTAAATTGTTCGGATATGGCCGTTGCAACACGATTGAATGAAGAGGCTTTAAAACTATTAGTTGGATTATTGGGATTCCTAGCCTCTTCAGCTAATATCTTTAAAAATACGCCCTCCATTGGCTTTGTCCACCGAAATTGTTTAGAAGTGGCAATTCCCTTTCCCTTATTCATTTTGCTATAATAACATAAAAACAATAACAACCAATGTCAACTAATAACAACAAAGCATACTCAAGTACAACTAATAATATCCAATAACAAAGTATAATCAAGTACACAACAATAAGAAATGTTCAACAACTAATAATATTCATTAACAAAGCATACTCAAATACATAACAATAATAAACTAGACACTAATTCCTAATAATAAAGTCATTCCACATTTGTTCTACCATCTCATCCCTTTTTGTATTCCATTGTCTAGCTTCTTGTCTTTCTTCTGTTTGGGTATGAGTTAAGGGTAACAAGTTACCGTCATCAACATCAACTGTTGCTTGATTCAACTCATCATTATGATCAACTCCCATAATATGGTTATGAATTATACAACAAGCTAAAACTATATCCACTTGTGTCTGGTAATCCCAAAAAGGTTCAGCATCTAACACACGGAACCGTTTCTTCAAAATTCCAAACACTCTCTCAATAGATGTACGTAAAGACGAATGACGAAGATTGAAAAGTTCTTTCTTATTCTCAGGATGATGAGCACTAAACTCTTTTAAATGGTATCTAACGCCACGGTATGGAGTAAGTATTCCATTCCGTATGCCATATCCAACATCACCAAGATAATATTTCCCTACAAGTTTACATAATTTGATTACTTATATGCAATAACGAACAACACAATGTAAAAATTGATTACATAATTTTATTTTATACCTTCTGGAATTTTAAATTTATTTGGACGTGTGAGTGCATCATTCAAGACACGAGAATCATGTGCACTACCTTCCCACCCAGCTAGCACATAACAAAATCGCAAATCAAAAGTGACAGCAGCAAATACATTTTGTGTTGTTCCACCCTTACATCCGCGAAAGCTTCCTTGCATATTAATTGGCACGGATGCACGAATATGGGTTCCATCTATTGCTCCTAAGCAATCATTGAAATATGGATAAAATCTCGGATGGCTAATGATTTCATGAGGAGTTACTTCACCACCCGGTAATACTATGAGGTTCGTATACAAAGATAAAATGGCTCTCAAAACACTTCTAAAGTAACGATGAACTGTCTCAATTGACCTATAATACCTTGACCCAATTACTCGAAAGCGTACATTGTGACCTATTATATGTAAAAATATTAACACTTGTTCCTTAATACTTACGGCTCTAGTTGTGCGTAATAAGTTCTTAGTAGCAAAAATGTCACACAATTTATAGAAGGAAATAGGTCGCGTTCTAATAACGCTAATGCATTTGTTATCACCCTCACACAAGATACTATTTGTGTAACTCTCTCGCTCATCATCTCTATTGAGGATGTCATGTTCTATTTGGTTTGTATTCCTAAGTTGTTGCAATAGAAGGACTCCCATAGCTAGTATAACACTTGCTGCACCCATAACAATTGCATGCACATGATTTCTATTCATCTATACAATCAAAATAATATGACAACAAATAACAACAATTAAAAATTAACACATAGCCACAAATTAAGCAAAGCATGTTATTATATAATCAGTAAAAAAAAATATCAGCAACAAGTTCACTGGTTTAGCATAAAAAAAAATTGCAACTGGTTTTGCATCGGAAACCAGAATTGGTTTCCGATGCGAAACCAACTGGTTTCTGCATCGGAAACCAGATCTGGTTTCTGATGCGGAAAACCATTCACTGGTTTCCAATCGGAAACCAGTGCAGTCACTGGTTTCCGATGCGGAAAACCAGCCTCACTGGTTTCCCCAGCCATAATATTTGGAAAAAAAAAATATACCTTGTACCTTTTCTAGTATTGGTGAAGCTTTTGTGGATTGTTGGAGGAGATGTGTTGGTAGTTCTCTGTTGAATGTTGAAGAAGCAGTGACGGGAGAAAAAGCAATGAAGGGAGAAGAAGCGTGTCTACGGATGTTGATTGAAAGATGGAAAATGACTTCCGCCAAAGAAAAAGGGAAGTCATTTTCCAGATTTTAGCCCTCATTTTCCATTGACTAGATAGCATTTTCCTTTGACTATTTTATTTTCAGCCTTCCCAAACACCAAAAACCTGGAAAATGATTTCCAGAAGTCATTTTCCGGGTTTCCAAACAAACCCTAAGTGGAATAGAGACACATTTGGAAATGTTTTCCAAAGGAAAAAAATGCCTACTAGCAAGAATTGGAGGTATACAACGTTGCCTAGCCATGCATGCCCGCTTGGACTTTTTAAAATTGGATAGAAAAGTACGCCTAGAATTGGACAAAACTCTACATCAGGAAGAGTTGATATGGTTCCAAAGATCTAGAGAGGATTGGATCACATCGGGGGATCGAAATACACGGTCTTATCATGCTGCTACCTCAGCGAAAGGAAACAATGCAAGAATAAAAGCTCTCAAAAAGGAGGATGGCGACTAGATAACTGAAGAACAGCTAATTGTCGATCATGTTCAAAATTACTTCATGGACCTCTTTACAACGGAACACACTACCAGTTCACAATTACTGATGCACGGCCGTTTCTCGATATTATCTGATTCTGACTGGCATGCAATTAACGCACCTTTCCGACTTGAAGAAGTCAAGCAAGTGCTATTTGATATGGAGTAATGCAAGGCGCTGGGTCCGGATGGCCTCAACGCGATTTTTACCAAAAGACGTGGAACATAGTGGGCGAATGTCTCTTCAAATTTACCCAGAACTTCTTTGAAACTGTTGAAACTGGGAAACTACCTACCGGCTGCAACGACACTTTGATCTCTCTAATACCCAAGGTCTTAAGCCCGGAGTCAGTCAAGCAGCTCCGGCCAATTAGCCTATGTAATGTCACATACAAGCTGGTGACAAAAACCATGGCAACGAGGCTAAAATCTATTTCAAAGAATCTGGTCGGGCAACATCAAACAAGCTTTGTCCCGGGCAGAGACATCACAGACAACATACTAGTGTATCAGGAAGTATAAGAAAGGGGCAATTGGATGGATGATTGTGAAAGTGGACCTAGAGAAAGCGTACAACAGGCTCTCGTGGAACTTTATAGATTCTACACTTCAAGATATAGGCTTCAATCAGATATGGAGAAGAAACATCTGGGAATACATCTCCACACCAAGGCTAGCTATGCTATAGAACGGCCAGGCAACTGTATGGTTTAGTCTGACTTGGGGAATCAGACAAGGAGATCTCATTTCCCCTCTCCTTTTCGTGTTGTGCATCGAAAGATTAAGCCATATCATAGAGGAGTCTATGGCTACTAGTAAATGGAAATGAATTAGACTATCAAGGCATGGTCCTAATATTTCTCATCTCTTTTTTGCAGATGACTTGGTGCTGTTTGGGAAGGCTACTGTTGATCAAGGTCTGGAACTAAAGAAATGTCTAGATATATTATGTTTGAGCTCTAGGCAAAGGGTCAGTTTCCAGAAATTGTCGGTGTCCTTCTAAAAAAACACGCTACAAGCCTTGCATCAACAGATCGTAGAGGCAATTGGAGTACCGTGCGTGCTCGATCTAGGAAGATACTTAGGCATGCCATAATTCCATGAGAGGCTAATCAAGGAATCATTTGCAAGTATTACTGAGAAAATCAAGTAAAAACTAGCAGGTTGGAAGGCTCAAACCCTTTCTCTGGCAGGCATGCATGTAATGGCGCAATCGGTTCTAGTCATCTAGTCAAATGGGATACGATCACAAGATCCAAAGCTCATGGAGGCTTGGGGATCCGAAAACTCGAGCCAATGAGCCGAGCTTTTTTAGCTAAACTTGGGTGGAGGCTATTGCAGAACGAACACCGCCTCTAGGTTCATGTATTCAAGGCCAAGTATGGCATATATATCTTCGAAGGATTGCTCTTCTTGGTCTTCAACCTGAGACTTTATCTGTACATGGAAACAACACTGCAGGACAAAGCCGCATGATGGATTTGTTAAAATCAATGTAGACAATTCCAACCACTGCAATGCATAATATCCTAGAAGCATGCAAAATAGAATTATATAGCTTTGAGGTTTGGCAGTTATCAACAATTACTCGAGAACAAAATCAAGCAGCGGACTTCCTCACAAATATATCCAGTGATTTTTCTGGAAGAATACATATCCTTGCAAGCCCACCAGAGGAACTACATTCTAGGAATATTAGACGATGATTTGCTTGGCTTTTCCTTTTGGCGTAATGTGTGTAATTCATGAATATGGCCTTTTGTACACAAATTAGGCAAATTATTTTGTGGACCATGGTCTACACAATGTTATGTGAACCATAACAAAAAGTACATTTTTAATATACTAAAGGTACATTATTTTTGTATTGAATGTACATTATACAATATAATGTACACTCAAAACAAAAATAATGTGCATCCCTAAATATAATACATTATTTTTGTACTGAATGTACATTATTTTACAGTAAACAAAATATGGTCCACACTATTTGTATGAACTAGGGAGAAGTGTCAAATAGATCCATCTACTATTGTGAAGTGCTCAATTCTCTCCACGAACTAGAATATAGTGTAATTAGCCACATTAACTTCTTAAAATTGTTGAATTAGCTTTTTTTCCAAGTTAGTATCCGGTTGCCCATCCACCTAGGTTGACCTGGAAATACATTTAATGACATGGCAATGCCTTTGTCCCAATCAACCTCCACCACCCCTGCCTTCATTATCCCATCAACCTCCACCACCGTTCCACCGTCTTCATCATCAACGCACCCACCATAATTGCTCCGTTTTCACCTTCACTGACGTCGCTCGAATTGGGCGATCGGAAGTCAGCAGAGACATCGCGCGATTAGACTCCAATTGCTTAATTCCCCATTCTCAGTAGTGGGGGATTTGCATTTCTCTTCTAAAACCTCAAAATCACGTGCCTGCAGATTTTGTTGATTTGATCTTTGCCCATTTGAATTCAGTAAATTCATGGTGTTTACTCTCTCTGATTTGGTGTTTTTGTTCCTTCTGTATTCCCAACTCAAATTTTGGGAAATTTGTGCTGCTGTGTGAAATTGGTAATTGATAGCCTAGGATATTAACGCCAACCACCGGTTGGCCGCAGGTTCCGATTCCTCGTTTACTGTTCGCCATTCGCCGTTCGCCGTTCGAAGTTTCCCATGGATTCCAATGGCTGACGCTTCTAGAAGAGCTTACTCACAACCCCGGAAGGCCGCCACCGCTTGTTCGTCTCACAGTCATCACCCCCACCATCGACAACCAGCAGTTGAGCAACAATACTCTATTTCTGATTCCTCCATCAGGTTACGATTTCTCCCCCAATCTTCTAGGGTTTGCCAAGGCTATTAACATCAATATACATATCTCGATCTAAGACAGAATCGGCCACATGCAAGGCAGATTTTCCACGATCGACAATCAATTTCTGGAAATCAAGTGAGCGAGATAGGAAAATCGAGGATTATTGAAGGCGAATATGAGGTGACTGTGAGGAAATTCGAAGGAATGTCGATTGTGTCAATCAAAGGTGAGGAATGGAGTACTCTGGTGCTCGAAGAAGTAATAACCAGGTCGTCAATGGCTTCTCCAATTTCTTGAATGGTGTCGAAGGCAAATTGAGGATTTCTGCCTAAATTTCAGGCTTGATTGATGAGGAGTTGTTTTTTTTTTCTTTTTTTTTAATTTTTTGCCATGTAAACAAGCCACCTAAGTGTAACTGGAACACGTCATCACAAATGGGGTGGTAACCTACGAAAAAGGCTAATCGAACAAATTTGGCTAGTAAATGTGGCTGATTACACTATATTTCAGTTCGTGGGGTGAATTGAACACCTCGCAATAGTAGATGAGTCTATTTGACACTTCTCCCTATGAACTATGGTCCACACAATAATTGCACAAATTGGGTTTCCCCTTCAATTATTAAAAAAAAAAAAGTACTTTATAAATAAATAATGATTATTTAATAATTATGTTTAGACTTTGTGGGGTTATTTTATTATTGTTATGTTTATGGATTCAAAGTTTTAGGCCCATTTGGATTATTTGAGGTGATTGAGCTCGTGCATTAGAATGTTTGTTTTATGGTCCATTTCATATCTAATATTTTCCTGTTAGAATTTTTGCAAAAGACTTTAGAGAACTTATGAACGGGAGGTGCTCAAATTATTTTGTGGACTCGGATCCACCTTACAATTGAATGCGTATTTTGGGTGAAATTTGTATTTTGGAAAAAGAAATACAAGAAGGCTATAGAATGGCAAATTATGTTGTGCATCCGTATGCACCATGCATGGTGCATACGGATGCAAAAACGACGTCGTTTTAATAAAACGCGCGTCTCCCCTTAAAAAAAATCAGGTTCGATTCCCAGCAACAACATATGAACTAAAATTCCATAATCAATGAACTATAGTTCCATAATTGATGAACTATAATTCCATAATCTAATCTATGAACTAAAAATTCCAGAATGAATGAACTAAAATTCCATAATCTACAAACTAAAATTCCAGAATCGATGAACTACAATTCCATAATCGATGAACTATAATTCCATAATCAATGAACTATAATTCCATAATCTATGAACTAAAATTTCAGAATGAATGAACAATATAATGTTTTTGCTGAGAATCGAACCTGAATTTTTTTTAAAGGGGAGACACGCGTTTTTTAATAAAACGACGTCGTTTTGACATCCGTATGCACCATGCATGGTGCATACGGATGCACAGCATAACGATTGCTATAGAATGTCAAACTTGAGACCTTATCTTTACCAAATCAATTCAGGTAGGTTGCATCTTTAAGGTATTCTAGGGAAACAAAGTATAAAGATTAGAAAAAAAAAGTAGAACCATTAATTCAATTGCGGCAAAATAATAATAATAATAATAATAATAATAATAATAATAATAATAATAATAATAATAATAATAATAATAATAATAATAATAATAATAATAATAATAATAATAATAATAATAATAATAATAATAATAATAATAATAATAATAATAATAATAATAAATAATAATAATAATAATAATAATAATAATAATAATAATAATAATAATAATAATAATAATAATAATAATAATAATAATAATAATAATAATAATAATAATAATAATAATAATAATAATAATAATAATAATAATAATAATAATAATAATAAATAATAATAATAATAATAATAATAATAATAATAATAATAATAATAATAAATAATAATAATAATAATAATAATAATAATAATAATAATAATAATAATAATAATAATAATAAATAATAATAATAATAATAATAATAATAATAATAATAATAATAATAATAATAATAATAATAATAATAATAATAATAATAATAATAATAATAATAATAATAATAATAATAATAATAATAATAATAATAATAATAATAATAATAATAATAATAATAATAATAATAATAATAATAATAATAATAATAATAATAATAATAATAATAATAATAATAATAATAATAATAATAATAATAATAATAATAATAATAATAATAATAATAATAATAATAATAATAATAATAATAATATAATAATAATAATAATAATAATAAATAATAAATAATAATAATAATAATAATAATAATAATAATAATAATAATAATAATAATAATAATAATAATAATAATAATAATAATAATAATAAATAATAATAATAATAATAATAATAATAATAATAATAATAATAATAATAATAATAATAATAATAATAATAATAATAATAATAATAATAATAATAATAATAATAATAATAATAATAATAATAATAATAATAATAATAATAATAATAATAATAATAATAATAATAATAATAATAATAATAATAATAATAATAATAATAATAATAATAATAATAATAATAATAATAATAATAATAATAATAATAATAATAATAATAATAATAATAATAATAATAATAATAATAATAATAATAATAATAATAATAATAATAATAATAATAATAATAATAATAATAATAATAATAATAATAATAATAATAATAATAATAATAATAATAATAATAATAATAATAATAATAATAATAATAATAATATAATAATAATAATAAATAATAATAATAATAATAATAATAATAATAATAATAATAATAATAAAAAAAAAAAAATAATAATAATAATAATAATAATAATAATAATAATAATAATAATAATAATAATAATAATAATAATAATAATAATAATAATAATAATAATAATAATAATAATAATAATAATAATAATAATAATAATAATAATAATAATAATAAAATAATAATAATAATAATAATAATAATAATAATAATAATAATAATAATAATAATATAATAATAATAATAATAATAATAATAATAATAATAATAATAATAATAATAATAATAATAATAATAATATAATAATAATAATAATAATAATAATAATAATAATAATAATAATAATAATAATAATAATAATAATAATAATAATAATAATAATAATAATAATAATAATAATAATAATAATAATAATAATAATAATAATATAATAATAATAATAATAATAATAATAATAATAATAATAATAATAATAATAATAATAATAATAATAATAATAATAATAATAATAATAATAATAATAATAATAATAATAATAATAATAATAATAATAATAATAATAATAAATAATAATAATAATAATAATAATAATAATAATAATAAATAATAATAATAATAATAATAATAATAATAATAATAATAATAATAATAATAATAATAATAATAATAATAATAATAATAATAATAATAATAATAATAATAATAATAATAATAATAAATAATAATAATAATAATAATAATAATAATAATAATAATAATAATAATAAAATAATAATAATAATAATAATAATAATAATAATAATAATAATAATAATAATAATAAAATAATAATAAAAAAATAAAATAATAAAAATAATAATAATAATAATAATAATAATAATAATAATAATAAATAATAATAATAATAATAATAATAATAATAATAATAATAATAATAATAATAATAATAATAATAATAATAATAATAATAATAATAATAATAATAATAATAATAATAATAATAATAATAATATAATAATAATAATAATTAATAATAACACTTAGGGTGTGTTTGGAAACCTGGAAAATGAGTTCTGGAAATCATTTTCCAAGTTTTCATTGTTTAGATGTGCCTGGAAAATCAAGTCAAAGGAAATCATTTTCCGTTGACTTTGGAAAATAGGCTTGTTTTGGAGGAAAATGACTTCCCTTTTTTTTTGGAGGGGGGGGAAGTCATTTTCCAACTTTTACACCAACATCACACCACCACCAACATCATCAACACCATACCACCACCACCTCACTACCACCATCACCACCACACCACCACCACCACTACCACCACCACCAACACCATACCACCGCAACCACTACCACCACCAACACCATACCACCACCACCACCACCACCGCAACCATCGTCGTCGCCACCACCACCACCATACCACCGCAACCACCGTCGTCGCCACCACCACCGCCATCACACCACCACCACTACCACTACCGCCGCCGCCGCCACCACCACCATACCACCGCAACCACCGTCGTCGTCGCCACCACCGCCGCCGCCACCACCACCACCACCACCATACCACCGCAACCACTGTCGCCGCCGCCATAACCACCATACCACCGCCACAACCACACCACCACCATCACACCACCACAACCATCACACCACAACCACCACCATCACACCACCGCCGCCGCCTCCACCACCACGACCATACCACCGCAACCACTGCCGCCACCACCACGACCATACCACCGCAACCACCGTCGCCGCCACCACCACCACTACCATACCACCACCGCCGCCGCCACCACTACCACCATACCACCGCCGCCGCCGCCACCACCACCATACCACCGCAACCACTGCCGCCGCCACCACCACCATCACACCGCAGCCGCTGCCACCACCACGACCATACCACCGCAACCACCGTCGCCACCACCACCATACCACCGCCACCACACCACCACCACCGTCATACCACTACTAGTTATTATTATTATTATTATTATTATTATTATTATTATTATTATTATTATTGTTATTATATAACAAATAACACCACTACCACTACACCACCACCACCACCACCACCATAATATTTTTGATATATTATTAGTTATTTTTTTATTATATTTAAAATTATTATTATATTATTATACATGTTGTAATATTCTAAATAAAATAATTAAAATGTTTAATTATACAATTCTACTCATTTTCCAGAAAATGAACCAAACACACAAAAACAGTTTTCCATAATGCAACCAAACACTGGAAAGGAAAATGTTTTCCGGAAAATGACTCATTTTCCAGAAAACATTTTCCAGAAGTCATTTTCCTGCTTTCCAAACGGACCCTTAGCTTGTCCGGTGATTTGACCGCGAGGACCAAATGTGTTAAAAATTGCATAGTTACAGGACTAAATTGTTAGTTGAGTAAATACTCAAAATGGTCCCTCGACTATAGCTAAATTCACAAATTGGTCCTCGACTTTCAATTTCAACCAATTAAGTCCTTAACTTTGTAATTTTAACACGATTTGATCCTCCGTCTATTTGACCGTTTGTTGACCGTGATTTTTGAGGATATATATGTAATTTCATGGTCCATCGTCGGTTTTTTAAAGTTCCGATTGCATTTTCAGACCGCACTGTTACATTTGAATCCACTGCCGAAAGCAATCTACCAAATCCGGTTGCCTTTCTTCATCCTCCCTTTGGATTCAATGTAGTTGAGGTTGTACCAGAGCGAAGAAGACGACGTGTTTCCGAAACGGTGCAACGTCATACTGGAGACCTCCATGTGCTCCGACGAGAGCTGCAGGTTCTTCTGGAGATCGTCGATGACGACGCAGCCGCTGGCGATGATGCAGAATCGCGGCGAATGATGCAGAATCATGAAATTACATATATATCCTCAAAGATCATGGTCAACAAACGGTCAAATAGACGGAGGACCAAATCGTGTTAAAATTGCAAAGTTAAGGACTTAATTGGTTGATATTGAAAGTCGAGGACCAATTTGTGAATTTAGCTATAGTCGAGGGACCATTTTAGGTATTTACTCTTGTTAGTTTTTAAAGTAAGTACTGAAATTAACAAGACCCCAATAGTCACAGGACCTAAAGTGCAGTTAATTCTTTATCACATTCATTGTTGACCTTTAAACCCATTCAACCCCAAAGAAAACGAACACCTAGTTATCAATACCAACCTGATAGCAGTACTTCTTGATTTTGGTAAAATCGCTGAGAGCTCGAGAAGGATCATGTGGTGAATGCAAGTAGGTTTAACGCAAACATAAACTTTCTTTTTTACCTCCTTACATTATCTCTACCTCAACTTTCATGGCAGATTGTGACCCCTTATGTGAAGCTGCAAATTTTGATCTCTTTAAAACCCCATGTTGCAGATTTCACAAACAAATCTATTTGCAGCTAATAGAGTACATCTTGGGTGATAAAGTAATCACCTTTGCATCAGGATCTTAAAAACCCATAAAAAATAAAAAATTTCAAAATTTAATTTTTCTAATTTTAGTAAATCAAATACTTAGCTTTAATTGTTTGCTTTGACCCCAAAGGACAATGGAACAGTACCCTATTGTTTGCAGCTTGGTGTCTCCAATGTTCATAATCAAGAAGTATTGTTGTCGGGTTGGTGTCGATAACTGGGTCATTATTTTCTCTAGGGTTGAATGAATTTAAAGGTCAACAATGAATTGAAGATGATAAATTATCAAGTCAGCAAAATTATTTTTATTTAAATTCCATGTTAGCATTATGGAAGGATTACCTGGGAGAAAACTTAAAGAAAAGGCTGGGTGAACAAAATTTTAAAAGTAAATGTGTTCAATTAGATCTTATTTTTGTTTCAAAAATTAGATCTTATTTTAATCCAAGATGTAAATTGAATAGTCCTTGATAGTAGATGAAACTATTTGACTCTACCTTTTAAAAAAATTATAACCCACATTTAAGATATCATTGAATAAAAACTAGATAACATGAATAAGCTAAGTAAATGAGGGATATCTAGTTTTAAGATTCAATATTAAAGTGTATAATGGCCCAAATTTATTCTCAATATTTATGATAGAAATTTAAAGGAATAAGGGTCAAATTGGCTACTCAACTGTACACCAAATTATAATTAGACCATCGAATTAAAAAAAAAAAATACAATTCAGTGTCTGAACAACACGAAGTCATAAAATTAGACCCAAAATGACCTATTTACCTGAAATTATGTGGACGTGGCGGTTTCAATTTTAAAAATATTTTTTATAATAATTTTAAACAAAATATTTAATTAATTTTTTTTTTTAAAAAAAAAACCCTAGAACTGCGGGAGATGATTCGTCTTCGGCCATGGAGATGATTCGTTTATGGCAGTTCAAGTTTATTTTTTAAAAAAATTTAATTTTAATTAATTATTTTATTTAAAGTTATTTCTAAAATCGGGAATCACCATGTCAACATAATTTCAGGTAAAAAGATCATTTTGGATCTAATTGCATGACTTTGTATTGTTCAGGGACCCAATTGTATTTCTTTTTAGAATTCGATGACATAATTGCAGTTTGATGTTCAGTTGATTGGCCTATTTGACCCTTATTCCAAATTTAAATTTAGATATTGAAGGTGATGTCATCTGTGTATACTTGTATTACCACAAAAATAGTACTAAAAATTCAGTCAAAATTAGAGACAACTTACATTTGAAAACATGCAAGTACTAAACCAACATTCAAGGAAAATGCTAAAATGTTCAAATAACTCGTCACAACTTCACCTAATTAATTCGTTCAGATGTTACATGGCCATAAATGCATGTAAGGTTGCCATATGTTCTAATAAGTTGTCACAACTTCACCTAATTAACTCGTTAAGATGTTACATGGCCATAAATGCATGTACGATTGCCATAGCCCATATGTTCTTTAGCATGTACTATCACCCTAAAATTGGGAGGTATAAATATAATTTCTATAAACCATATGTTCTTTAGCATGTACTATCACCCTAAAATTGGGAGGTATAAACATAATTTCTATAAACCAAAAAAGTCATGTGACTATACGTTGGATCATAGGATAATTTACACCAACAATTGTACGGAATATAATATTTGTAGCCCAACGTATAACTATAACTAAATAAATAAGTACCGATCGCTCTTTAGGCTGCAATTGATAGAGAAAGTATAGAACATACACTACATTATAATAAAGTCAATAATATTAAAAAAATATATAAAAATACAGACAAAAGTCAAGGGTATTAAGCTAAATTTAGTTAAAGTTTTTTAGATTTTTTAGATTAGAAATAAATAAATAAGTAATCCTATTTGACAAAGAAAAACATAGTACCTAGTACTTTTCATATTAAAATTAGGAAAACACAGCACTCTAATCCGCTTGCATCCAGTCATCATCTTTCTATAAAATCTCTGCTTGCTTTCTCAGATTTTCCCATAGACACTCGCAGTGATTACAAAAGTCTCTTTTCTAAACGTAAACTATACTCGTGCTTGTTTTTCTCCTGAAAATTCAAAACTTTCCAATGGCGGGCGTTGGTGTTCTTCATCCGAGTGACCCGTTGAAGAGTGGCAGTGGCGGAAAGTGGTGTCGGAAGTGGTGTCCGAAGAAGCAAGTCCCCGGAAGAATGGAATTAGCGGAGGTGGAGGCGTTGCCAGTCTGTCAAGCTTGAACCTGAGGCCGTTGTTGCGGAAAAACAGTAAGAAGGAGAAGGGCATAGCAGCCACTTCAGCGCCGAAAATGGAAGAACGTTACGCTGGATGGTCCTTCTTCATGTCGCCGCCACCAACCTCCCTCCCGCTCCCGGCCTTCTTAACCAAAAACGTTGTTGCTGTGGCTGCAGGGAAGAATGACTACTCTATGAGTGGTGTGTAGCGGATTCTGAAAGCTGGATTGATGGATCTTTTGTGAATTATTTGACCCAATATAATTCTTTGAAAAGAAATGCCTAACACTCATGCTCGAACGGGATAATGGAGGGTGTAACTCACAATCTACCACCTACCCCAACTTCAATTCTTTTATTTTCTCAGACTAAAATAGATTATGGTTTTATGAAGTTTAGTTTAATTGAATCTTTGTCTTACGATGTCATTTTTAATTGTATTGGTATGTGTATAATTACTTCATCTACATACTATAGTTTGATTTCTCAGAATCAGTCTACTCTATTTTCTATATCAATCATTAAGAAAAACTTAGGTTATAATTAATCTTTTTAATTTCAACATTTAAATCATAAATTCATATAATCATAACAATTAATATATAATATTACAAAGGAAAAATTGTAATTTCAATCCCTCAATTATTAGTACGTGGATATGATATGTAGTCTTAATTTTCAATTTTAAAAAATTCAGTTCTTCAATTATTTCGATCGTAGTCAATGAGGGACTAATGTTGAGAAAACTATTAGGTCGGTTTATTTAAGTTTTGTATACTACTCTGACCAAAATTTAATTTTTTCAGTCATTATCCGAGATTACATAATATTGTTAACCAAGGATCTTAGTGACTTGGTCCATGATATAATTTGCCTATCCTATTTTATAAGTTCTATTTTTTGGAACTATAACCTTACCAAAATAGCACAATATTAAAAATTTTCTTGAAATTTTAACATTAAAATTTGTTTCCAATATCAAGACTGATAAGCCAAACACAACAAAAACAACTGCAACATTCACAAAATATGTATATCTCATGCATTTTTCTCTCTCAAAAAAAAAAAAATGTATATCTAGTGCATGATACACTAAGATGGGAACTGTAACTTCTCCATTGTTTTATTATTTCGATCTGTAAATGGGAGGTATAAATATTATTTCTGTAAACCAAAAAGTCATGTGATAATTATACATTGGATCATATATAGGATAATTTACACCAACAATTGTACGGAGTATATATTTCTGGCCCAAGGTATAACTAAATAAGTATAGACATACACACAAAAGTCGAAGGGTATTAACCTAAATTCAGTTAATTTTTTTTTTATTTTTTTTTTAGATTTTTTAGATTAGAAATAAATAAATAAGTAATTCTATTTGACAAGGAAAAAATAGTAGTGCTTTTCATAGTTAAATTAGGAAAACAGAACACTCCAACCCGCTTGCATCCGGTCATAATCTTTCTATAAAATCTCTGCCTTGCTTGCTCAGATTTTTCTATAGACGACACTTGCTGTGATTACTGAGTCTCATTTCTAGACGTAAACTCGTGCTTGTTTTTCTCTGAAAATTCAAAAATTTTGAATTAATGGCGGGCGTTGGGCTTCATCATCCGAGTGACCCGTTGAAGAGTAGCAGTGGCGGAAAGTGGTGCCGGAAATGGTGTCCGAAGAAGCCAAGTCCCCAGCAGAATGGAATTAGCGGAGGTGGAGGCTTTGCCAGTCTGTCCAACTCGAACCCGAGGCAGAAGAAGGACAAAAACAGTAAGAAGGAGAAGGGAATAGCAGCTTCAGCACCGAAAATGGAAGAACGTTAGGCTAGATGGTCCTTCTTCACGTCGCCGCCACCAAGCTCCCTCCCGCTCCCGGCCTTCCTGCGGCTGCAGGGAATTGAACAACGACTAGGAGTTATGGATTCTGAAGCTCTATCTTTAGTGAATTATTTGATTCAATTCTTTAAAATGAAATTCCTCACTCCTAGGCTCCAACATGATAATGGAGGGCTGCATGTAACTCACAATCTACCACCTACCCCAAGTTCAATTCCTTTATTTTCTCAAGGAGAAGGAATGGTTATGGTGTTTAGTTTAGTTTAATTGAATCTTTGTCTTAGGATGTCATTTTTATTGTATTGGTATGTGCATGTATAATTACTTTGATCTATGATCTATTAGAATCAGTCTACTCTATTTTCTATATCAATCATCAACAAAAACTTAGATTTTAATCTTCTCCAACATTTAAATCATAAATTCATATAATTATACTAATTTATAGATAATATTACAAAGAGGAAATCATAATTTAAGTCCCTCAACTATTTGCGGAGTATAGTGTTAGTGTTCTACAAGGGTTAGGGTAGAAAATTTTGGCTAAATAGCAAGGAAGGAAAGAAATTGGAGAAAAATAATTGAGCAAATACCAATTTTGATCACGGGAGTATTAGTAAAATGACGATTTTGGTCCACATGTTTAATTCATACAAATTTTCATCCACGACTATTGTTTTAGTACAAATTTCCATCCAACACTACTATTTTAGTACCAAAATTCATCATGTCGGTCAACCCTCTATTTAAGACATGCCGAAATCTAAAATTTTTTAGGGCATTTTTGTCCTTTTTAACTTAAGATTCCAATTTGAGCACGAATAAAGGTATTTAAGCCCTAAGATCGATCTCAATTCGCAGTGGCCTAATTGCATTTTCATGTTACGTTCAGTAGCCAATTTCTACTCCACCACTTTTCCTCTTACTTTTTTCCAACTAATCCTTCCTGAATCTGTACCATGTTTGCTTTCTCACTTCAGTCTTCATGTACATTTTTGTTAATGGGTGTCATCTAAGTAACATAGTAATAAATTAATAAGTGTTCAATTTTAATACTGTAAGAATATTTCATTGTTATCTATTTAAAACTAAGCAATGGTCGATCTACACTTATTCTGTACCATGTTTGCTTTCTCACTTCAGTCTTCATGTACATTTTTGTTAATGGGTGTCATCTAAGTAACATAGTAATAAATTAATAAGTGTTCAATTTTAATACGGTAAGAATATTTCATTGTTATCTATTTAAAACTAAGCAATGGTCGATCTACACTTATTTCGTTGCTAATATTGTATTTGCTTTGTAGTTCAGTACTGACTCCATACTATCTCTACTGAGACTTGAACCCACAACATTCTATATGGGAGTACAACTTGGTGCCACTGAATTATAAGTTCTTTGGCGTATAATTATTGAGTTTAGTGTACTTAAATGTATATAATTACTTGATCTACTACAGTATAATTTATCACCCCCAGTACGCCTGATCTATTATATTGTCTATTTCAATCATCAATATAATAAAAACTTAGGTTATAATCTTCTTCCAAACTTAAATCCTACATTCATACAATCATAAAATTTCTAGATAATATTACAATTTGTATGTTTAAAGAGTTACAATTTTTCTATTATCTCATTGACTCCATTATATTAAAAAAAAAAAAATTAATATGATATAGGATATTACAAGTGGATTATAATAGAATAATCGAACATGTCATGTTTAACTAAAATATAAGTTATTTATAAAAAGGAAATCTCAAGCAATCAGTGCTAAATTTGTGGTGGGCCACGAGACTAAGTTAGACCCATACAGTGGGCCACAAGACTAAGTCAAAGCCCATCGTTCTAGGCCCGGAGATAGGGTCCGGGCTTGAGACTCTTCATGGACTGCTCGGACTATACATTCTCGGACTCCGGATCTCTATTATTATTGGGTCATTTCTAATATATCCCTCAACCATAGCTATTGAGATTTGCTAGAATAGGAAAAATGTTATGTAAGAAAAATATGGTTTGTTCGGTTCTTCAATATAATCCTTGATTTCTATATTATTATGTTTAAAGAGTTACAATTTTTCTATTATCTCATTGACTCCATTATATAAAAATAAATAAATTAATATGATGTAGGATTTACAAGTGGATTGTAATAGAATAATCGAACATGTCCTGTCTAACTTAAATATAAGTTATTTATACAAAGGAAATCTCAACCAATCAGTGCTAAATTCGTAGTGGGCCACGAGACTAAGTCAGACCCATACGGTGGGCCACAAGACTAAGTCAAAACCCATCGTTCTGGGCCTGGAGACAAACCCCGGGCTTGAGACTCTTCTTGGACTGCTCGGTTTATACATTCTCGGACCCTGAGTCTTTATTATTATTGGGCCATTTTTAATATATCCCTCAACCATAGCTATTCAGATTTGCGACAAATTATTGTGTGGACCATGAATATCAGGTACATTTTTAATATATTAAAAGTATATTATTTTTGTACTGATGGTACATTTATTTAAAATAATGTACTCTTAATATATTAAAAATGTACTTTCAAAAAATGTACCTTACGTACATAAATAATGTACCCTTAGTATATTAAAAATGTATTTTTTATTTATGGTCCACACGATTGTGTGGACCATGATCCATGCAATAATGATTAGAGATTTGCTAGAATAGGAAAAATGTTATGTAATAAAAATATGGTTTGTTCGGTTCCTCAATATAATCCTCGATTTCCTATATTAATATGTTTAAAGAGTTACAATTTTTCTATTATCTCATTGACTCCATTATATAAAAAAATTTATATATTCGTGTAGCAACTTCTTGAATATTTATGTATTTATAATTTGTATATGCATACTTTTATTATGTATATTGATTTTGGTTGAAAAAATCACTAGGGCCTCCTCGGACACCTAGGTGAGCTGGGGTAATCGATGCCTAGGCGCCCGTGTATTTTTTTATTTTATTTTTATTTTAATTTTTATTTTAATTTTGTTAAGATTTTATTATTATAAACTAGTTAATACTTTAATAATTAATACTAAAATATTAAATATTAACCTAAAAGGAAAAATAGCTAGCCGGCCGACTATGTGTCCTAGTCGGCGCCTAGGTAACCTATGTGATTAGTGCCTAAAGGGCCTAGTCGGCCGCCTAGACAAGTGATTATAGTGATACGTTAGGCGGTCGGTCGGTGCCTAGGCGCGATTTTTACAGGTGATATTAATTACTATATTTTATTCATAATTTAATTTAAATTTTCTAGTTAGTTTGACCCGGTCCAAGTTCCATTACTTTTTAAAAGGGGAACAGGCAAATTATGCCGTGGAACCATGTCCACCTTACAAGGTGGACACGATTTCAAAACTGTCATAATTGTGAATATAGAATTCAAAAATTATGAACATAGAGTTCTATAATTATGAACATAGAGTTCTATAATTGTAAATATAGAGTTCAATAATTGTGAATATGAAGTTCAAAAATTATGAACATAGAGTTCAATAATTATGAACATAGAGTTCTGTAATTGTGAATATAGAGTTCAATAATTGTAAATATGAAGTTCAAAAATTATGAACATAGAATTTTATAATTATGAATATAGAGTTCAGTAATTATGAACATAGAACCGTGTCCATCTTGCAAGGTGGACATGGTTCCACGGCATAACAATTGGGGGAGTATAATAGAGTACGATTTGATTTAGAATACAGTGTGGCATATTTTATAATTATAGAGTTTAGTCTAGTTTAATCTTTGTCTTTGTAGGATGTAATTTGTAATTATATTTGTCTTTGTATCAAACTTTAAATTTCATTCACTTTATTTTGTTTTAAAAATTATGTTAGTTTTTAATTTTTTTTCATATAATATAGTGTAAAAAACTTACATTAGAATTTTAAATTTTGAATGTTAGGCTGTTTACTTCAATTTTCTATACTACTCTGTTCAACTCTCATTTTCTTCAATGGTTAACTGAAAATATATAATATTGGTTGAAGGTCTTGGTTCATGATATAATTTTGAAAATTTTAATCCTTCAATTATTTTAAGCATAGCCAATTTATTCCTCTCGTGAAATTTCTCTTTAACAGCCATTTAAGACATAACTTTTTAGGAATTTCACAATCCACTAACTATTTGCCCCAATTGGCTCCTATGCTCTCATGGTATGGTGTTTGGTTGGGGAATGGTATGGTGTTAGTGTTCTGTAAGGTCTAGGGTAGAAGATTTTAGCGTGCGGAAGGATGGAAGAAATTAGGGGATCAAAAAATAATTCCTTAAACATCGGTTAAAAAAAATTAAGATTGAAATAATTCAAAGACCGGATTTTTTAAAATTGAAAGTCGAAACTACATTGCATATCCGTCAAATCGTCATTAATTGAGGGATTGAAACTTGAAAGTGCAATTTCCCCTTTTACCAAAAAAAATGAAATTATATAATAATAAATAATTCTTACCTTTGAGCTTCTACTTTTTAAATTTAATTACAAATTTGCATATATTAAGGAACAATTTCATCTGTATATCAAAGTTTTTCACTTTATTTTTTGAAATTTTTTTTTATTTATTTTTTTCATATAATATAAAATGTGAAAAAAACAACATTAGAATCTTAAATTTTTTCCTCAAAAAAAAAAAAAAAACTTAAATTTTGAATATTAGAACCGTTTATTTCAGTTTTGTATACTACTCAGCTCTAACAAAAAATTAATTTTTTCAATCATTTGATTAAAAAATTTGACCATAATTCTTTCTACCATATAGGTGGAACTCACTTTAGCTTTTATTAGTATATATATATATATATATATATATATATATATATATATATATATATATATATCTCGTAGATAGATAGTAGAAATAAATAAATAAGTAAATCCTACTCCGTATTTGACAACGAAAAAATATGCTTTTCATAGTCAAATTAGGAAAACACAGCACTCCTTGCATCGCTCATAATCTTTCTATAAATTAAAATCTCTGCATTGCTTCCTCATATTTTCCATAGACGACACTCGCTGTGATTACAGAGTTTCATTTCTAGACGTAAACTGTACTCGTACTTGTTTTTCTCTTGAAAATTAAAAAATTTTGAATGGCGGGTGTTGGGGTTCTTCATCCGAGTGATCCATTGAAGAGTGGCAGTGGCGGAAAGTGGTGTCGGAAGTGGTGTCCGAAGAAGCCAAGTTCCCAGAAGAATGGAATTAGCAGAGGTGGAAGCGTTGCCAGTAAGAAGGAGAAGTCCATTTCAGTGCCGAAAATGGAAGAACGTTACTCTGGATGGTCCTTCTTCACGTCGCCGCCACCAACCTCCCTCCCGCTCCCGGCCTTCTTAACAAAAAACGATGCGGCTGAGACTGCAAGGAATTGAAGAACTGAAGAACGACGACCCTAGGATCGGAGTTATCTGTGGCGGATCGGATTCTGAAGCACTATCTTTACTGAATTATTTGACCCAACAATTCTTTAAAACAATTTGAAATTCCTCACTCCCAGGCTCAAACATGGTTATGGAGGGGGTGTTACGTAATTCACAATATAATCTACCACCTTCAATTACTTAATTTTCTCAAGGAGAAGGAGTCAAATAGATTATGTATGGTTTTATATATTTAGAATAGTATATTGTATAATTATGGCTTTTAGTTTATTTTAGTTGAATCTTTGTCTTAGGATGTCATTTTTAACATTCAATTATCTATGCATGAACAATTCTAATATAATCTTGTCTTGATATACTTTAAAGTACTTATTTTAAAAAAGAAAAAAAAAACATTGCGCATTATCCAATCGCGCAATGCGCGTAAAAAACTAGTTAACTTAGAAACGAGAAATGAGTACGACCAACAAGTAAGAATGAACGAATTAATCCTACAATTATCCTATATCTTGTAAGGATGAATTATTTACAGACTCTGTAACTACAAACAGATTCTGGCTTCAATGAGATTTAATATCCAAAACCATCTCTAAAATTGGTGTTGTAAAGTCAAATTCTTTCCAATTTCAAGATTCATAAGCCCAATGCCCCAATGTCCAACAAATTATGCTGTGGAAACGTGTCCACCTTGCGACACAGTTCTATATCCATAATTTTTATACAGTTGATTCATATGTTCTTTACTTCTTTAGCACGTACTACCACCCAAAATTGAAAGGTATAAATATAATTTCTAGAAACCAAAAAAGTCATGTGTTTATACATTTGATCATAGGATAATTTACACCAACAATTGTAGGGAGTATAATATTTGTAGCCCAACGTATAACTAAATAAGTATTGATCACTTTTAAGGGGCAAATTATTGTGTGGACAATGGTCTACATAATTGTGTGGACCATGAATATCAGGTACATTTTTAATATATTAAAAGTACATTATTTTTGTACTGAAGATACATTAATTTTGTATTGAAGGTACATTATATAAAATAATGTAGCCTTAGTATATTAAAAATGTACTTTAAAAAAATGTACCTTACGTAGTATATTAAAAATGTACTTTCAAAAAATGTACCTTACGTAGTATATTAAAAATGTACTTTTTATCTATGGTTCACACAATTGTGTGGACTATGGTCCATGTAATAATGATTGATCTTTAAGCTAGAATAGATACAAAAAATATATATAAATTAGATACTATCTTATAACAGAGTCAATAATACTAAAAAAAAAAAGAATATAGAAATATTGATAAAAATCAAGGGTATTAACCTAAATTTAGTTAAAGTTTTTTACATTAGAAATAAATAAATAAGTAAATCCTACTCCTTATTTGACAAAGAAAAAATAGTAGTACTACTTTTCATAGTGAAATTAGGAAACACAGCACTCTAATCTGCTTACATCTAGTCATAATCTTTCTATAAAATCTCTGCCATATATGCTTTTCTCAGATTTTTCCCATAGACATTCGCTGTGATTTCAAAGTTTCTTTTCTAAACGTAAATTGTACTGGTGCTCGTTTTTCTCCTGAAAATTCAAAACTTTCCAATGGCGGGCGTTGGGGTTCTTCATCCGAGTGATCCGTTGAAGAGTGGCAGTGGCGGAAAGTGGTCTCGGAAGTGGTATCCGAAGAAGCCACGTTCCCAGAAGAATGGAATTAGCGGAGGTGGAAGCGTTGCCAGTAAGAAGGAGAGGGGCATAGCTGGTGAAGCGCTGAAAATGGAAGAACTTTACGCTAGATGGTCCTTCTTCACGTCGCCCCCCGAGCTCCCTCCCGCTCCCGGCCTTCTTAACCAAAAACGCTGCGGCTGCGGCTGTAGGGAATTAAAGAATGATGACGCAACTAGGAGTTATCTGTGCATGGCCGATTCTGAAGCTCTATCTTTAGAAATTCCTCACTCCCAGGCTCAAACATGATAATGGAGGGGTGTAACTCACAATCTGCCACCTAGTCCATGTTCAATTCCTTTATTTTCTCAAGGAGAAGGAGTCGAATAGATTATATATTTACAATAGTATACTGTATAATTATGGATTTTAGTTTAGTTTGATTGAATCTTTGTCGTAGGATGTCATTTTTAATTGTATTGGTATGTGTATATTTACTTGATCTACTATAATATGATCGGTCAGAATCAATCTACTCTATAAGTTCGAATCATATAATCATACTAATTTATAGATAATATTACAAACCGTAATTTCAATCCCTATAATCATACTAATTTATAAATATTATTACAAAGGGGAAACCGTAATTTTAATCCCTCAATTATTGGCGGAGATATAGTGTTAACATTCTGCAAGGGCCGCTATTAAAAGAAATTTTCCCGAATGATTAAATTGGCTACAATTGAAATAATTGAAGAACCGAATTTCTTAAAATGAAAACTAGGATTACATTGCAGTATAAGGTCAAATTCTTTCCAATATCAAGATTCATAAGCCCAATGTGCACAACAAAATATTCACAAAATATGTATATCATAAGCAACTTCTATTACACTAAGTTGTTTTGAGTCTTTTGGATGAGAACTGATTGTATTATATTTTCTAAACTTAATTACAATGAGATCAGATGATGTGAATATATAGAATAGAGAGTCACAATGTGACAATGATAAGAAGTAGAGAGTCACAGTGTGACAAGGATAAGAAGTTCTAAACAGACTCATATACATAGAGTCCTGATACTCCCCCTCAAGCACAGTGTATACTAGTAACCTGTAGCTTGTCCCTTAAGGAAGAAAATCTAGGTCCAGGCAGAGCTTTGGTGAAGATATCAGCAAGTTGATCCTTTGTGGAGATGAAGTTGACTTGGATATCGCCCGAAGCTACTCGATAATCAATCTCCACATGCTTGGTGCGCGCATGAAAGATTGGATTTGCACTCATATATGTAGCTCCTAGATTATCACACCATAATTTTGGAATGGAAATACCCGGAATCTGTATCTCACGCAATAATGACATAATCCATAGAACCTCAGCACAAACATCTGCAAGAGCTTTGTATTCAGCCTCAGTGGATGACCTGGCAACAGTTCTCTGTTTCTTGCAAACCCATGATATAAGATTACTCCTCAAGAAAACAGCAAAACCACTCGTGGATTTTCGATCGTCAGGACAACCAGCCCAATCAGAATCAGAGAAAGCATGAATGTCTCTAGATGAGCACCGTCGTATGCGTAAACCATGATCAACTGTTCCCTTAACATACCTGAGTACCCGTTTGAGCTGCTCCCAGTGTGATATGGTGGGGGCATGCATATGCTGGCATAACTGATTAACTGCAAAGGATAGGTCAGGTCGTGTGACAGTGAGATATTGCAGTGCTCCAGCTAGACTCCTGTACTGTGTGGGATCATCATATAGATCTGAATTGAAGGGGACAGTTTTCGAGACAGAGATAGGTGTAGAAAGGGGTTTGCATTCAGACATTCCAGCCCGTTTTAAAATATCATTCATATACCGTTGTTGAGATAAAATAATCTCATTGTCACTCTTAACTGTTTCAATACCCAGAAAAAAATTTGGTTCACCAAGATCTCTGATTTTGAATGTAGCAGACAGTTTGGACAAGAGCTGAGACATAATACCTTGATCACTTCCCATTACAAGAATGTCATCCACATACACCAATAGATAAACCAAAGCAGAGTCTTTAGAGTAATAGAACAGAGAGACATTTGTCTTGGATGCTTGAAAGCCAACCGATAGTAAGAACGTATGCAGTCGATTAAACCAAGCTCTGGGAGCTTGTTTTAACCCATACAGAGATCTTTTTAACAAACAAACATGATTCGGGAAGTTAGCATCAATATAACCAGGGGGTTGCTTCATATATACTGTTTTAGCTAGATTACCATTCAGAAAAGCATTATGAACATCTAGCTGTTTGATAGACCACCCAGATGATAAAGCTAGAGAGAGAAGGAGTCTTACAGTCGTAGGCTTTACCACTGGACTAAAAGTGTCGAAGAAGTCCTGACCTGGAACCTGATTAAAACCTTTCGCAACCAGCCTGGCTTTATGCCTTTCAATAGCACCATCAGCCTTTCTCTTCGTACGAAACACCCATTTACAGCCAATAATATTCATACCTGCAGTGGGTGGAACTAGAGACCATGTGTGGTTATGCAGGAGAGCATTGAATTCTTGGTCCATGGCTTCACGCCACTCAGGATATTTGACAGCTTTAGAGTAACATGTGGGTTCCGTGGGATGCACTTGAGCTGCTAGAGCAAAAAGATGAGCATCTGCGTTGCTGCGAGTGGCCATAGAGTGAGTACGGACATTGGGCCTGATGGACCGCCCACGTGGACGGCCTCGCCGGCGAGCAACAGGCTCCACAGGATCACCCGACGAGGCAGCCTGTCCAGGAACCACGGCTGGTTCGAATGAAGCAGGTAGCGGCGGTTCTGGCAGCTCATCATTGGACACGGCAGGAATAGGTGTGCTGTGACTGAGAACAGATTCCGCCCAAGGTCTAGAAAACGGAGTAGATAGATCCTGCAAAGAAGTTTTAGTAGCAAAGGGGAAAACTTCTTCATCAAATCTGACATGCCTGCATGTGTAAATCTTATTAGTATGTAAGTCCATGCATCTGTACCCCCTAAAGGACTCAGGATAACCTAGGAAGACACATGGAGAAGACCTGTATGACATCTTATGACGATTATATGGTCGAAGATGAGGGTAGCATAAACACCCAAAGACACGAAGAAAAAGATAGGAAGGAGGGGATTTATGTAACAGGAGATGAGGACTGGAGTTATTTAATACAGAAGATGGCATTCTGTTAATTAAATAGACAGCAGTCTCAAAGGCAAAATCCCAAAATTTCAAAGGAACAGAGGCATGAGCTAGAAGAGCCAGACCAGTTTCAACAATGTGACGATGTTTTCGTTCAACACGACCATTCTGTTCATATGTATAGGCACAGGATTGTCTATGTTGAATTCCTAATTGAACAAACAAAGAATGCAACTTTTTGTACTCAGCACCTAAATCAGACTGAATGGCCTTTATTTTGCAATTAAAGGACCGTTCAACAAGAGTACGAAATTTATCAAAGATGACATAAAGATCAGACTTTAATTTCATAGGAAAGAACCATGTATAACGGGAATAGTCATCCACAAAGATCACAAAATAACGGAAGCCAGAAGTAGATAAAGTGGGCGCAGGACCCCAAATGTCTGTGTAAATAAGATCTAGGACTTGAGAACTAGAGGAAGCAACACGGGGGAGGGGAAAACGGGCAGATTTGCCTAATTGACACGCATTGCATAAAGAATTATGACAACGAATATTATCACGAGACCCACTAACCAAACAAGAACGAAGTATATGGCTAAGAACACGGTTATGAGGATGACCTAGACGATTGTGCCAAGTGGAAGCAGAGGCACGAGCGGAAATAAACGCTGACGGAGACGAACTAGGTAATGAAAGTGTGTATAGTCCCCCCGAACTATTGTCCCGAAGAAGTATTTCCTTGGTATTGATATCTTTTACAACAAAAAAGGAGGGTGAAACTCAAAAAAGACTTTATTATCGGATGCAAACTTCTGAACAGATAATAAAGAATTAGACAAACGCGGAACGTGAAGTATATCAGACAATGTAAATGATCTAGAAGGGGTATTAAAAGAGGCATGGCCAACATGACTAATAGATAAACCCATACCGTCACCGACACGTAAAGTGTCATTACCAGTGTACTTCTCCGATGTAGAAAGGACAGCGATGTTCGGAGTTGCATGATTTGTGGCTCCAGTGTCCGGAACCCAAGTATGAGAATTTGACGAGGTTTTAGCAACTAAACCATTCTGAAACACCAAATTAGCCTGAGAACCCGGAGCCCCTGAATATCGCCGAAAACAGTTGACTCCCGTGTGACCGAAACTTTTGCAAATTTGACACGGATCATTATAGCGCCAAAAACAATTGGCTCTCGTGTGACCAAAACGTTTACAAATTTGACACGAATCATCATAGCGCCAAAAACAATTGGCTCCCGTGTGACCAAAACGTTTACAAATTTGACACGGATCATCATAGCCACGTTGCTGACCTCCATGGTAATTAAGGTTGCCATCGCAGCGCTGCATCTTCTTAATTTTATGAATCACAAAACCCTAGCTAACTGATACCAGATGAGAACTGATTGTATTATATTTTCTGAACTTAATTACAATGAGATCAGATGATGTGAATATATAGAATAGAGAGTCACAATGTGACAATGATAAGAAGTAGAGAGTCACAATGTGACAAGAATAAGAAGTTCTAAACAGACTCATATACATAGAGTCCTAATATTTTGACCATAACATTTAACTAAGTTGTTCATCAGAAGAATGTGCAAACAACCCAAAATTATGAAAGCATAATTTCTTTCCTGGGTTATATGGAAACCACATGAAAATCAAGGAATGGATGAAGTAACAAGACTGATCACCTAATGGAACTCTTACAGTACATAGGAAAGGAATTAGTTGATGATTTTATTAAAAATTTTCTTTTCGAATTCAATTGCAGCTCTGAATTTACTATTCAGATATGACTGTTTGGAGTGGAAGTTTGCTCTCAACCTCCTTCACTTCTGCATTTCTTTCAGCAACAACTTTAGACATTCCAAACATCTGAGAGGAATTGTTATCCAGGATCAATAACCATGCAAAACTGTTCTAAATTCAAATATTAATTATAGTAACAGTCAAACATAATTAAAAGTTGAAAACAACCTTGTGGAGAGTTACATGGCCATAAATGCATGTAAGATTGTCATATGTTCTTTACTTCTTTAGCAAGTACTACCACCTAAAATTGAAAGGTATAAATATAATTTCTAGAAACCAAAAAAGTCATGTGTTTATAAGTAGGATCATAGGATAATTTACACCAATAATTGTATGGATCGGAGTATAAAATTTTTAGCCCAATATATAACTAAATAAGTATTGATCACTTTTAAAGGGCATGGTCCACATAATTGTGTGGACCATGAATATCATGTACATTTTTAATATATTAAAAGTACATTATTTTTGTACTGAAGATATACTATTTTTGTATTGAAGGTACATTATATAAAATAATGTAGCCTTAGTATATTAAAAATGTACCTTCAAAATTGTACCTTACATAGTATATTAAAAATGTACTTTTTATATATTCATGGTCCATGTAATAATGATTAATCTTTAGGCTATAATAGACACAAAAAGTATATATAAATGAGATACTGTTTTATAACAGAGTCAATAATACTAAAAAAAATATATAAAAATATTGATAAAAGTTAAGAGTATTAACCTAAATTCAGTTAAAGTTTTTTACATTTTTTTACATTAGAAATAAATAAGTAAATCCTACTCCTTATTTGACAAGGAAAAAAATAGTACTGCTTTTCATAGTGAAATTAGGAGACACAGCACTCTAATTCGCTTACCCTCCGGTCATAATATTTCTATAAACTCTCTACCATATATGCTTTCTCAGATTTTTCCTATAGACACTCGCTGTGATTTCAGAGTTTCTTTTCTAAACGTAAACTGTACTGTGGCCGTACTGGTGCTTGTTTTTCTCCTGAAAATTCAAAACTTTCCAATGGCGGGCGTTGGGGTTCTTCATCCGAGTGACCCGTTGAAGAGTGACAGTGGCGGAAAGTGGTGTCGGAAATGGTGTCCGAAGAAGCCAAGTTCCCAGAAGAATGGAATTAGCAGAGGTGGAAGTGTTGCCAGTAAGAAGGAGAAGGGCATAGCTGCTTCAGCGCCGAAAATGGAAGAACGTTACGCTGGATGGTCCTTCTTCATGTCGCCGCCACCAACCTCCCTCCCGTTCCCGACCTTCTTAACCAAAAACTCTGTCGCTGCGGCTGCAAGGAAGAATGGCGACTCTATGAATGATGTGTAGCGGATTCTGAAAGCTGTGAATTATTTGACCCAATTCTTTGAAAAGAAATGCCTAACTCTAGGATAATATAATGGAGGGGTGTAACCCACAATCTACCACCTACCCCAACTTCAATTCTTTAATTTTCTCAGACAGTTACAATTAAGTCCATTGGTGTAAAACTTGAAGAAGCTAGTGACTGGACGAACTAGCTAGTGGCATAAAATTCTTAATATTCTTTTATCGGATTTTCCATATCATTTTTCAAAAAAAAAAAAGCTACTACAAATTGAGTTCATTGTGAGAAGCTCTCATACATCCCTGGGCTTCTTGATTTGCTTCCACAATTTCATCAATCGCTTCACTCCTCTTCTTCTTCGACTCAATTATTGCCTCCATGTATGTCAGCCCCATGCTGATGATGAACTTCAACTTAATCTTTCAACTTTCAACTTTCAACTTCTTCGTCTTTTTCTCTCGTATTGTAAGTCCAAACAAAATAAGGTAAATTATTGTGTGGACCATGAATATCAGGTACATTTTTAATATAGTAAAAGTACATTATTTTTTGTACTGAAGGTACATTATTGTATAAAATAATGTATTCTTCGTATATTAGAAATGTACTTTTAAAAAATGTACCTTACGTACATAAATAATGTATCATTAGTATATTAAAAATGTACTTTTTATTTATTGACTCTGGTCCATGTAATAATGATTGACAAAATAATGAAAAAGCTTTTGCATTGTATTCTTTGGGTAGACAAAATTTCATTGAGCTGTGTTCGAATTTAATCACAACTCAAATTCTCTCATTTTTGGAGGTGATTGGAAAGCTAGAGCTTTTGAGCAAAAATGATCGTACCAACAACTTTGAAATTTAAAAAAAAAAAATATTTTCATTATTTTCGATCACCCCTATTGAAAGTTGTTGAAAATATCGACAATTACCAAATATCATAATTGGAGTTTTTCTTTATTCTTCCAAAGGCTGAACCCCAACCCTAAGGGCGGGAGTTTTTCTTTATTTGTTAGACGGTTGGTATTAAATTATCTAGCTACCATATTTTGTCATGTTTATTATGCCCATACAAAGTGAGGGAATAAAATGGTTTGTAACATATTTTCCACATTTGTATCATCTAACACATACCAGAGAAATTGATTGTTTTACATGACTATGAAATATAATTATTGTTCAATTTTGATTTCTATATTAGTATATAATTTTAAAGACAAGAACTAATTTATTTTTTTTACTACCTATTCACAATCGAGATATTAAGTATTATTTCGTAATATGTATTATTTATGGTTCACGTATCAATTTCTAATACGATTTTATCTTTGACCATCGCATAAAGTAGTAAATAAGTCTTAAACAATATATACAAATTAAGTGTTTAAATTCATAGCAAACGTTAATCATTTTATATTTATAAATTAAATTACTTGTAATCAAATAAGGTTGAATCACATATTAGCGGGAACGGGGAGCGGGTCACACGGTTTAAACCTTGTACAATTGTACTTCAATTCATTTTTATTTCCTAATATGTATTATTTATGGTTCACGTATAAGTTTTTAATACGATTTTATCTTTAACCATCACATAAAGTAAAAAATAAGTCTTAAACAACATACACAAATCAAGTGTTTAAATTCGTAGCAAACGTTAATCATTTTATATTTATTAATTAAAGTACTTGTAATCAAATAAGGTTGAATCACATTTAAGTGCGCGGGATCGGGGATGGGGTCGTAGGGTTTAAACCTTGTACAGTTGTACTTCAATTCATTTTTATTTCCTAATATGTATTATTTATGATCCACGAATGAGTTTTTAACATGGTTTAATCTTTGACCATCACATAAAATAGTAAATAAGTCTTAAACAACATGTACAAATTAAGTATTTAAATTCGTAACAAACGTTAATCATTTTATATTTATTAATTAAATTATTTATAATCAAATAAGGTTGAATCACATATTAACGGGATCGGGAATCCAGTCACATGCCGGGTTTAAACTATGTATAGTTGTACTTCAATTCATTTCTATTTCCTATGTATTATTTATGGTCCACAATTAATTTTTAATTTAATACGATATTATCTTTGACCATAGAATAAAGTAGCTCCCAGTATACAATACAAATAAAGTAAATTACCATAATGGAGTATAGGTTGATTGTCCCAAGCCATTTTATATGTTAAGAAATAAAGTAATAGTAATTTTCTAAGCCAGCTTAATAATCCTATAAATATGCTTGTGTTATAAGCCTAGGAGAACATAATATAAAGTAGCAAATAAAATTAAAGTTGTGATATCCTTGAGAATCGAAGGTTAGCTATGGCGAGAACAAGTAGGGGCAGGCAAAGGGTTGAGATGGCAAAGATAGAGAACAAGAGCCATCTTGAAGTCACGTTCTCTAAGCGCCGCGCTGGACTTTTCAAGAAGGCCAGTGAGCTTTCCACCCTCTGCGGCGCTGATGTTGGTATTATTGCTTTCTCGCCGTCGGAGAAGAAGGTTTTCTCGTTCGGCCACCCCAGTGTGGAAGCGGTGGTGGAGAGGGTTCTCGGTGAGAACAACCCTGCGCCGCCGGTTAACGAGACTGGCGGCAGGGTGTTGGCGGCGACGGAGCAGTTTATTGAGGATCACCGGAATGCAAGGGTCCAGGAGCTCAACATGGAGCTGACGCGGCTTGAAGCCATATTTGAGCTTGAGAAGAAGAGGGGTGAGGCCATTGATAGAGCTGTGGAGGCGAATCGTGAAGCTCATGGATGGCTGAGAGGCTTTTACGATGATCTTAGCTTCCAGTAGCTTGTAACTCTGAAAACTGGGATGGAAAATCTGATGAAAAAAATTCACCAGAAAGCTCATCATTAGCTTATGCTGGTGCACGAAAATTGCACGCCATTTAACACATATGCAAGTGGCGTTTTCCCATCTGGGAATATGATTACCGGGGACCCAACTTCTGCATTTAACTTTGGAACTGGTGATGATTATCGGGGATCCAAAATAATGCTATATATTTATTTACCATGTATTTTAATAATACCATGAAAAAAATTAAAAAATATATAATTAATAAAGACAATCATATTATCTACTTGAGAGATTTGTTGACAAAGAGAGTATTCAAATCACACAACAAATTGAAGTGAGAACTACCTCGCAATGTCCTTGTTTGACAATCAGCAGTTAGCGGTTAGCGTTAACGAATTATATTAGCGAATTTGACCAGCGAATTATATCAACATTTGATAAAAAGATATTTGAAAAAATTAGTTGTTTCGATTAACATGTAAAATGACCTAAGGGTATACATATATTTAATAATAATAATAATAATAATAATAATAATAATAATAATAATAATTATTATTATTATTATTATTATTTTAAAAAATATATATAATTAAGTCAATCATATTAACTACTTGGGGGATTTATTGACAAAAAGAGTATTCAAATTACACAACAAATTGAAGTGGGAAACTATCTCGCAATGTCCTTATTTGGCAATCAGCAGTTAGCTCTTCAATATTAGTATATATTTAATATTTTATGCCCTAATTTTTATTTGTTCCCCTTATGTCTCATATTTGGTTTTAACCATACCTATACAATTATTTTATTGACAATTATAATCAATCTTGACTATATTATCTTGCATTTGTAAACTTAGAATTGCCTATTTAAATACGCAAATTTAACATTCAATTATCTATGCATCGACAATTCTAATATAATCTTGCCTTGATATACTTTAAAGTACTTATTTAAAAAAAAAAACATTGGGCATTATCCAATCGCGCAATGCGCGTAAAATACTAGTTAACTTAAAAACGAGAAGTAATATGACCAACAAGAATGAACGAATTAATCCTACAATTATCCTATATTTTGTAGGATGAATTATTTACAAACTGTGTAACTACAAACAGATTCTGGCTTCAATGAGATTTAATATCCAAAACCATCTCTAAAATTGGTGTTGTAAAGTCAAGTGCTTTCTAATTTCAAGATTCATAAGCCCAATGCCCCAATGTCCAGCAAATTATGCTTTTGAAACGTGCCCACGTTGCAAGGTGGACAGGGTTCCATATCCATAATTTCTATACAATAGATTTGTTGGTCCCAATAGGGTCGAAAGGAGAGTCTGGGGGGGGGGGGGGGGGGGAGGGTGAATAGACTCAGTTCGATTTTTACAGAAATAACTCCTTTTTTAGTATTGCTTTGCACTGTTTTATGCTTATAAAAATTTCGGTTTAAGGGCCAATGATATGCGATGCACGAAAGTAAAGCGGTATGTAAATAGAGAGACGAGAGATTTTTATAGTGGTTCGGCCAACTGTGCCTACTCCACTCTTCTTTCACAACTTGTGAAAGGGTTTGCACTATCACTCCTAGTACAAACTATGTCAAGCTAGCTTCCTTGATCACTAAGTCGGACAGCTACTTGGAAGGTTTTTCAACTCCTAGAGTTTACTCCGCCTCTATCAACGTCTTCTTCAGAGTTGAGGGTTGGAAGAAAAGATTTGCGTGGTTCTCCAACAGATTGAAGTCTTGGCTGACTGGTTGAATGATGGATGATCAACGTGTATAAGATGCAAGACTTCTTCAAGATTGTGAAGATGAAATCTGATGGCTCTCTTTGAAACTTCACAACTTGAATCACTGGTTTTCAAAAGCTTAGAAGAGTGAACTTGTATAAGGAGCTTTTGCATAAGTATTATCAGTTGAGTGAAAAACTAGCACCTTCTTCAATGGAGAAGGTGGGTATTTATAGGAGAGGAAATATCCATCTATTGGAGGGAGATGATATTTCAAACCTATGGACCAGTGGGTAATGCTCGGAGAGCTTGGTGCATTTAATGCTTCATTTATTGCGGTTGTACCATGTAGTCGTTGGTGGCAAGAACTTCTGCAAGTTTTTGTCTTCTAGCTCTGGAAAGAGGTACAATGGCATTTAATGCATCTTGGTTAATGTGCACCTTGTTCTTAGGACAACTTGTTCCTAGGATGATTTCTCAGCTGAGACTTAGACAACATTCTTCTTGAATTATGTGAAGATGAATTGTCTTGGCAATCTGATTGTAGACTTAAAGTCTCTCTTCACGAAAGATTGCTTTTATCTTTCGTCTGAGTTGGTGGCTGTGAGGAGCACCTCTTCATTTGTTGCATAACCGATAGATAGCCTTTCTTTAATCTTTCGATCTACTTTCGTCCTAATAGACCTAACTAACATATCATAACTCAGTTTCGTGTGTTTGTCTAGCTTAACACGAATTACAAGATGAGTTATGGTATTTTTCGTCTAGGACGAAAGTGGCAACAAGCACTAGTACAAAACAGGGCATAGGAGACTGGCATTTAGCTACTGTTTTAAAAAAAAACAGTAGTGTATTCTTAATTCAAAAATTCGCGGTGGCAATTTCGTAATAATTGAAATAACGCTTTAATATTTTGCTACTGTTTCTAGTTAAAACAGTTGCAAAATAGAAAAATAAAACGCCACCGTTTCTCTTTGAAACAGTGGCGGAATTTATTTTTTAAAAAAAAATAATTAAAATTCATTTCAAAAAACAATAAAAAAAACCCTACCCCTGCACCTTATGCAACAATAACAAATCGAATGAATTGAAAATTAAAAACTTTCGATCTCAGCTCCTCCCGCGAACGGCGAACGCTGCCACAGCCATCTTCAACGGCGAACGCCGCCGCAGCCATCTTCAACGGCGAACGCCTCCACATCCGCTGAACGCCCTTTCCTCCGCCACAGGTGCGGACGCGACGACCGTCACTGCCTCCGCCCGCCATAACCACTGTCAGTCTGTCACTGTCTCCGGTCGCCACAGCCGCCGTCACCGTCTCCGCTCGCCACAGCCGCCGTCACCGTCTCCGCTCGCCACAGCCACTGTCCATCTGCAATAACCAGGTTAGTTTGTTCTTCACGGAGATAATAATCTAGATGTGCAAAGTGTTTGTTCTTAGACATGCCTTTCTTTCTCTTCTTCCAATTCCTTATTTAACAGATTCTATGAAGATAAATTGCTCTGATATTATAAATCACTATAGAACTTGATGTTTTCCCCTCCTTAAACCATGTAATTAAATGTTGAGTAGACTCTTTTTGGCTGAACCAGATTCTATATACGCTAGGTGGACAAGAAAATCTTCAGATAGCCAAGAAATATTATGCATCAACTGTAGACTTAACTGGTGGCAAAAATACTAGAGCCCTTTTTGGTATATGCTTGGTGAGTGCATTTCTATCTCTCAAGTGTGTTTCTTTATGCATAATTGCTTTTTATTAGATCCCAGTTTGTTTAAATCCATGTCAATTTGAGGTGTTCTTGTGATTTTCCATTGATCCAGCCTATAGTCTCTGAAGACTGTAGAGTTTTGTTAATAAACTTCATCTAACTAGTGTTATTAAAACCAAACTGTAGATTGATCCGTGAATATTAACTTTATGTTTCTACGGAATATTAACTGTATTTATTCATTTTTTTAAGATAAGTCCATAAAGCTGCCCTGAAAAGGGTCTCTTTGTTGGCCATTTGGAAAAAAGATGATGAAAAGAAAAGGTGTTATAAGGAGGTCAGTTTAAAAAGCTGAGTGAAAAAAAGAATGAATAGGAAGTGAGTTGAAAAATGGATATGAGGGGGATATAAGTTAGGTGGATAGTTTTGGTTATTGGAAGAACACCCTAAGGATATTCAGTTGAGGGGTGTTGTATTTAATGTTAAAGTAATAATAAACCCCAATGATAGGTTGTTTGGCTTGGCAATCTTGAGGGGTAAAAGAACTTGGTGAACTTGCCTAGAAAACTGAGAAGCTGAGGCTTGTTTGCTAGGATTAGGATGTTTGGTTTATGAAGCTGTCCAGCTGAGACCTTCATCATGGCACTCAGATACTTTAACCCAATGATGGGCTGCTAGCTGGGCAGTCTCTGAGGGTTACAGCTTGTTGAGGGTACTGGCAGTAGAAATATTGTGCAGCTTTTGTTTGGTGGATCTACATATGTAGAGATCAAGCCATTTAATTGTTTTGCAGGTAGGTGGAAGATTGAAGATTGATGTTGAAGATCCTAGGAGTTTACACTACTACAGAATTGGACAACAATATAAGCATTCCTAGATAATAAGCTGACGCGGGACAACAATATAACTACTGGGAAAATTTACCAGGCATGTATTTACATTCAAAGTGATTTTACACTGCCCAGCACCTAATGTTTATTGAAAAATCGCATTATATTCTGAAGCAGAATCAGTTTCCATTCAACATAAGCTTCAGAGCAGCCCACATATCCTGCTTTGGATTGTTATTGGTTTAAAAAAATCTTAGAGAACCAAGACATTGGAAGTTAATCCACTAGAGTGATTCTAAAATTTACCATCTGCTAGGCTTTGTTATAAACCTAAGATTGGTGTAGTTATCATCTTTTCTTGATAGTAATATAGAAGACTCTACCATCTTCTAGTGGATTAACTTCCAATGTCTTGTCATGTGCATTCATTCATGTGATAAAATTTAAAGAAATTGGCACTGTTTCATGTCTCAAACTAACCAATGGTTATTCTGAATGTGGCAATGACACAATAGTCGAGGAAGCCAATGGTTATCATCAAACTAACCAATGGTTTCATGCAAAGTATGTATAGAAATTGAATTTAAGTTTTAATTAGTGTGATAATATGAATAACAATAAATTGCTTAAATTAATAATATATATATGTATTTTGTAGTGCCCGATACAACCTGGAGATTATGAGTGTGGATATTATGTCATGCGATACATGTTTGGTATCGTGACAAAATATTCATCATTTGATGATTTGGATAAGGTAAGTGAATTTAAATGCAACTATGTATAGTACAGTTAAGTTATATTTTATTAATTAACATAAATTTGATTACTTAAATTTTTTTGTAGGCATTTGAAAGCGATAGTCCGTACTCCATCAATGACATAAATGAGATTCGGGAGCAATGGGCAAAATACTTCTTTTCGGAGTGCGTGTAACTTTTGTTTTATTGATAAATAGTTTTGTTTTGATGATAGTATTGTTTTGTGCATGTTTTGATGATATTATTATATTAAAGTGTAATCGAGGATATAAAGTAGTATTGTGTTTTGATGATAGTATTGTGTTCAAGTGCATTTTGTTAAAGTATTGATGATTGTTTTGTGTTAAAAGTATTGTGGTTCTATGATATTAAAATGTGGTGATATAAAGTAGTGTATTGATAGATAAATTGTGTTGTGTAGGACTTTTAACTGTAACAGGTACAAGAATTATTAAAAAAAAAATAGTGGATTTAACAAAAATAAATTTAATAATTAAAATAAAAAAAAATCCGCGACTGTTCTTCCTTTAGAACAGTCGCGGATATATATTAAAACGAAAACATTCCACGACTGTTTCTATCATAAAACAGTCGCGGATGACCCCTGAATAAAGAAAATGAAAAATAAATAAAAATACAATCCGCGACTGTTTGACATCAAGAATAGTCGCGAATTAATACCTAATTCGCCACTGTTCCACAACAGTCGCGTAATGTCCGAGGATTTTTGTGACGCTGGTATCTGCGACTGTTGTACAACAGTAGCTAAATGTCATTTACAACAGTAGCAAATGACCAGATCTGCACTAGTGAAGAGATGATGAAAAAGTTAGGCATCTACAGTCTAAGTTACATTGGTATCATCAAAATCTTAATACATATGTTCCTAACAAGATTTATATGTTCTTTACTTCTTTAGCACGTACTACCACCCAAAATTGAAAGGTATAAATATAATTTCTAGAAACCAAAAAAGTCATGTGTTTATAGTTCGATCATAGGATAATTTACACCAACAATTGTATGGAGTATAATATTTGTAGCCCAATGTATAACTAAATAAGTATTGATCACTTTTAAGGGGCAAATTATTGTGTGGACCATGGTCCACATAATTCTGTGGACCATAAATATCAGGTACATTTTTAATATTTTAAAAGTACATTATTTTTGTACTGAAGATACATTATTTTTGTATTGAAGATACATTATATAAAATAATGTAGCCTTAATATATTAAAAATGTACTTTCAAAAAATGTACCTTATGTAGTATATTAAAAATGTACTTTTTATCTATGGTCCATGTAATAATGATTGATCTTTAGACTATAATAGATACAATGAATGAGATACTAGCTTATAACAGATGTCATAATTGAAATTTCCTCATACAAAAATATATATATATATAGAAATATTGATAAAAGTCAAGGGTATTATCAAAATCTTAATACATATGAATTAAAAAAGTTAGGTATCTACAGTCTAAGTTACATTGGTATCATCAAAATCTTAATACATATGTTCCTAACAAGATTTATATGTTCTTTACTTCTTTAGCGCGTACTACCACCCAAAATTGAAAGGTATAAATATAATTTCTAGAAACCAAAAAAGTCATGTGTTTATAGTTCGATCATAGGATAATTTACACCAACAATTGTATGGAGTATAATATTTGTAGCCCAATGTATAACTAAATAAGTATTGATCACTTTTAAGGGGCAAATTTTTGTGTGGACCATGGTCCACATAATTCTGTGGACCATAAATATCAGGTACATTTCTAATATTTTAAAAGTACATTATTTTTGTACTGAAGATACATTATTTTGGTATTGAAGATACATTATATAAAATAATGTAGCCTTAATATATTAAAAATGTACTTTCAAAAAATGTACCTTATGTAGTATATTAAAAATGTACTTTTTATCTATGGTCCATGTAATAATGATTGATCTTTAGACTATAACAAATACAAAAAGTATATATAAATGAGATACTAGCTTATAACAGATGTCATAATTGAAATTTCCTCGTACAAATATATATATATATATATATATATATATATATATATATATATATATATATATATATATAGAAATATTGATAAAAGTCAAGGGTATTAACCTAAATTAAGTTAAAGTTTTTTACATTTTTTTACAATAGAAATATATAAATAAGTAAATCCTACTCCTTATTTGACAAGGAAACAATAGTACGTTCTGCTTTTCATAGTGAAATTAGGAAACACAACACTCTTATATTATCCGCTTACATCTAGTCATAATCTTTCTATAAATTAAAATCTCTGCCTTGCTTTCTCAAATTTTCCATAGACAACACTCGCTGTGATTACAGAGTCTCATTTCTAGACGTAAACTGTACTCGTGCTTGTTTTTCTCTTGAAAATTCAAAAATTTTGAATGGCAGGCGTTGGGGTTCTTCATCCGAGTGATCCGTTGATGAGTGGCAGTGGCGGAAAGTGGTGTCCGAAGAAGCCAAGTTCCCAGAAGAATGGAATTAGCGGAGGTGGAAGGGTTGCCAGTAAGAAGGAGAAGGTGAAGCGCCGAAAATGGAAGAACGTTATGCTGTGATTGTAGGAGTTATCTGTGCATGGCAGATTCTGAAGCTCTATCTTTACTGAATTATTTGACTCAATTCTTTAAGCTCTATTTTTTGAAATTCCTCACTCCCAGACACAAACATGATAATGGAGGGGTGTAACTCACAATCTGCCACCTAGTCCAAGTTCAATTCCTTTATTTTCTCAAGGAGGAGTCGAATAGATTATATATTTAGAATAGTATACCGTATAATTATGGATTTCAGTTTAGTTTAATTGAATCTTTGTCTTAGGATGTCATTTTTAATTGTATTGGTATGTGTATATTTACTTGATCTACTATAGTATGATCGGTCAGAATCAGTCTACTCTATTTTCTATATCATTTATCAACAAAAACTTAATTTATAATCTTCTTCAACATTTAAATCATAAGTTCGGTCTCTTCCAAAAAAAAAAAATCATAAGTTCGGTCCTATAATCATACTAATTTATAGATAATATTACAAAAGGCAAACCGTAATTTCAATCCCTATAATCATACTAATTTATAAATAATATTACAAAGAGGAAACTGTAATTTCAATCCCTTAATTATTGACGGAGATATAGTGTTAGCATTCAATGGCCGCTGTTAAAAGAAATTTTTCTGAATGATTAAATTGGCTACAATTGAAATAATTGAAGAACCGAATTTCTTAAAAATGAAAAGTAGGATTACATTAAAATGAAAAATACTATCAGATTCGTTTGAATTTTCAGATCGATCAGCACCTAACATTGTAGCTAGGAGGCTGGCCTAGTAGCTCGAAAGTTGATCTAATAGCTCGGTCAAAGGCATGCAAATGACATAACCCAAGATCTGTTGCTCGGCCGAGGATCTAGAGGTTACGGATTATACTCTAACACCACCCATGATGGATTGTAAAAGATGTTACGTTACATGGCCATAAACATACATAATATTGTCATATGTTCTTTAGCATGTACTACCACCCCAAAAGTGGAAGGTATAAATATCATTTCTATAAACCAAAAAAGTCACGTGATTATATGTTTGATCATAGGATAATTTACACCAGGCAACAATTGTACGGAGATATATTTGTGGCCCAATGTATAACTAAATAAATATTGAGTCTTTATGTTGCAACAGAAAAAGTATAAAACAAATATATATACAACCTTATAAATTATAATAGAGTCCATAACACTAAAAAAAAAAAAAAAAAGTATAGAAATATGGACAAAAGTTAAGGTATTAACCTAAATTGAGTTAAAATTGTTAAGATTTTTTATATTAGAAATAAATAAGTAAATCCTACTCGGTATTTGACGAGGAAAAAATAGTAGTCCTTTTCATAGTTAAATTAGGAAAACATAGCACTCCAATACCCATCATCATATCCATCATAATCTTTCTATAAAATCTCTGTCTTGCTCTCATTTCTAGACGTAAACTCGTGGTTGTTTTCCTCTTGGAAATTAAAAAAATTTTAATGGCGGGCGTTGGAGTTCTTTATCCGAGTGATCCGTTGAAGAGTGGCAGTGAGCACCACCGTTTTGTGGCGTCGAAGTGGTGTCGGAAGAAGCCAAGTTCCCAGAAGAATGGAATTAGCGGAGGTGGAGGTTTTGGCAGTCTGTCCAGCTCGAACCCGAGGCAGAAGAACTACAAATCCAGTAAGAAGGAGAAGGCCATAGCAGCCACTTCAGCGCCGAAAATGGAAGAACGTTACGCTGGAAGGTCCTTCTTCACATCGCCACCACCAAGCTCCCACCCGCTCCCGGCCTTCTTAACCAAAAACGATGTTGCTGCGGCTGCAGGGAAGAATGACAACTCTATGAGTGATGTGTAGCGGATTCTGAAAGCTGGATGGATGGATCTTTTGTGAATTATTTGACCCAATATAATTCTTTGAAAAGAAATGCCTAACACTCATGCTCGAACGGGATAATGGAGAGTGTAACTCACAATCTACCACCTACCCCAACTTCAATTCTTTTATTTTCTCAGACTAGAATAGATTATGGTTTTATGGAGATTAGTTTAATTGAATCTTTGTCTTAGGATGTCATTTTTAATTGTATTGGTATGTGTATAATTACTTCATCTACATACTATATTATGATTTCTCAGAATCAGTCTACTTTATTTTCTATATCAATCATCAAGAAAAACTTAGGTTATAATTAATCTTTTTAATTTCAACATTTAAATCATAAATTCATATAATCATAATAATTAATAAATAATATTACAAAGGAAAATTGTAATTTCAATCCCTCAATTATTAGTGGATATGATATGTAGTTTTAATTTTCAATTTTAAAAAATTCAGTTCTTCAATTATTTCGATCGTAGTCAATGAGGGACTAATGTTGAGAAAAATACTATCAGATTCTCTTTCTAGATCGGCACCCAACCTTGTAGCTAGGAGGCCAGCCTTAGAATCTTAAATTTTGAATGTTAGGCTGTTTACTTCAATTTTCTATACTACTCTAGGCAAATTATACTGTGGACCGCGGTCCACAAAGCATTGTGGACCATGGTTCAAAACGGCGCTGTTTCTCCGTGCCGTTCCGCATAAAGTAGCTCTGTTTGTATAACATATTCAGTTTCATTTTATATACACTGCAGTTTCATTTCAACACAACTACAATTTCATTTTGATATAATTACAGTTTCATTCGCCACACACTCAAATATGTGAAAGTTTTATTCAGTTTCATTTTATATACACTATAGTTTCATTACAACACAACTACAATATCATTTCGATATAACTACAGTTTTATTGGACAATATAAACTCAAATATGTGAAACTGTTATTCAGTTTCATTTTATATACACTGAAGTTTCATTTCAACACAACTACAATTTCATTTCAATTCAATTACATTTTCATTTGATAATATAAAAATAATATGTGAGACAGTTTCATTTTAGATACACTTTAATTTTGTTTTGTAATTAACACACAAAAAAATAGGGATCCGTTAATATGTAACGGCAGCCGTTAATATGTAACGGTAGCCGTTTCTTTACTTGAAGAAACGGCGCCGTTTTTGAACCATGGTCTACGATATAACGACTGCACTACTCTGTCCAACTCTCATTTTCTTCGACGGTTAACTGAAAATATATAATATTGTTAGCTGAAGGTCTTGGTCCACAATATAATTTTGAAAAATTTTAGTCCTTCAATTATTTCAAGCGTAGCCAATTTAGTCATCTCTTGAAATTTCACTTTAACAACCATTTATGACAAGGCTTTCTAGGAATTTCACAACCCACTAATTATTTGCCCCAATTGGCTCATATGCTCTCAGGGGTATAGTATTAGTGTTCAACAGTTATGTCATGGACTCGGGTCCACCTAACAAGGTGGATCCAAGTCAAAATACAGAATTTATATACTGAATGTTCACAATTTACATATTTAAATAAGATTATTTATAAAGATATGTTGAGGTATTTTTGTCTAATAAAAAAATACATTCTTGATAGATTAATTGGTATTTAAACACGCGCTTATTTTCTATAAAAGTCTGGGGCCTTCATTTCATTTCTCAGATTTTCCCATGCACTCTATCTATCCACTTGCACGCAAAAGTCTGTTTTCTCATAATCAGATCGCCTAAATCCTTGCTTGCTTTTCTCTCGGAAATTCGAATTTCTCCAATGACGAGCGTTGAGGTTTCTCATCATCGGCATGACCGGAGGTTTAATTATCAGGGAAGTAATCGCAGTTTTGTGGCGGCAAAATCCAAGGAAAGTTTCATTTCTACGCCGCCTCGCTTGTGGAAGCAAAAGAATGGAAGCAAAGGGGTTGCCACCTCGAACGGCCGTCCGTTGTTGCAGAAAAACAGTAAGAAGGAGAAGGGCAGCGCCGAAGCCATATCCCGTTCACCGGCGAAAATCACAGAAGGTTACGCTGGATCCTCCTTCTTCACGTCACCGCCACCGACCTCCCTCCCGGTCCCGGCCTTCTTAACCAAAAAGGCTGTCGCTGCAGCTGGGAAGATCGTGGACGATGCTACGACTCATCTCTAGTAAATTATTTGACCCAATTCTTCAAAGACAAATTCCCTCTTGACTTGTTGCATATATAGCTTGTTTAGTGGTTTGGGCGCTTCTAGCTCTGCTTGTTACTCTATGTTCGTTGGGGCTGGGGGGCTTGCTTGTCAAAGGGGATGCTCTCCTTGTTATTGCTTGATTTAATTGCTCATTCTGTCTTGTGTTAGATTGGAGGGGTTAGATTGAGCTCCAAGTATAGCATACACTCTGAGATGGGAGTGCTTGGAATGGTGGTGATTCCTTAGGATTGAAAATGAAAGGAAAAGAATATGAAAAATATGTACTGGAGAAAGAAGTTTGGAAAATATGAAAGCAAAAATCTGGAAAGAGGTTTAAATAATGGGGCCGGGATTGGAGAGTTGGTGAGACCATTGCTTAGGTCGGGATCTTTAAAGCCCTCCCGGATTAAAACATAGTACGCTATGCCGTGGGGGGTTGAACCTTGGCCTAAGGGTGGTGGGGAGGGAGCCATTGCTCACATCGGGACTCTTAAAGCTCCCCCGGATTAAAACATAGTACGCTATGCCGTGGGGGTGAGTCTTGGGTGTGAGGGTGGAAGGAGGGGAGTGCCATTGCTTAAGTCGGGTCCCTTAAGTTCTCTCGGGCTAAAACACAGTACGCTGTGCCGGTGGGGATGGGGCCTTGGCTTAAGGGTGGCTTAAAGGGTAGTTGGAATCCTACTTGAAAGGGCATCGGTCCCATCCTTTGTGTGGGACGGGGAGCTCAATCTTGACTATTGGTTTGTGGAGGTTTTGGAGAGTTGTTTGATTGTTAATGATAGGAATTACTTGGAGAGCATATCCTTGATTGGTTTGAGCCTTGTTTGGCCCTGACATTAGAGGCATATTCTTGTATATATCTAGTTAGTTTGAATAAAGTAGAGCTAGAAAGCATTTCTGTTGAGGTGGTCAATTTTAGGCCATCTTTGTGAGACTTGAAGTTTTGATTTATGCATTCCCTTTGTTGAAAAAAAAATACATACAGGATATGTAAGGATATGACGTATGTAGCTCTTCAATTCTGTATCTTTCTTTATTCACAATCTATTTAGAATAGCATATTGAAAAATTATGGAGTTTAGTTTACTTGAATGTGTATAATTACTTGATCTACTATAGTATGATCTATCACATTCAGTATGTCGTTAACCGGTTTAACCCGTTATGTTTCCTGTCTTTAACATGACAAGCCCTTAAACCTATTAATTTTTTAATTTTTTTTTTTTTTGTGTTAACCCATTTACACAGACCTTTTTATAACTTAATATAAAAGGAAAGTTAAAAGCTATATATAAAACCTTAAAGGCTTAGAAAGTTATGTTATTATTTTTACTATTATTGTTATGAATTTATTTATTATGATTTGTATATGAATATTATGAATTAATTTTTTTTTTTTTAGTGTATTTGATGGATTGAAATGTAGGTTTTATTTCTCTTTTATATAACTTTACATCAAAGAGAATTAACTCACACCCAGACTTACATACATACATACAAGATGACTAAGTTCCTTTATTTTGTCCGTAAAATACATTATGTACATATGAATTGATTTAGAATAGCATATTGTATAGTTACGGAGTTTAGTTTAGTTTACTTGAATGTGAATAATTACTTGATTTAATATAGTATAATTTATCACTCACAATACGTCTGATCTATTCTATTGTCTATTTCATTCATCAATAAAAACTTATGTTATAATCTTCTTCATTATTTAAATACTTCATTCATACAATCATATAATTTCTAGATAATATTACAAAAAAAAAAAAAAAAAAAAAAAAAAAACAAAACAAACAAACAAACAAAAAATTAATTAGAAGCCAAAACTAAAAATAAATAATTCTCACATTTGAACTTCTACCTTTTTAATTAATTTAAAAATTACAAATTTACATATATTATGGAAAAAAAAAATGATTACTTTGATTTAAGATAAAATGTTTTATTTATATTTTTTTAACCTAATTTTGAATCACCACAGCTATTGTGATTTGCTAGAATAGGAAAAATGTTATGTAAGAAAAATATGCTTTGTTCGATCGGTTCCTTAATATAATCCTCGATTTCTATATTATTAAGTGACTAAAATACATAGAGTCTTAATAAGTTTTACCCAGTTGAAGTTCCATTATTGTTTTTGAGGGGGAGTTGAATAGAGTATGATTTGATTTAGAATACAGTGTAGCATATTTTATAATTATGGAATTCAGTCTAGTTGAACCTTTGTCTTTATAGGATGTAATTTGTAATTATATTTGTCTTTGTATCATAGTTTTTCACTTTTTTTTTTTGAGACAGTATAAAGTGTAAAAAACCTACATTAATTAGAATCTTAAATTTTGAATGTTAGGTTGTTTACTTCAATTTTCTATACTACTCTGTCTAACTCTCATTTTCTTCAATGGTTAATTGAATGTATATAATATTGTTAGCTGAAGATCATGGTCCAAGATATAATTTTGAAAATTTTAGTCTTTCAATTATTTCAAACATAGCCAATTTAGTCATCTCGTAAAATTTCTCTTTAATAGTCATTCAAGACATGACTTTTTAGAAATTTCACAACCCACTAATTATTTGCACCAATTGGCTCATATTCTCTCATGCATATGGTGTTTGGTTGGGGAATGGTATGGTGTTAGGGTAGAAGATTTTGGCATGCCGAAGGATGGAAGAAATTGGGGGATTAAAAATAATTCATTAAACAGCGGTTAAAAGAAATTACAATTGAAATAATTGAAAGATTGAATTTCTTAAAATTGAAATTTGAAAATCAAAACTACATTGCATATCCGTCAAATCTTCAATAATTGAGGGATTGAAACTTGAAAGTGCGATTTTCACTTTTACCAAAAAAAAAAATGAAATTATATAACAATAAATAATTCTTGCCATTGAACTTCTACTTTTCAAATTTAATTACAAATTTGTATATATATAGGAAAAATTTTGTCTGTATATCAAAGTTTTTCACTTTATTTTGGTGGAAAAAAAATTTTGTTTTTTTTTTTTAATTTTATTTTTTCATAGAATTATAATGTGAAAAAACAATATTATAATCTTAAAATTTGAATATTAGGTCCGTTTATTTTAGTTTTGTATAGTACTCTGACCAAAATTCTGTTTTTCAATCATTAATCAAGAATACATAATATTGTTAACCAAAATTCTTTTTCAATCATTAATCAAGAATACATAATATTGTTAACCAAAATTCTATTTTTCAATCATTAATCAAGAATACATAATATTGTTAATCAAGGATCTTATTGATTGGTCCGTGATATAATTTGCCTATTTTATAAGTTCTATTTTTCGGAACTATAACCTTATTAAAATAGCACAATATTAAAAAAATTCTTGACATTTTAACATTAAAATTTCTTTCCAATACATAATACACAAAGATAGGAACTGTAACTTCTCCATTGTTTTAAGCATATGCCAAATCTCAAGCAAATAGTTTGTATTCATTTGAAGAACAAGCAGCTGGTAAACTAATACAGAATTAGCAAACCTGTAAATATAGAAAGCAATATATTCTAGATTTACAAATCATCACTCACTATTCAAATATTGATCACTTACTAGATTGACCTATATATTTATGTTTATATATTATACACACAACACATCCCTCATTGAAAACGTGCGCAGGTCCCGATTGATTCTCAAGAGTCTTTCCCTTTCAGCCCTCTTCTGTGCCCTTCCAACAAACAGCTTCTTTGATCCTGAGATTGATGACAATATGAAGAAATTACATTAGCATACAATCATATTCAAAACGTACGTGAGAAATACATACATATATAATAAGCATCAAAGCATGCACTGCACGTACCTATTAATTCACCATTAAGAGCCTCAATTGCCTTCCTAGCATCTTCATCCGAATCAAAATTGACAAAGCCAAAGCCTCTTGAATTTCCTTCTTCATCCCTCATAATGACAGCAGAATTGATCTTCCCATATCGGGAGAACTTCTCTCTTAGGAAGTCCTCTGTCATATTGTAACCGAAATTTTTCACATATAGATTAGTGAACTTTTTCTTTTTATTAAATGCATCCATCATCCTCTCTTATTTCTTCTTAAATGGGGACACATGTCTGAAAAACACCAAACAATTTTAACCAATTAGCTAGACTTTTTGAATGAAACAATACTCTGAACCCAAAATCTACAAGATGAAAGCTAAGAGCATGCAGGTTCCAAATTCCAAATTCAGAAACATATAAAGAAAGTTACACGAATTGAAACCTAACGGGTTCTTAATGGATGAACCCGTTAATGATCCCCGGGACAAACACTAACCAATTATTTTTGTGTAGTGTTAATGGAGGTTGTGTAATAATTGCCAGGTAGTAAAAAGGGAGTAGGCAACTTACAGCTTCTTCCCTTCAAACACTGCTCCATGGAGGGAACTGATAGCAGAAATGGCTGAGTTCTGTGTTTCAAAGTGAACAAATCCAAAACATTTGCTCTTTCCATTTTTCTCCTCCACGACTTTTCAGGACAGTATTATGCCATATTTGCTAAACATGCTCTCTAATTGAGCACTGGTGACGGAATGAGCAAGGTTCTTGACAAAAACATTCTCAATCCCAGCTTTTCTTAGCTCTGATTCCCTTTGCCACCACATAATCCTCATTGGCTTTCCTCTCAGGGTTTTATGGTTTAGGCATGCTAGAGCCTTTGAAGCTGATAAAAAAAAAAACATAAATAATTATTTGCGAATTATAATCATTCAATCATGACATGAAAATATATGTTAACTTTAAGTAAGACCTAATTTTTTTTTAGGTGCGTGGAGCCTGTAAAATGATAGTTTATCAAAATTTTTTAGAAATATTTTTATTAAAGAAAATTCAATTTCTGAAACAAAAATTTATTTTCACTTTGTATTAAAAATTGTCCCAGAGCCCTCCAGTTCATATATAATCCTCCTATATTTTCTCTGGGAGTGGTATGTATCTTATCAGGTTAATCTCAATTTTACATTTAATGTTCATGTCTCCTAGTGATGAAAAACATCACCTTTTCATTATTCCCAAATACACCCCTTCACTCTCTACCGTTACCAGCCAAACTTTTGGGGACAAAACTGAAAAAAACACAACCCTTCATTGAGACCCACACTAACGTACTTGTCACCCAAGAAAGCATAGCAAAGAGATTAAACGCAAATAGACGTAGAAAATTAAGTAGGATGGTTTGGTTTGTTACCGTGAGAAATACAGGAGAAGTTGACGAAAGCATAACAAAGAGATTTCCCAGACACGGCGTCTTTGCGAATCCCGAAGGAATCCAACGGGCCAATCACAGAAAATGCAACCTCGAGGTCAGTTGCTGTGGTTTCCGGGTGAAGATCCCCCACGTAGAGAGTATGCCGCAGCCAAAGTGGTGACACCTCCGCCATTTGTGTTACTCCAGCACAGGATTGGTTAGGACACAAGAGTTTTTAATTAGTGAAGTAAGAAAGAGCTTTTGCTTCTTGGAGAAAGAGAGCCAAGTCAATAATGGTAGGAGTTTGAAAGAGATATATTATTTATAACGGTTTGTAGAGGTATTTTTGTTTAATAAAAAATACATATTCTTGATGGATTAGGAATACCTAATACAAATGGGCTTGGGAATAGCTATTCCCATGGCAAAGAGGAATAGCAGATTCTATGCCGTAAAAATCTAGAATAAATCTATTTCATGGAATGACATTTCAATTTTAATATATTCCACAAACCAAACGTCACATAGTGAGGTATCTAAACGACATCGTTTCATTTTATCAAGGAGATTTAAAAAAAAAAAAAATTAGACTCCAAATTTGATATTATTTAATTTTAATTTTTTCATATAATATAAAATGGAAAAAAAAAAAAAAAAAACTACATTAGAATCTTAAATAATATTAAACTATTTACTTCAATTTTCTATACTACTATGTCCAACACTTTTAAAGACTTCAGTTTTCTATACTTCTATGTCCAACACTCTTATTGAAGTACTCCGTACATAATATTGTTGCCTTTGTTAACCAAAGGCCTTGTACACGATATAATTTTGTGTATTTTTTAAGTTCCATTTTTTGGGACTACATCCTTATCAAAATAACACAATATTAAAAAAAATTTCTTGATTTTTAGACCTAGTATTTAAAATGATTTAGTTTGCATGAAATATATATAGTGTTCCTTAATTAGTTAAAGTATTCATATAATAATAATGAGAGAGAAAATGCGAAATTAATAAAAGATAAAGAAATGCCCCAAAGTACTACAAAAAGTGAAATAGCAATCCAGTTATACTCCTGGGATTTCCTCAGTTCCTAAAGTTGAATAAATCTAACAAGGATGATAAAAGCTAGGAATTTAACATTGATGGCCAGTTAATTCATCATGTGGGCAAAGGATCGATAAAGGGAGAAGATTATTACGTCTGTTGCCTGGGAGAAGATGATGGTGCATGAAAAGACTCGAATACCCTTCTCAAACAGGACATTTAACGGGAGGAGTGACGGAGGACCAAAATTGTCTTCGTCACAATAAGTGTGTCCACAAATTGTCTGATTTTTTTATAAAGGATCAAAATTGTCCGTGTCACCATAAATCTAGGACCAAAAATGTCTTTTACTCTAATAAAAACATAAAGAAATTCGGAATAGCTAAATTAGAACTAAAGTAAGTAAAAACAAAGAAACCACTAACTAAAGATCAAGTCTTTGATATATGACTACAAAATACCATATGAACTTACTACTGTCAAAACTCAGAATCATTCGCACCCATAGCTTACTTGTTTGTGAGTCTCTCCATGCGCACTTGAATGTGGGCATTTTTTTGCATCTTAAAGGCATACATTCCAAATTCTCCATCAAATGATAGAGCAACTTTTTCAGCAATTTCTAATGCTTTTTTGTCCCATGGTGTCCCAGCAAGAGCAATTCCACCTCCTCCAGATCCATCGCCAAACTTAAAATCAAGAGTAACCAATTTAACACTATCTAGCACTAAACTTCCATATAAAAGGTAATCATGTGATGTCAAAATCTGTTAAACAATAATACTTACGAAGAGTTTAGCATCTTCCTAAAAACTCTCAACATAAAAGAAAGTATCATCATTATCATCCTCCAACAGCTCCTCTGTCTCATGGAAATCCAAAATACATTGATTATTGATATGGAAGAAAAAACTTAAGTAATAAAAATTATTGGAAACACCCCAAAAAGAATTGCTATTTTGTCACCTTAATTCTCTTGGAAAAAAAAAAAAGGGCTTAAAAATAGTTATTTTCTAGAAAATGAGTTATTTTCTAAAAATCATTTTTTTGACAATATTTTTTCAAATTTCCAAACAGACCCTTATTTTGATTGTTTTTATCTGAATGTAGGGCTGTAATGAACAGGGGCTGGAGATATTGAACACTATATGTTGTAAGTATTTCCAGAAAATGTATGAAGAGATGGATAGAAAAATCAAATTTGTGATGAAGCTAGTAAACCTATATCGACCCTACGTATACTTCAAAGGAGTGTGAGTAATTAAATATGTAATTAATCATATACTTTTTAATTAATTTAGATCAAAAAATTAAGATGGTATGAATTTTGTGCACAGATATGACGATTTGAACACAGAAAAATTGAGGAAGACCTGCAAAAGAAGGCGGCATTGAGACTGATTTGTTCTATTTAATAACAACTTTCGTTCGTCTCAGTTAAATAAAACACAAACAATTCAAAGGATATATGTCTATCCCTCCCAGATCTGCGGCATTGAAAGACCAAATATATTTTATTTTATTTTATTTTGTTTTTGTTTTTGGTGAGTATTTGCCAAATTCATCTCTCTGTTGACAAAAACAATGAAACAGCAAACAATATCTACAACAGACAGTCACAGAAGCTCTTCACATGTTTTCTTCTGCCTAAGCAGACATAACTGGCAATGCAAGCAACTTCAGAAATTTCACTATATTTCACCAATTTTAGTATATTTTGTTTGGGTACTACTCTGCCTATAACATGTAAATTTCATCACAGAAATTGGTTCTCTCCAAGCTAATCACAGTACTAAGCATTCCAAACACATAAATTCAGGCAAAGCAGAAATCAATATAGAGATAGCAAGTGCTTCTTTGCAGCCATTTACTCAGCAGCAATGGAGTTTAAATCAACAAACCAAAATCAACATGGTAAGTCAAATATGCCATCCAAATTAATTATCATCTTTAATTTAATTTGCTACATGGTCTTGGTTGGTTCAGGAAAGAAAGCGCGCAGTAACTATCCATGTATCCTGAGATCTACTAAAAATGAAGAAACTTCCTGATACGACACATTCAGCAGGACATAGAAGATAGAACCAATTAAGTTTCACTTTCAAGAAAGCACAAACCAAATGTCATCATGACAAACATATACTCAACAAACAATAAAGAAAAAGAATCATGATAAGCAGCCACAGATATAGAACAACTCAGTGGCACCAAGTACAGAGCATAAAATATGCAAGCTTGATTTTCTCAGAAAGAGAAACAGAACTTAATTAGTTCAACCCCATTTTAATTGGAAAACCAAATAATTAACAATCTCCTCTGTTAAAAATAAAGCTGAATTCCTATAAGAGACTACTTGTCACAAGGTTGAGGTACAAATGCAGCAACTTATATGATATAATCTACTTAGGAGAAATATCCAAATAATAGTTTCAAAATTAGGGCCAAATAGCAACTTTCCCATATCAAGACTCATAAGTCATAAGCCCAATGTCTACAACAAACACAAGTGCAATATTCACAAAATATGTGTATCTCTCATGATACACAGTGCTTTTTCTATTTATATCATAAATAACTTCTATTACACAAGTTCTTTTGACCATAACATTAAACTAAGCTGTTCAGAAGAACAGGCAAATAACCCAAAATTAAGGAAACCACATGAAAATCAAGGAATTGATGGAAGTAACAAGACCTATCTATCACTGAAACTCTTAGAGTACATAAGAAAATATTTAGTTAAAGATTTTCTTTCCCAATTGCAGCTCTGAATTTACTGTTCAGATAGGACTGTTCGGAGTGGAAGTTTGCTTTCACCTCCTTGATTCATTATAGTAACAGTCTCAAATAATTAGAAATTCAAAACAAACCTTCTGCATAGTTTGTTAGATATACAATAGTCTAACTAATACTGAACAATAGTATACGAGAAACCTGACCTCGTATGATAGCGGAAGCGTAGCCGTGTTGATCTCCAGCCATAGTTGAGTTGAGTTGCCTCTTAACGGTAGACCGTTAGCCATGTTTTGCCTCAGACCTGACTCAGAACCCTAGATGGTGTATTGGTGTTTAC
>NW_017616843.1:2442623-2667623 GCF_001879475.1 Ipomoea nil
TATAAAACCTTAAAGGCTTAGAAAGTTATGTTATTATTTTTACTATTATTGTTATGAATTTATTTATTATGATTTGTATATGAATATTATGAATTAATTTTTTTTTTTAGTGTATTTGATGGATTGAAATGTAGGTTTTATTTCTCTTTTATATAACTTTACATCAAAGAGAATTAACTCACACCCAGACTTACATACATACATACAAGATGACTAAGTTCCTTTATTTTGTCCGTAAATACATTATGTACATATGAATTGATTTAGAATAGCATATTTAGTTACGGAGTTTAGTTTAGTTTACTTGAATGTGAATAATTACTTGATTTAATATAGTATAATTTATCACTCACAATACGTCTGATCTATTCTATTGTCTATTTCATTCATCAATAAAAACTTATGTTATAATCTTCTTCATTATTTAAATACTTCATTCATACAATCATATAATTTCTAGATAATATTACAAAAAAAAAAAAAAAAAAAAAAAAAAAAAACAAACAAAAAAAAAATTAATTAGAAGCCAAAACTAAAAATAAATAATTCTCACATTTGAACTTCTACCTTTTTAATTAATTTAAAAATTACAAATTTACATATATTATGGAAAAAAAAAATGATTACTTTGATTTAAGATAAAATGTTTTATTTATATTTTTTTAACCTAATTTTGAATCACCACAGCTATTGTGATTTGCTAGAATAGGAAAAATGTTATGTAAGAAAATATGCTTTGTTCGATCGGTTCCTTAATATAATCCTCGATTTCTATATTATTAAGTGACTAAAATACATAGAGTCTTAATAAGTTTTACCCAGTTGAAGTTCCATTATTGTTTTTGAGGGGAGTTGAATAGAGTATGATTTGATTTAGAATACAGTGTAGCATATTTTATAATTATGGAATTCAGTCTAGTTGAACCTTTGTCTTTATAGGATGTAATTTGTAATTATATTTGTCTTTGTATCATAGTTTTTCACTTTTTTTTTTGAGACAGTATAAAGTGTAAAAAACCTACATTAATTAGAATCTTAAATTTTGAATGTTAGGTTGTTTACTTCAATTTTCTATACTACTCTGTCTAACTCTCATTTTCTTCAATGGTAATTGAATGTATATAATATTGTTAGCTGAAGATCATGGTCCAAGATATAATTTTAAAAATTTTAGTCTTTCAATTATTTCAAACATAGCCAATTTAGTCATCTCGTAAAATTTCTCTTTAATAGTCATTCAAGACATGACTTTTTAGAAATTTCACAACCCACTAATTATTTGCACCAATTGGCTCATATTCTCTCATGCATATGGTGTTTGGTTGGGGAATGGTATGGTGTTAGGGTTAGAAGATTTTGGCATGCCGAAGGATGGAAGAAATTGGGGATTAAAAATAATTCATTAACAGCGGTTAAAAGAAATTACAATTGAAATAATTGAAAGATTGAATTTCTTAAAATTGAAATTTGAAAATCAAAACTACATTGGCATATCCGTCAAATCTTCAATAATTGAGGGATTGAAACTTGAAAGTGCGATTTTCACTTTTACCAAAAAAAAAAATGAAATTATATAACAATAAATAATTCTTGCCATTGAACTTCTACTTTTCAAATTTAATTACAAATTTGTATATATATAGGAAAAATTTTGTCTGTATATCAAAGTTTTTCACTTTATTTTGGTGGAAAAAAAATTTTGTTTTTTTTTTTAATTTTATTTTTTCATAGAATTATAATGTGAAAAAACAATATTATAATCTTAAAATTTGAATATTAGGTCCGTTTATTTTAGTTTTGTATAGTACTCTGACCAAAATTCTGTTTTTCAATCATTAATCAAGAATACATAATATTGTTAACCAAAATTCTTTTTCAATCATTAATCAAGAATACATAATATTGTTAACCAAAATTCTATTTTTCAATCATTAATCAAGAATACATAATATTGTTAATCAAGGATCTTATTGATTGGTCCGTGATATAATTTGCCTATTTTATAAGTTCTATTTTTCGGAACTATAACCTTATTAAAATAGCACAATATTAAAAAAATTCTTGACATTTTAACATTAAAATTTCTTTCCAATACATAATACACAAAGATAGGAACTGTAACTTCTCCATTGTTTTAAGCATATGCCAAATCTCAAGCAAATAGTTTGTATTCATTTGAAGAACAAGCAGCTGGTAAACTAATACAGAATTAGCAAACCTGTAAATATAGAAAGCAATATATTCTAGATTTACAAATCATCACTCACTATTCAAATATTGATCACTTACTAGATTGACCTATATATTTATGTTTATATATTATACACACAACACATCCCTCATTGAAAACGTGCGCAGGTCCCGATTGATTCTCAAGAGTCTTTCCCTTTCAGCCCTCTTCTGTGCCCTTCCAACAAACAGCTTCTTTGATCCTGAGATTGATGACAATATGAAGAAATTACATTAGCATACAATCATATTCAAAACGTACGTGAGAAATACATACATATATAATAAGCATCAAAGCATGCACTGCACGTACCTATTAATTCACCATTAAGAGCCTCAATTGCCTTCCTAGCATCTTCATCCGAATCAAAATTGACAAAGCCAAAGCCTCTTGAATTTCCTTCTTCATCCCTCATAATGACAGCAGAATTGATCTTCCCATATCGGGAGAACTTCTCTCTTAGGAAGTCCTCTGTCATATTGTAACCGAAATTTTTCACATATAGATTAGTGAACTTTTTCTTTTTATTAAATGCATCCATCATCCTCTCTTATTTCTTCTTAAATGGGGACACATGTCTGAAAAACACCAAACAATTTTAACCAATTAGCTAGACTTTTTGAATGAAACAATACTCTGAACCCAAAATCTACAAGATGAAAGCTAAGAGCATGCAGGTTCCAAATTCCAAATTCAGAAACATATAAAGAAAGTTACACGAATTGAAACCTAACGGGTTCTTAATGGATGAACCCGTTAATGATCCCCGGGACAAACACTAACCAATTATTTTTGTGTAGTGTTAATGGAGGTTGTGTAATAATTGCCAGGTAGTAAAAAGGGAGTAGGCAACTTACAGCTTCTTCCCTTCAAACACTGCTCCATGGAGGGAACTGATAGCAGAAATGGCCTGAGTTCTGTGTTTCAAAGTGAACAAATCCAAAACATTTGCTCTTTCCATTTTTCTCCTCCACGACTTTTCAGGACAGTATTATGCCATATTTGCTAAACATGCTCTCTAATTGAGCACTGGTGACGGAATGAGCAAGGTTCTTGACAAAAACATTCTCAATCCCAGCTTTTCTTAGCTCTGATTCCCTTTGCCACCACATAATCCTCATTGGCTTTCCTCTCAGGGTTTTATGGTTTAGGCATGCTAGAGCCTTTGAAGCTGATAAAAAAAAAAAAAAAAACATAAATAATTATTTGCGAATTATAATCATTCAATCATGACATGAAAATATATGTTAACTTTAAGTAAGACCTAATTTTTTTTTAGGTGCGTGGAGCCTGTAAAATGATAGTTTATCAAAATTTTTTAGAAATATTTTTATTAAAGAAAATTCAATTTCTGAAACAAAAATTTATTTTCACTTTGTATTAAAAATTGTCCCAGAGCCCTCCAGTTCATATATAATCCTCCTATATTTTCTCTGGGAGTGGTAGTGTATCTTATCAGGTTAATCTCAATTTTACATTTAATGTTCATGTCTCCTAGTGATGAAAAACATCACCTTTTCATTATTCCCAAATACACCCCTTCACTCTCTACCGTTACCAGCCAAACTTTTGGGGACAAAACTGAAAAAAACACAACCCTTCATTGAGACCCACACTAACGTACTTGTCACCCAAGAAAGCATAGCAAAGAGATTAAACGCAAATAGACGTAGAAAATTAAGTAGGATGGTTTGGTTTGTTACCGTGAGAAATACAGGAGAAGTTGACGAAAGCATAACAAAGAGATTTCCCAGACACGGGCGTCTTTGCGAATCCCGAAGGAATCCAACGGGCCAATCACAGAAAATGCAACCTCGAGGTCAGTTGCTGTGGTTTCCGGGTGAAGATCCCCCACGTAGAGAGTATGCCGCAGCCAAAGTGGTGACACCTCCGCCATTTGTGTTACTCCAGCACAGGATTGGTTAGGACACAAGAGTTTTTAATTAGTGAAGTAAGAAAGAGCTTTTGCTTCTTGGAGAAAGAGAGCCAAGTCAATAATGGTAGGAGTTTGAAAGAGATATATTATTTATAACGGTTTGTAGAGGTATTTTTGTTTAATAAAAAATACATATTCTTGATGGATTAGGAATACCTAATACAAATGGGCTTGGGAATAGCTATTCCCATGGCAAAGAGGAATAGCAGATTCTATGCCGTAAAAATCTAGAATAAATCTATTTCATGGAATGACATTTCAATTTTAATATATTCCACAAACCAAACGTCACATAGTGAGGTATCTAAACGACATCGTTTCATTTTATCAAGGAGATTTAAAAAAAAAAAAAAATTAGACTCCAAATTTGATATTATTTAATTTTAATTTTTTCATATAATATAAAATGGAAAAAAAAAAAAAAAAAAAACTACATTAGAATCTTAAATAATATTAAACTATTTACTTCAATTTTCTATACTACTATGTCCAACACTTTTAAAGACTTCAGTATTCTATACTTCTATGTCCAACACTCTTATTGAAGTACTCCGTACATAATATTGTTGCCTTTGTTAACCAAAGGCCTTGTACACGATATAATTTTGTGTATTTTTTAAGTTCCATTTTTTGGGACTACATCCTTATCAAAATAACACAATATTAAAAAAAATTTCTTGATTTTTAGACCTAGTATTTAAAATGATTTAGTTTGCATGAAATATATATAGTGTTCCTTAATTAGTTAAAGTATTCATATAATAATAATGAGAGAGAAAATGCGAAATTAATAAAAGATAAAGAAATGCCCCAAAGTACTACAAAAAGTGAAATAGCAATCCAGTTATACTCCTGGGATTTCCTCAGTTCCTAAAGTTGAATAAATCTAACAAGGATGATAAAAGCTAGGAATTTAACATTGATGGCCAGTTAATTCATCATGTGGGCAAAGGATCGATAAAGGGAGAAGATTATTACGTCTGTTGCCTGGGAGAAGATGATGGTGCATGAAAAGACTCGAATACCCTTCTCAAACAGGACATTTAACGGGAGGAGTGACGGAGGACCAAAATTGTCTTCGTCACAATAAGTGTGTCCACAAATTGTCTGATTTTTTTATAAAGGACCAAAATTGTCCGTGTCACCATAAATCTAGGACCAAAAATGTCTTTTACTCTAATAAAAACATAAAGAAATTCGGAATAGCTAAATTAGAACTAAAGTAAGTAAAAACAAAGAAACCACTAACTAAAGATCAAGTCTTTGATATATGACTACAAAATACCATATGAACTTACTACTGTCAAAACTCAGAATCATTCGCACCCATAGCTTACTTGTTTGTGAGTCTCTCCATGCGCACTTGAATGTGGGCATTTTTTTGCATCTTAAAGGCATACATTCCAAATTCTCCATCAAATGATAGAGCAACTTTTTCAGCAATTTCTAATGCTTTTTTGTCCCATGGTGTCCCAGCAAGAGCAATTCCACCTCCTCCAGATCCATCGCCAAACTTAAAATCAAGAGTAACCAATTTAACACTATCTAGCACTAAACTTCCATATAAAAGGTAATCATGTGATGTCAAAATCTGTTAAACAATAATACTTACGAAGAGTTTAGCATCTTCCTAAAAACTCTCAACATAAAAGAAAGTATCATCATTATCATCCTCCAACAGCTCCTCTGTCTCATGGAAATCCAAAATACATTGATTATTGATATGGAAGAAAAAACTTAAGTAATAAAAATTATTGGAAACACCCCAAAAAGAATTGCTATTTTGTCACCTTAATTCTCTTGGAAAAAAAAAAAAGGGCTTAAAAATAGTTATTTTCTAGAAAATGAGTTATTTTCTAAAAATCATTTTTTTGACAATATTTTTCAAATTTCCAAACAGACCCTTATTTTGATTGTTTTTATCTGAATGTAGGGCTGTAATGAACAGGGGCTGGAGATATTGAACACTATATGTTGTAAGTATTTCCAGAAAATGTATGAAGAGATGGATAGAAAAATCAAATTTGTGATGAAGCTAGTAAACCTATATCGACCCTACGTATACTTCAAAGGAGTGTGAGTAATTAAATATGTAATTAATCATATACTTTTTAATTAATTTAGATCAAAAAATTAAGATGGTATGAATTTTGTGCACAGATATGACGATTTGAACACAGAAAAATTGAGAAGACCTGCAAAAGAAGGCGGCATTGAGACTGATTTGTTCTATTTAATAACAACTTTCGTTCGTCTCAGTTAAATAAAACACAAACAATTCAAAGGATATATGTCTATCCTCCCAGATCTGCGGCATTGAAAGACCAAATATATTTTATTTTATTTTATTTTGTTTTTGTTTTTGGTGAGTATTTGCCAAATTCATCTCTCTGTTGACAAAAACAATGAAACAGCAAACAATATCTACAACAGACAGTCACAGAAGCTCTTCACATGTTTTCTTCTGCCTAAGCAGACATAACTGGCAATGCAAGCAACTTCAGAAATTTCACTATATTTCACCAATTTTAGTATATTTTGTTTGGGTACTACTCTGCCTATAACATGTAAATTTCATCACAGAAATTGGTTCTCTCCAAGCTAATCACAGTACTAAGCATTCCAAACACATAAATTCAGGCAAAGCAGAAATCAATATAGAGATAGCAAGTGCTTCTTTGCAGCCATTTACTCAGCAGCAATGGAGTTTAAATCAACAAACCAAAATCAACATGGTAAGTCAAATATGCCATCCAAATTAATTATCATCTTTAATTTAATTTGCTACATGGTCTTGGTTGGTTCAGGAAAGAAAGCGCGCAGTAACTATCCATGTATCCTGAGATCTACTAAAAATGAAGAAACTTCCTGATACGACACATTCAGCAGGACATAGAAGATAGAACCAATTAAGTTTCACTTTCAAGAAAGCACAAACCAAATGTCATCATGACAAACATATACTCAACAAACAATAAAGAAAAAAGAATCAGATAAGCAGCCAAGATATAGAACAACTCAGTGGCACCAAGTACAGAGCATAAAATATGCAAGCTTGATTTTCTCAGAAAGAGAAACAGAACTTAATTAGTTCAACCCATTTTAATTGGAAAACCAAATAATTAACATCTCCTCTGTTAAAAATAAAGCTGAATTCCTATAAGAGACTACTTGTCACAAGGTTGAGGTACAAATGCAGCAACTTATATGATATAATCTACTTAGGAGAAATATCCAAATAATAGTTTCAAAATTAGGGCCAAATAGCAACTTTCCCATATCAAGACTCATAAGTCATAAGCCCAATGTCTACAACAAACACAAGTGCAATATTCACAAAATATGTGTATCTCTCATGATACACAGTGCTTTTTCTATTTATATCATAAATAACTTCTATTACACCAAGTTCTTTTGACCATAACATTAAACTAAGCTGTTCAGAAGAACAGGCAAATAACCCAAAATTAAGGAAACCACATGAAAATCAAGGAATTGATGGAAGTAACAAGACCTATCTATCACTGAAACTCTTAGAGTACATAAGAAAATATTTAGTTAAAGATTTTCTTTCCCAATTGCAGCTCTGAATTTACTGTTCAGATAGGACTGTTCGGAGTGGAAGTTTGCTTTCAACCTCCTTGATTCATTATAGTAACAGTCTCAAATAATTAGAAATTCAAAACAAACCTTCTGCATAGTTTGTTAGATATACAATAGTCTAACTAATACTGAACAATAGTATACGAGAAACCTGACCTCGTATGATAGCGGAAGCGTAGCCGTGTTGATCTCCAGCCATAGTTGAGTTGAGTTGCCTCTTAACGGTAGACCGTTAGCCATGTTTTGCCTCAGACCTGACTCAGAACCCTAGATGGTGTATTGGTGTTTACTGAGCGGTCTGAGTACCGTAACTGAATGTGCTATCTAATCCATCATCTGTATCCTATCAATCCAGGTTATATTAGGCACAGAGTTTGGTTGACTAACAACTACTAGTTATTAAGTCCAACCAGACCACTTAATAAGCCTAGTCAACTTGCACCACTTAATTAAGGCCCTAATATATAATATATAATATATATTATTAGGGAAAATCTTACATTCTCCCACTTGGTGCAAGTACTAGCACAACCATCATCAAAGAACAAAACACACGAATCATAGTGATATATCCTCTATTTAATCAGAGTAGTATCCATTATGGTCACATGCATTTTAATTCTCCAACTTAGGTCCTTAATGAACAAACCCTATGTTTATTCTCGGTACCTTAAGGGATGTTTCTCAAAATACATTATGTGCACAACTGGAGGAGAAAACGCATCCAAATTGTACAAAGAGTACACTGTATGATCTCTAAAACTTTATAAGCATGCCTTAAGTAGAGATCTCTTAATGTTAGCATAATGCTAACTATATTCCATGACTTCTTTATAAGTTAACTTTAAGTGCTATCTCTAACAGCTAAGAGCTTGAAGTTGACACGTCTGTCACTCCCACTCATCAAAAATAGCCAAAAGATAGTCAAGTCACAGAAGCATTCCAATAACTTAGACAATAAACCAAAGGTCTAAGTCCATGAATTTGGAATCTTAATCATACACCATAACTTCCCAAATAACTTCAATGTCCATTTTAAATTAACTGAACATAACGAGTCTTACTTATACGTCCCACAAAATTGTTTTGAGCCTTACAAACTAAAATGACCCAGGATCAATTTTGAAGAAACTAAAGACTCTATTAAGCACTGAAGAATTTATTAAATGACAGTGCCCCACAAGTTAAATGCTTTTGTTCTAATAAATTTCATAATATTGTTACAACATTTTCATAAATATGTTGTACAACCAAATGTTCAATAATTTGAACTTATGAATTTATATGAACAAATACAAGATTAATACTTGTGGAATCTTATGGACTTATTGTGTAACATACAACCCAATTTGGAATGTATGAATACAATAATTAAATCCATAAACTTTAGTGGAGTAACTTAATGATCTTTTTCTAAATGATCACTCCCACTGATTAAAACATCCTTCAGCGAAATTAATAAAATGAACTTAATAACATACATACTCATAATTGATTTATTGACCAACTAACAAATGAAGACATAATTCCCCACCATTAGTTGGACATACTAAATAATCAATTTTTGGTTCCAATTAAAGTCCAACTAAATAATGAAGATATAATTCCCCACCATAGTTGGACATACTAAAATAAAAAATAAAAATAAAAAAAACAAAATACATCTTCCAAAACCAAGTTAGAATTTTGCTCAAAAGATACATTTTATTATTAATGGAATCCAAAAGATGTATGTTAAATCACATAACTTACTACAGTTAGTCCAAAGAACCGAGCAAGATCCGCGGATCAATTAATAAAAGTTGGCTAAATTTTGGGAAGTGACTGAAAACATGTTTTGCCAATGCAAACCATGAAACTTAGAATTATAATTGAACTGAATTTATAACTCTAAGAAATTGTGATAAAATCATTATCTAATGGGTCGAAGGATTTATTGACATAAAACATGCCTGTGGGCCAAAGTTTTAATTCTATTAAATTCAATTAAGAAACCCTTACGATAATATTTTTCACAATTACTAAAGAGCCAGAAGAATCTAGTGACATAAAACTTGCCTGTGGGCTAAAGTTTTACTCAATTAGATCCAACTGAAAAATTTTATTTATGATGAAACCATTATCAAAAGAGTTGAAGAATCAAATGACATAAAACTTGCCTGTAAGCAAAAGTTTTAGTCAATAAGATTCATTGCTATCATTATGATAAAAAACTTAAGAGATCATGTTCCTTTTCTTAATCACTGTGGGCAAATTAAGAAATATGATCTAAAGTTTACATCATAAAATTAAACTTCATGATAGAATTGGAAATCATTTACAAATAACCATAAAGTAAATAAATTGATTTGTTTCTATCGTCACTGATAAAACTACTAAACTACATTCCGATACATAATTGCCTGTGGGCTAAATTATGACCGTAGTCCAGTATTTCATCCTGATTACTTATACAAATATAACGAAATTGCCTGTGGGCTAAATTTCATCATATTACATACAATTAATCACAAATGATATGTCCAAAACTTTATGTGATCAAAATAAACCGCTTAATATATAATTTTAACAGATTACGGATGCTGTGGCTACTCCAAAACCAAATTAAAATTATAAGATCACTAGACAATTATCAATTCATTGCCTACACTTTATGTGATTGAAACTTAACAATCTTAGGTAGCTGAATATGCTGTAGCATTTCCTTAATTAACCAAGATTGAAAACTCAAGATATTTCAGTAAATTAAAGATGCTTTCGCTATTCTTTAATGAACCGAAATAAAATCACATTGGCAAGGAATACTTAAAAATTTTGACAAACAAATTATACCACATTGTGATGGGAAAATCTAAATATACTCCAAGGAAAGGTGGTTAGAGACTAAGTCTCACTGAAACCCAATTCCTTAAATAGAGTATCAATTTAAGGAGACTAGTGGCTCAAGATGTTTTTAACTCATGGCCATTAAAACTAGTATGTCTCCCCGATTCATATATACTTAATGTATAACTGTTTGGGGGTATGAACCTAAAACTGTAGGGTATATACCAGAAAACTGTAGGGTTCACCTATGATTAAAGCTTAAATGGTGAACCAAAAGTAGCGGACTAAACATGCTTAAATTCAGGCACTACCGCAACTAAAGTTTATGCATAAGTCCAACTTAAATAGGAACTAATATAATTCCATCCCAAAGTATGCATTGCGAAAGGCATAATAAAATTGCATAATTTAAAACATAATATTATGCTTAGGACGAATATGCATAAAATTAAACATTAAACTCATGTATTCCAAATAAATTGCATAACTGAAAGCAATTTACAATATGAGATTTTAAAGTATAAACTTAATATTCAAACACCGATGAGTCCAAACCAAAAGAGACCCAACATTTTGAATAATAATGTACTAAATATATACTTTAAATTTTTTTTAAACTGTAAGCCCATCGGAAAATGTTTTAATGCATAAAGATCAAATTTATGAGAAATAACTGAATTTACAAATTCAAACAATATCAAACCAAAAAGATATGCTATCATTTGTAAATTAAAATCTCACAAACTCTAATTGCATAATTAAACTTAATATTATGCACTTAATGTGATCGAATGCATAAAACAATCTAAGGAATATGAACCAACTAAAGAATATGAATTTAAACAAAATATTCATTTATTCATACTTAACCAAATATGGGCAGTCAGAACTAAAATCATAATTTCAAGAACTAAATGAATTATGGAATTAATGGCAAAAGTCAATTGCCTAGCAAATATGTTTTTCCAAGATTACTAAATTGATTCAAAATCACTCTCCATAACCCATTTGATAATATTATTATTATTAATGGCAAAATTGCAAACAATCAAAATAGCAATAAATAGCCATAATAATATTATCACATTATATAGGAGACTAGATATGGAGAAACAATGGTTAAAACCGCTAACACTTATAAATGTTTTCGGATAAAATTTTGAAAACTTAATAAAATTTAAAGTCCGAAAAATATTAATGTCCAGAAAATTATTTTCTGAACTGGAGTATTGTCACATAAATTTATTTGGAAACAGTTCAAGGTGCATAACTGAATACCATAACAATATTAATGTCATCATTAATTAACTAATTATTAATAGCAATAAGTAACATTATAATCACTATTAACATTAGTAATGACAAACTAAAGTATGGTAATGCACTTTTAATGTTTTCATTTTTCTAAAGATAAAATATGTGACTAGTCCAAATTAGCGGTTAACTGTAACTGTAGCACTAATTATCAATAATAATCATAAAAGATAATTAATGGCTAACCTTAATGATGCAAACCGCATCTGCCCATTGCGCTAACAACGATGACGATCCACAAGAGAAGAAAAGACTCTAGAATTCTCCCAATCTTCACTATTGGCGTCAATAAACTCGATGCAGCCTCCAATGGTACGTTTAAAATTTTATTGGTAGGACTTAATTACCAACATTAATAGTCATGTAAAATGAAGTGACATGGGTTATCTTACCAATGTACTAAATATAGCAGATTACCATGAAATAATAATTATTATGAAAAGTAATAAAATGAGATTAGCCCCTAAACTTAATAACAGTAATTACTAATGCCAATTAATAATAATAATAATTACAATAAAGGGAAAACTGCAATTAAGGGATGCCAAATACTAATCTCAATTTACCACGTAATAATTAACCATGACTATTATGATACTTAGGGAGACTGAAGTTAAGGTAATAACCAAATTACCATTATATAGACAATATACCAACTATATTGTTTTTGCCCTAAAATTAAAGACTTAATATTATCAAGGCCCTGAAAAACTATTGATAGATTAAAAATTTAATCAACTTAAACAATAGTTATAGTTCTTAATGGCCAAAATAACAATTAAATCCTTAATGTCTCAAAACAGACCAAGACAATAATTATAGCCTTTAGTCACTCAAATTAGGCACATAAACCTCAATGACCCAAGTGAATTATAACATGAATAAAAAAATGGTCTAAATACTGAAATAGACCCAAAACTTAATATTATTACCAACGATGAATACCAAAATATGGTAGTTAGTAATAATTAAAACTTAATAAACATGTTATAAGGAGCTATAATTATTATTAAAATATCAATCAAAATGGTGAGATCCATATTTTAATGACCCAAGATAGGTCCCAAATAGCTTGTTCAAAATAGGTTTTAAAGTCCCCAAGACACATAGAACTAAAATGTGCTCATAATTAAGGGGAAACCAAAACAAGCTACTTTAGTAGGTCATAATATCTAAAATTGACCTAAGGATCCAAAATTGAATGATATTTAAAAATGAATTTATGAGTTAATAATATGCTAAATCCAACCTTATTGCATGCTATTATGAATGTATAACAATAACAATAATTTATGAATATACGTAGCATGCTTGAATTTGCATATTAATATATTATTAACCCATATATCTTAAATAAATTGCAACACTTAAAGCAATTTAATATAAACCTCAACATTAAATTAAAATTCAAACAACAAATTTAAAACTTAATATTTGCCCAAAAAATGAATGATAATTTAATAATAATTGAAAGATGAATTAATTTGATCAATTAGCTAGAAGAAGTCCAAATATGATGATGGAGAAGCTGAAGCAAGCCCAATGAAACAAAGCAGGCCCAAGATTTTTTTTTAAATGTTGGATCAGGTCTGCCCCAATGGGCCTGACCCGACCCAAAACTTAATATTCCATCATCATCTTCTTCATAGCTCAACGCAGAAGCCTAGCAGCCATGGTTAACGACGCTCCACGTACAAAAAAAAAAAAAAAAAAAAAAAAACTATCTAGCACTAAACTTCCATATAAAAGGTAATCATGTGATGTCAAAATCTGTTAAACAATAATACTTACGAAGAGTTTAGCATCTTCCTAAAAACTCTCAACATAAAAGAAAGTATCATCATTATCATCCTCCAACAGCTCCTCTGTCTCATGGAAATCCAAAATACATTGATTATTGATATGGAAGAAAAAACTTAAGTAATAAAAATTATTGGAAACACCCCAAAAAGAATTGCTATTTTGTCACCTTAATTCTCTTGGAAAAAAAAAAAGGCTTAAAAATAGTTATTTTCTAGAAAATGAGTTATTTTCTAAAAATCATTTTTTTGACAATATTTTTCAAATTTCCAAACAGACCCTTATTTTGATTGTTTTTATCTGAATGTAGGGCTGTAATGAACAGGGGCTGGAGATATTGAACACTATATGTTGTAAGTATTTCCAGAAAATGTATGAAGAGATGGATAGAAAAATCAAATTTGTGATGAAGCTAGTAAACCTATATCGACCCTACGTATACTTCAAAGGAGTGTGAGTAATTAAATATGTAATTAATCATATATTAATCATCTTCTTCATAGCTCAACGCAGAAGCCTAGCAGCCATGGTTAACGACGCTCCACGTACAAAAAAAAAAAAAAAAAAAAAAAAAAAACTATTTTTTTTTGTTTTGTTTGTTTTGCTGTCGTTTCCTTCCCCATATGTTCCAATGGGTTCCAACAATCACGACAAATTCATTGAAACAAATTAATATCAATTACGATTAATTCATTCATAATATACATACTAAATTACTCAATTATATCCTAACCAAAAGATATATTTTAGATGTATATTTTGATGAATTATGATGAATGTAATTGTAAACCAAAGCATATACAAAAACTTAATGTATATAAAATTAATGTTGATTCTTAGGCAATAACAATCAACCAGGCAGAGATTATGAAGGCTTGGATACCAAATGTTAGATATACAATAGTCTAACTAATACTGAACAATAGTATACGAGAAACCTGACCTCGTATGATAGCGGAAGCGTAGCCGTGTTGATCTCCAGCCATAGTTGAGTTGCCTCTTAACGGTAGACCGTTAGCCATGTTTTGCCTCAGACCTGACTCAGAACCCTATATGGTGTATTGGTGTCTACTGAGCGGTCTGAGTATCGTAACTGAATGTGCTATCTAATCCATCATCCTGTATCCCATCAATCCAGGTTATATTAGGCACAGAGTTTGGTTGACTAACAACTACTAGTTATTAAGTCCAACCAGACCACTTAATAAGCCTAGTCAACTTGCACCACTTAATTAAGGCCCTAATATATAATATATAATATATATTATTAGGGAAAATCTTACATAGTTTTCTTGAAGCAGGTATTATGTTCATCCATTGAAGCATGGATGAACTCGTCAATATGATCTCTCACATCCTCTAAAAAAGTGGCACTTTCAGACTTCTTCTTCCGGCATGAAGCCGTCAGCTGAGTTGTTTCCTTAGAGCAAAATCAATTGTTGACAAAGCTATTTAATATGTGTCCATATTTCAGTACATTAACATGAATGCTTTCTTTGATATACAACTTCAAGGGTTTGGGGAAAAAACTTGAAGAAAATCCACTCCACACATGATAAAACAGGGCAAAATAGCATAAAGTAATAAAATTAGAGAACTGATTCATATGAAAAAAGGGGATGGGCTCGAATTTATCTGAGTATAGAAATATGGACAAAAGTTAAGGGTATTAACCCAAATTGAGTTAAAATTTTTAAGATTTTTTAGATTATAAATAAATAAGTAAATCCTACTCCTTATTTGACAAGGAAAAAATAGTAGTCCTTTTCATAGTCAAATTAGGAAAACACAGAACTCCAATACCCTTTTCTATAAAATCTCTGCCTTGCTTTCACAGATTTTTCTATAGACACTCAGTGTGATTACAGTCTCATTTCTAGACGTAAACTCGTGATTGTTTTTCTCTTGAAAATTTTAAAAAAATTAATGGCGGGCGTTGGAGTTCTTCGTCCGAGTGGAGGTTTTGGCAGTCTGTCCAGCTCGAACCCGAGGAAGAAGAACTACAAAATCAGTAAGAAGGAGAAGTCCATTTCAGCGCTGAAAATGGAAGAACGGTACGCTGGATGGTCCTTCTTCACGTCGCCGCCACCAAGTTCCCTCCCGCTCCCGACCTTCTTAACCAAAAACACTGTTGTTGCGGCTGCAGGGAAGAATGACGACTCTATGAGTGATGTGTAGCGGATTCTGAAAGCTGGATGGATCTTTTGTGAATTATTTGACCCAATATAATTCTTTGAAAAGAAATGTCTAACACTCATGCTCAAACGGGATAATGGAGGGTGTAACTCACCATCTACCACCTACCCCCAACTTCAATTCTTTTATTTTTCTCAGACTAGAATAGATTATGGTTTTATGGAGTTTAGTTTAATTGAATCTTTGTCTTAGGATGTCATTTTTAATTGTATTGGTATGTGTATAATTACTTCATCTACATACTATAGTATGATTTCTCAGAATCAGTCTACTCTATTTTCTATATCAATCATAAAAAAAACTTAGGTTATAATTAATCTTTTTAATTTCAACATTTAAATCATAAATTCATATAATCATAATAATTAATAAATAATATTACAAAGGAAAATTGTAATTTCAATCCCTCAATTATTAGTGGATATGATATGTAGTTTTAATTTTCAATTTTAAAAAATTCAGTTCTTCAATTATTTCGATCGTAGTCAATGAGGGACTAATGTTGAGAAAAATACTATCAGATTCTCTTTCTAGATCGGCACCCAACCTTGTAGCTAGGAGGCCAGCCTTAGAATCTTAAATTTTGAATGTTAGGCTGTTTACTTCAATTTTCTATACTACTCTAGGCAAATTATACTGTGGACCGCGGTCCACAAAGCATTGTGGACCATGGTTCAAAACGGCGCTGTTTCTCCGTGCCGTTCCGCATAAAGTAGCTCTGTTTGTATAACATATTCAGTTTCATTTTATATACACTGCAGTTTCATTTCAACACAACTACAATTTCATTTTGATATAATTACAGTTTCATTCGCCACACACTCAAATATGTGAAAGTTTTATTCAGTTTCATTTTATATACACTATAGTTTCATTACAACACAACTACAATATCATTTCGATATAACTACAGTTTTATTGGACAATATAAACTCAAATATGTGAAACTGTTATTCAGTTTCATTTTATATACACTGAAGTTTCATTTCAACACAACTACAATTTCATTTCAATTCAATTACATTTTCATTTGATAATATAAAAATAATATGTGAGACAGTTTCATTTTAGATACACTTTAATTTTGTTTTGTAATTAACACACAAAAAAATAGGGATCCGTTAATATGTAACGGTAGCCGTTTCTTTACTTGAAGAAACGGCGCCGTTTTTGAACCATGGTCTACGATATAACGACTGCACTACTCTGTCCAACTCTCATTTTCTTCAACGGTTAACTGAAAATATATAATATTGTTAGCTGAAGGTCTTGGTCCACAATATAATTTTGAAAAATTTTAGTCCTTCAATTATTTCAAGCGTAGCCAATTTAGTCATCTCTTGAAATTTCACTTTAACAACCATTTATGACAAGGCTTTCTAGGAATTTCACAACCCACTAATTATTTGCCCCAATTGGCTCATATGCTCTCAGGGGTATAGTATTAGTGTTCAACAGTTATGTCATGGACTCGGGTCCACCTAACAAGGTGGATCCAAGTCAAAATACAGAATTTATATACTGAATGTTCACAATTTACATATTTAAATAAGATTATTTATAAAGATATGTTGAGGTATTTTTGTCTAATAAAAAAATACATTCTTGATAGATTAATTGGTATTTAAACACGCGCTTATTTTCTATAAAAGTCTGGGGCCTTCATTTCATTTCTCAGATTTTCCCATGCACTCTATCTATCCACTTGCACGCAAAAGTCTGTTTTCTCATAATCAGATCGCCTAAATCCTTGCTTGCTTTTCTCTCGGAAATTCGAATTTCTCCAATGACGAGCGTTGAGGTTTCTCATCATCGGCATGACCGGAGGTTTAATTATCAGGGAAGTAATCGCAGTTTTGTGGCGGCAAAATCCAAGGAAAGTTTCATTTCTACGCCGCCTCGCTTGTGGAAGCAAAAGAATGGAAGCAAAGGGGTTGCCACCTCGAACGGCCGTCCGTTGTTGCAGAAAAACAGTAAGAAGGAGAAGGGCAGCGCCGAAGCCATATCCCGTTCACCGGCGAAAATCACAGAAGGTTACGCTGGATCCTCCTTCTTCACGTCACCGCCACCGACCTCCCTCCCGGTCCCGGCCTTCTTAACCAAAAAGGCTGTCGCTGCAGCTGGGAAGATCGTGGACGATGCTACGACTCATCTCTAGTAAATTATTTGACCCAATTCTTCAAAGACAAATTCCCTCTTGACTTGTTGCATATATAGCTTGTTTAGTGGTTTGGGCGCTTCTAGCTCTGCTTGTTACTCTATGTTCGTTGGGGCTGGGGGGCTTGCTTGTCAAAGGGGATGCTCTCCTTGTTATTGCTTGATTTAATTGCTCATTCTGTCTTGTGTTAGATTGGAGGGGTTAGATTGAGCTCCAAGTATAGCATACACTCTGAGATGGGAGTGCTTGGAATGGTGGTGATTCCTTAGGATTGAAAATGAAAGGAAAAGAATATGAAAAATATGTACTGGAGAAAGAAGTTTGGAAAATATGAAAGCAAAAATCTGGAAAGAGGTTTAAATAATGGGGCCGGGATTGGAGAGTTGGTGAGACCATTGCTTAGGTCGGGATCTTTAAAGCCCTCCCGGATTAAAACATAGTACGCTATGCCGTGGGGGGTTGAACCTTGGCCTAAGGGTGGTGGGGAGGGAGCCATTGCTCACATCGGGACTCTTAAAGCTCCCCCGGATTAAAACATAGTACGCTATGCCGTGGGGGGTGAGTCTTGGGTGTGAGGGTGGAAGGAGGGGAGTGCCATTGCTTAAGTCGGGTCCCTTAAGTTCTCTCGGGCTAAAACACAGTACGCTGTGCCGGTGGGGATGGGGCCTTGGCTTAAGGGTGGCTTAAAGGGTAGTTGGAATCCTACTTGAAAGGGCATCGGTCCCATCCTTTGTGTGGGACGGGGAGCTCAATCTTGACTATTGGTTTGTGGAGGTTTTGGAGAGTTGTTTGATTGTTAATGATAGGAATTACTTGGAGAGCATATCCTTGATTGATTTGAGCCTTGTTTGGCCTTGACATTAGAGGCATATTCTTGTATATATCTAGTTAGTTTGAATAAAGTAGAGCTAGAAAGCATTTCTGTTGAGGTGGTCAATTTTAGGCCATCTTTGTGAGACTTGAAGTTTTGATTTATGCATTCCCTTTGTTGAAAAAAAAAATACATACAGGATATGTAAGGATATGACGTATGTAGCTCTTCAATTCTGTATCTTTCTTTATTCACAATCTATTTAGAATAGCATATTGAAAAATTATGGAGTTTAGTTTACTTGAATGTGTATAATTACTTGATCTACTATAGTATGATCTATCACATTCAGTATGTCGTTAACCGGTTTAACCCGTTATGTTTCCTGTCTTTAACATGACAAGCCCTTAAACCTATTAATTTTTTAATTTTTTTTTTTTGTGTTAACCCATTTACACAGACCTTTTTATAACTTAATATAAAAGGAAAGTTAAAAGCTATATATAAAACCTTAAAGGCTTAGAAAGTTATGTTATTATTTTTACTATTATTGTTATGAATTTATTTATTATGATTTGTATATGAATATTATGAATTAATTTTTTTTTTAGTGTATTTGATGGATTGAAATGTAGGTTTTATTTCCCTTTTATATAACTTTACATCAAAGAGAATTAACTCACACCCAGACTTACATACATACATACAAGATGACTAAGTTCCTTTATTTTGTCCGTAAAATACATTATGTACATATGAATTGATTTAGAATAGCATATTGTATAGTTACGGAGTTTAGTTTAGTTTACTTGAATGTGAATAATTACTTGATTTAATATAGTATAATTTATCACTCACAATACGTCTGATCTATTCTATTGTCTATTTCATTCATCAATAAAAACTTATGTTATAATCTTCTTCATTATTTAAATACTTCATTCATACAATCATATAATTTCTAGATAATATTACAAAAAAAAAAAAAAAAAAAAAAAAAAAACAAAACAAACAAACAAACAAAAAATTAATTAGAAGCCAAAACTAAAAATAAATAATTCTCACATTTGAACTTCTACCTTTTTAATTAATTTAAAAATTACAAATTTACATATATTATGGAAAAAAAAAATGATTACTTTGATTTAAGATAAAATGTTTTATTTATATTTTTTTAACCTAATTTTGAATCACCACAGCTATTGTGATTTGCTAGAATAGGAAAAATGTTATGTAAGAAAAATATGCTTTGTTCGATCGGTTCCTTAATATAATCCTCGATTTCTATATTATTAAGTGACTAAAATACATAGAGTCTTAATAAGTTTTACCCAGTTGAAGTTCCATTATTGTTTTTGAGGGGGAGTTGAATAGAGTATGATTTGATTTAGAATACAGTGTAGCATATTTTATAATTATGGAATTCAGTCTAGTTGAACCTTTGTCTTTATAGGATGTAATTTGTAATTATATTTGTCTTTGTATCATAGTTTTTCACTTTTTTTTTTGAGACAGTATAAAGTGTAAAAAACCTACATTAATTAGAATCTTAAATTTTGAATGTTAGGTTGTTTACTTCAATTTTCTATACTACTCTGTCTAACTCTCATTTTCTTCAATGGTTAATTGAATGTATATAATATTGTTAGCTGAAGATCATGGTCCAAGATATAATTTTGAAAATTTTAGTCTTTCAATTATTTCAAACATAGCCAATTTAGTCATCTCGTAAAATTTCTCTTTAATAGTCATTCAAGACATGACTTTTTAGAAATTTCACAACCCACTAATTATTTGCACCAATTGGCTCATATTCTCTCATGCATATGGTGTTTGGTTGGGGAATGGTATGGTGTTAGGGTAGAAGATTTTGGCATGCCGAAGGATGGAAGAAATTGGGGGATTAAAAATAATTCATTAAACAGCGGTTAAAAGAAATTACAATTGAAATAATTGAAAGATTGAATTTCTTAAAATTGAAATTTGAAAATCAAAACTACATTGCATATCCGTCAAATCTTCAATAATTGAGGGATTGAAACTTGAAAGTGCGATTTTCACTTTTACCAAAAAAAAAAATGAAATTATATAACAATAAATAATTCTTGCCATTGAACTTCTACTTTTCAAATTTAATTACAAATTTGTATATATATAGGAAAAATTTTGTCTGTATATCAAAGTTTTTCACTTTATTTTGGTGGAAAAAAAATTTTGTTTTTTTTTTTTAATTTTATTTTTTCATAGAATTATAATGTGAAAAAACAATATTATAATCTTAAAATTTGAATATTAGGTCCGTTTATTTTAGTTTTGTATAGTACTCTGACCAAAATTCTGTTTTTCAATCATTAATCAAGAATACATAATATTGTTAACCAAAATTCTTTTTCAATCATTAATCAAGAATACATAATATTGTTAACCAAAATTCTATTTTTCAATCATTAATCAAGAATACATAATATTGTTAATCAAGGATCTTATTGATTGGTCCGTGATATAATTTGCCTATTTTATAAGTTCTATTTTTCGGAACTATAACCTTATTAAAATAGCACAATATTAAAAAAATTCTTGACATTTTAACATTAAAATTTCTTTCCAATACATAATACACAAAGATAGGAACTGTAACTTCTCCATTGTTTTAAGCATATGCCAAATCTCAAGCAAATAGTTTGTATTCATTTGAAGAACAAGCAGCTGGTAAACTAATACAGAATTAGCAAACCTGTAAATATAGAAAGCAATATATTCTAGATTTACAAATCATCACTCACTATTCAAATATTGATCACTTACTAGATTGACCTATATATTTATGTTTATATATTATACACACAACACATCCCTCATTGAAAACGTGCGCAGGTCCCGATTGATTCTCAAGAGTCTTTCCCTTTCAGCCCTCTTCTGTGCCCTTCCAACAAACAGCTTCTTTGATCCTGAGATTGATGACAATATGAAGAAATTACATTAGCATACAATCATATTCAAAACGTACGTGAGAAATACATACATATATAATAAGCATCAAAGCATGCACTGCACGTACCTATTAATTCACCATTAAGAGCCTCAATTGCCTTCCTAGCATCTTCATCCGAATCAAAATTGACAAAGCCAAAGCCTCTTGAATTTCCTTCTTCATCCCTCATAATGACAGCAGAATTGATCTTCCCATATCGGGAGAACTTCTCTCTTAGGAAGTCCTCTGTCATATTGTAACCGAAATTTTTCACATATAGATTAGTGAACTTTTTCTTTTTATTAAATGCATCCATCATCCTCTCTTATTTCTTCTTAAATGGGGACACATGTCTGAAAAACACCAAACAATTTTAACCAATTAGCTAGACTTTTTGAATGAAACAATACTCTGAACCCAAAATCTACAAGATGAAAGCTAAGAGCATGCAGGTTCCAAATTCCAAATTCAGAAACATATAAAGAAAGTTACACGAATTGAAACCTAACGGGTTCTTAATGGATGAACCCGTTAATGATCCCCGGGACAAACACTAACCAATTATTTTTGTGTAGTGTTAATGGAGGTTGTGTAATAATTGCCAGGTAGTAAAAAGGGAGTAGGCAACTTACAGCTTCTTCCCTTCAAACACTGCTCCATGGAGGGAACTGATAGCAGAAATGGCTGAGTTCTGTGTTTCAAAGTGAACAAATCCAAAACATTTGCTCTTTCCATTTTTCTCCTCCACGACTTTTCAGGACAGTATTATGCCATATTTGCTAAACATGCTCTCTAATTGAGCACTGGTGACGGAATGAGCAAGGTTCTTGACAAAAACATTCTCAATCCCAGCTTTTCTTAGCTCTGATTCCCTTTGCCACCACATAATCCTCATTGACTTTCCTCTCAGGGTTTTATGGTTTAGGCATGCTAGAGCCTTTGAAGCTGATAAAAAAAAAAACATAAATAATTATTTGCGAATTATAATCATTCAATCATGACATGAAAATATATGTTAACTTTAAGTAAGACCTAATTTTTTTTTAGGTGCGTGGAGCCTGTAAAATGATAGTTTATCAAAATTTTTTAGAAATATTTTTATTAAAGAAAATTCAATTTCTGAAACAAAAATTTATTTTCACTTTGTATTAAAAATTGTCCCAGAGCCCTCCAGTTCATATATAATCCTCCTATATTTTCTCTGGGAGTGGTATGTATCTTATCAGGTTAATCTCAATTTTACATTTAATGTTCATGTCTCCTAGTGATGAAAAACATCACCTTTTCATTATTCCCAAATACACCCCTTCACTCTCTACCGTTACCAGCCAAACTTTTGGGGACAAAACTGAAAAAAACACAACCCTTCATTGAGACCCACACTAACGTACTTGTCACCCAAGAAAGCATAGCAAAGAGATTAAACGCAAATAGACGTAGAAAATTAAGTAGGATGGTTTGGTTTGTTACCGTGAGAAATACAGGAGAAGTTGACGAAAGCATAACAAAGAGATTTCCCAGACACGGCGTCTTTGCGAATCCCGAAGGAATCCAACGGGCCAATCACAGAAAATGCAACCTCGAGGTCAGTTGCTGTGGTTTCCGGGTGAAGATCCCCCACGTAGAGAGTATGCCGCAGCCAAAGTGGTGACACCTCCGCCATTTGTGTTACTCCAGCACAGGATTGGTTAGGACACAAGAGTTTTTAATTAGTGAAGTAAGAAAGAGCTTTTGCTTCTTGGAGAAAGAGAGCCAAGTCAATAATGGTAGGAGTTTGAAAGAGATATATTATTTATAACGGTTTGTAGAGGTATTTTTGTTTAATAAAAAATACATATTCTTGATGGATTAGGAATACCTAATACAAATGGGCTTGGGAATAGCTATTCCCATGGCAAAGAGGAATAGCAGATTCTATGCCGTAAAAATCTAGAATAAATCTATTTCATGGAATGACATTTCAATTTTAATATATTCCACAAACCAAACGTCACATAGTGAGGTATCTAAACGACATCGTTTCATTTTATCAAGGAGATTTAAAAAAAAAAAAAAATTAGACTCCAAATTTGATATTATTTAATTTTAATTTTTTCATATAATATAAAATGGAAAAAAAAAAAAAAAAAACTACATTAGAATCTTAAATAATATTAAACTATTTACTTCAATTTTCTATACTACTATGTCCAACACTTTTAAAGACTTCAGTTTTCTATACTTCTATGTCCAACACTCTTATTGAAGTACTCCGTACATAATATTGTTGCCTTTGTTAACCAAAGGCCTTGTACACGATATAATTTTGTGTATTTTTTAAGTTCCATTTTTTGGGACTACATCCTTATCAAAATAACACAATATTAAAAAAAATTTCTTGATTTTTAGACCTAGTATTTAAAATGATTTAGTTTGCATGAAATATATATAGTGTTCCTTAATTAGTTAAAGTATTCATATAATAATAATGAGAGAGAAAATGCGAAATTAATAAAAGATAAAGAAATGCCCCAAAGTACTACAAAAAGTGAAATAGCAATCCAGTTATACTCCTGGGATTTCCTCAGTTCCTAAAGTTGAATAAATCTAACAAGGATGATAAAAGCTAGGAATTTAACATTGATGGCCAGTTAATTCATCATGTGGGCAAAGGATCGATAAAGGGAGAAGATTATTACGTCTGTTGCCTGGGAGAAGATGATGGTGCATGAAAAGACTCGAATACCCTTCTCAAACAGGACATTTAACGGGAGGAGTGACGGAGGACCAAAATTGTCTTCGTCACAATAAGTGTGTCCACAAATTGTCTGATTTTTTTATAAAGGATCAAAATTGTCCGTGTCACCATAAATCTAGGACCAAAAATGTCTTTTACTCTAATAAAAACATAAAGAAATTCGGAATAGCTAAATTAGAACTAAAGTAAGTAAAAACAAAGAAACCACTAACTAAAGATCAAGTCTTTGATATATGACTACAAAATACCATATGAACTTACTACTGTCAAAACTCAGAATCATTCGCACCCATAGCTTACTTGTTTGTGAGTCTCTCCATGCGCACTTGAATGTGGGCATTTTTTTGCATCTTAAAGGCATACATTCCAAATTCTCCATCAAATGATAGAGCAACTTTTTCAGCAATTTCTAATGCTTTTTTGTCCCATGGTGTCCCAGCAAGAGCAATTCCACCTCCTCCAGATCCATCGCCAAACTTAAAATCAAGAGTAACCAATTTAACACTATCTAGCACTAAACTTCCATATAAAAGGTAATCATGTGATGTCAAAATCTGTTAAACAATAATACTTACGAAGAGTTTAGCATCTTCCTAAAAACTCTCAACATAAAAGAAAGTATCATCATTATCATCCTCCAACAGCTCCTCTGTCTCATGGAAATCCAAAATACATTGATTATTGATATGGAAGAAAAAACTTAAGTAATAAAAATTATTGGAAACACCCCAAAAAGAATTGCTATTTTGTCACCTTAATTCTCTTGGAAAAAAAAAAAAGGGCTTAAAAATAGTTATTTTCTAGAAAATGAGTTATTTTCTAAAAATCATTTTTTTGACAATATTTTTCAAATTTCCAAACAGACCCTTATTTTGATTGTTTTTATCTGAATGTAGGGCTGTAATGAACAGGGGCTGGAGATATTGAACACTATATGTTGTAAGTATTTCCAGAAAATGTATGAAGAGATGGATAGAAAAATCAAATTTGTGATGAAGCTAGTAAACCTATATCGACCCTACGTATACTTCAAAGGAGTGTGAGTAATTAAATATGTAATTAATCATATACTTTTTAATTAATTTAGATCAAAAAATTAAGATGGTATGAATTTTGTGCACAGATATGACGATTTGAACACAGAAAAATTGAGAAGACCTGCAAAAGAAGGCGGCATTGAGACTGATTTGTTCTATTTAATAACAACTTTCGTTCGTCTCAGTTAAATAAAACACAAACAATTCAAAGGATATATGTCTATCCTCCCAGATCTGCGGCATTGAAAGACCAAATATATTTTATTTTATTTTATTTTGTTTTTGTTTTTGGTGAGTATTTGCCAAATTCATCTCTCTGTTGACAAAAACAATGAAACAGCAAACAATATCTACAACAGACAGTCACAGAAGCTCTTCACATGTTTTCTTCTGCCTAAGCAGACATAACTGGCAATGCAAGCAACTTCAGAAATTTCACTATATTTCACCAATTTTAGTATATTTTGTTTGGGTACTACTCTGCCTATAACATGTAAATTTCATCACAGAAATTGGTTCTCTCCAAGCTAATCACAGTACTAAGCATTCCAAACACATAAATTCAGGCAAAGCAGAAATCAATATAGAGATAGCAAGTGCTTCTTTGCAGCCATTTACTCAGCAGCAATGGAGTTTAAATCAACAAACCAAAATCAACATGGTAAGTCAAATATGCCATCCAAATTAATTATCATCTTTAATTTAATTTGCTACATGGTCTTGGTTGGTTCAGGAAAGAAAGCGCGCAGTAACTATCCATGTATCCTGAGATCTACTAAAAATGAAGAAACTTCCTGATACGACACATTCAGCAGGACATAGAAGATAGAACCAATTAAGTTTCACTTTCAAGAAAGCACAAACCAAATGTCATCATGACAAACATATACTCAACAAACAATAAAGAAAAAAGAATCAGATAAGCAGCCAAGATATAGAACAACTCAGTGGCACCAAGTACAGAGCATAAAATATGCAAGCTTGATTTTCTCAGAAAGAGAAACAGAACTTAATTAGTTCAACCCATTTTAATTGGAAAACCAAATAATTAACATCTCCTCTGTTAAAAATAAAGCTGAATTCCTATAAGAGACTACTTGTCACAAGGTTGAGGTACAAATGCAGCAACTTATATGATATAATCTACTTAGGAGAAATATCCAAATAATAGTTTCAAAATTAGGGCCAAATAGCAACTTTCCCATATCAAGACTCATAAGTCATAAGCCCAATGTCTACAACAAACACAAGTGCAATATTCACAAAATATGTGTATCTCTCATGATACACAGTGCTTTTTCTATTTATATCATAAATAACTTCTATTACACCAAGTTCTTTTGACCATAACATTAAACTAAGCTGTTCAGAAGAACAGGCAAATAACCCAAAATTAAGGAAACCACATGAAAATCAAGGAATTGATGGAAGTAACAAGACCTATCTATCACTGAAACTCTTAGAGTACATAAGAAAATATTTAGTTAAAGATTTTCTTTCCCAATTGCAGCTCTGAATTTACTGTTCAGATAGGACTGTTCGGAGTGGAAGTTTGCTTTCAACCTCCTTCACTTCTGCATTTCTTTCAGCAATAACTTTCGACATTCCAAACATCTGAGAAGAATTGTTATCCAGGATCAATAACAATGCAACATTCTAAATTCAAATATTCATTATAGTAACAGTCTCAAATAATTAGAAATTCAAAACAAACCTTCTGCATAGTTTGTTAGATATACAATAGTCTAACTAATACTGAACAATAGTATACGAGAAACCTGACCTCGTATGATAGCGGAAGCGTAGCCGTGTTGATCTCCAGCCATAGTTGAGTTGAGTTGCCTCTTAACGGTAGACCGTTAGCCATGTTTTGCCTCAGACCTGACTCAGAACCCTAGATGGTGTATTGGTGTTTACTGAGCGGTCTGAGTACCGTAACTGAATGTGCTATCTAATCCATCATCTGTATCCTATCAATCCAGGTTATATTAGGCACAGAGTTTGGTTGACTAACAACTACTAGTTATTAAGTCCAACCAGACCACTTAATAAGCCTAGTCAACTTGCACCACTTAATTAAGGCCCTAATATATAATATATAATATATATTATTAGGGAAAATCTTACATTCTCCCACTTGGTGCAGGTACTAGCACAACCATCATCAAAGAACAAAACACACGAATCATAGTGATATATCCTCTATTTAATCAGAGTAGTATCCATTATGGTCACATGCATTTTAATTCTCCAAAGATACATTTTATTATTAAATCAGAGTAGTATCCATTTAGTATCCATTAATGCTCAAAAGATACATTTTATTATTAATGGAATCCAAAAGATGTATGTTAAATCACATAACTTACTACAGTTAGTCCAAAGAACCGAGCAAGATCCGCGGATCAATTAATAAAAGTTGGCTAAATTTTGGGAAGTGACTGAAAACATGTTTTGCCAATGCAAACCATGAAACTTAGAATTATAATTGAACTGAATTTATAACTCTAAGAAATTGTGATAAAATCATTATCTAATGGGTCGAAGGATTTATTGACATAAAACATGCCTGTGGGCCAAAGTTTTAATTCTATTAAATTCAATTAAGAAACCCTTACGATAATATTTTTCACAATTACTAAAGAGCCAGAAGAATCTAGTGACATAAAACTTGCCTGTGGGCTAAAGTTTTACTCAATTAGATCCAACTGAAAAATTTTATTTATGATGAAACCATTATCAAAAGAGTTGAAGAATCAAATGACATAAAACTTGCCTGTAAGCAAAAGTTTTAGTCAATAAGATTCATTGCTATCATTATGATAAAAAACTTAAGAGATCATGTTCCTTTTCTTAATCACTGTGGGCAAATTAAGAAATATGATCTAAAGTTTACATCATAAAATTAAACTTCATGATAGAATTGGAAATCATTTACAAATAACCATAAAGTAAATAAATTGATTTGTTTCTATCGTCACTGATAAAACTACTAAACTACATTCCGATACATAATTGCCTGTGGGCTAAATTATGACCGTAGTCCAGTATTTCATCCTGATTACTTATACAAATATAACGAAATTGCCTGTGGGCTAAATTTCATCATATTACATACAATTAATCACAAATGATATGTCCAAAACTTTATGTGATCAAAATAAACCGCTTAATATATAATTTTAACAGATTACGGATGCTGTGGCTACTCCAAAACCAAATTAAAATTATAAGATCACTAGACAATTATCAATTCATTGCCTACACTTTATGTGATTGAAACTTAACAATCTTAGGTAGCTGAATATGCTGTAGCATTTCCTTAATTAACCAAGATTGAAAACTCAAGATATTTCAGTAAATTAAAGATGCTTTCGCTATTCTTTAATGAACCGAAATAAAATCACATTGGCAAGGAATACTTAAAAATTTTGACAAACAAATTATACCACATTGTGATGGGAAAATCTAAATATACTCCAAGGAAAGGTGGTTAGAGACTAAGTCTCACTGAAACCCAATTCCTTAAATAGAGTATCAATTTAAGGAGACTAGTGGCTCAAGATGTTTTTAACTCATGGCCATTAAAACTAGTATGTCTCCCCGATTCATATATACTTAATGTATAACTGTTTGGGGGTATGAACCTAAAACTGTAGGGTATATACCAGAAAACTGTAGGGTTCACCTATGATTAAAGCTTAAATGGTGAACCAAAAGTAGCGGACTAAACATGCTTAAATTCAGGCACTACCGCAACTAAAGTTTATGCATAAGTCCAACTTAAATAGGAACTAATATAATTCCATCCCAAAGTATGCATTGCGAAAGGCATAATAAAATTGCATAATTTAAAACATAATATTATGCTTAGGACGAATATGCATAAAATTAAACATTAAACTCATGTATTCCAAATAAATTGCATAACTGAAAGCAATTTACAATATGAGATTTTAAAGTATAAACTTAATATTCAAACACCGATGAGTCCAAACCAAAAGAGACCCAACATTTTGAATAATAATGTACTAAATATATACTTTAAATTTTTTTTAAACTGTAAGCCCATCGGAAAATGTTTTAATGCATAAAGATCAAATTTATGAGAAATAACTGAATTTACAAATTCAAACAATATCAAACCAAAAAGATATGCTATCATTTGTAAATTAAAATCTCACAAACTCTAATTGCATAATTAAACTTAATATTATGCACTTAATGTGATCGAATGCATAAAACAATCTAAGGAATATGAACCAACTAAAGAATATGAATTTAAACAAAATATTCATTTATTCATACTTAACCAAATATGGGCAGTCAGAACTAAAATCATAATTTCAAGAACTAAATGAATTATGGAATTAATGGCAAAAGTCAATTGCCTAGCAAATATGTTTTTCCAAGATTACTAAATTGATTCAAAATCACTCTCCATAACCCATTTGATAATATTATTATTATTAATGGCAAAATTGCAAACAATCAAAATAGCAATAAATAGCCATAATAATATTATCACATTATATAGGAGACTAGATATGGAGAAACAATGGTCAAAACCGCTAACACTTATAAATGTTTTCGGATAAAATTTTGAAAACTTAATAAAATTTAAAGTCCGAAAAATATTAATGTCCAGAAAATTATTTTCTGAACTGGAGTATTGTCACATAAATTTATTTGGAAACAGTTCAAGGTGCATAACTGAATACCATAACAATATTAATGTCATCATTAATTAACTAATTATTAATAGCAATAAGTAACATTATAATCACTATTAACATTAGTAATGACAAACTAAAGTATGGTAATGCACTTTTAATGTTTTCATTTTTCTAAAGATAAAATATGTGACTAGTCCAAATTAGCGGTTAACTGTAACTGTAGCACTAATTATCAATAATAATCATAAAAGATAATTAATGGCTAACCTTAATGATGCAAACCGCATCTGCCCATTGCGCTAACAACGATGACGATCCACAAGAGAAGAAAAGACTCTAGAATTCTCCCAATCTTCACTATCGGCGTCAATAAACTCGATGCAGCGTCCAATGGTACGTTTAAAATTTTATTGGTAGGACTTAATTACCAACATTAATAGTCATGTAAAATGAAGTGACATGGGTTATCTTACCAATGTACTAAATATAGCAGATTACCATGAAATAATAATTATTATGAAAAGTAATAAAATGAGATTAGCCCCTAAACTTAATAACAGTAATTACTAATGCCAATTAATAATAATAATAATTACAATAAAGGCAAAACTGTAATTAAGGGATGCCAAATACTAATCTCAATTTACCACGTAATAATTAACCATTACTATTATGATACTTAGGGAGACTGAAGTTAAGGTAATAACCAAATTACCATTATATAGACAATATACCAACTATATTGTTTTTGCCCTAAAATTAAAGACTTAATATTATCAAGGCCCTGAAAAACTATTGATAGATTAAAAATTTAATCAACTTAAACAATAGTTATAGTTCTTAATGGCCAAAATAACAATTAAATCCTTAATGTCTCAAAACAGACCAAGACAATAATTATAGCCTTTAGTCACTCAAATTAGGCACATAAACCTCAATGACCCAAGTGAATTATAACATGAATAAAAAAATGGTCTAAATACTGAAATAGACCCAAAACTTAATATTATTACCAACGATGAATACCAAAATATGGTAGTTAGTAATAATTAAAACTTAATAAACATGTTATAAGGAGCTATAATTATTATTAAAATATCAATCAAAATGGTGGGATCCATATTTTAATGACCCAAGATAGGTCCCAAATAGCTTGTTCAAAATAGGTTTTAAAGTCCCCAAGACACATAGAACTAAAATGTGCTCATAATTAAGGGAAAACCAAAACAAGCTACTTTAGTAGGTCATAATATCTAAAATTGACCTAAGGATCCAAAATTGAATGATATTTAAAAATGAATTTATGAGTTAATAATATGCTAAATCCAACCTTATTGCATGCTATTATGAATGTATAACAATAACAATAATTTATGAATATACGTAGCATGCTTGAATTTGCATATTAATATATTATTAACCCATATATCTTAAATAAATTGCAACACTTAAAGCAATTTAATATAAACCTCAACATTAAATTAAAATTCAAACAGCAAATTTAAAACTTAATATTTGCCCAAAAAATGAATGATAATTTAATAATAATTGAAAGATGAATTAATTTGATCAATTAGCTAGAAGAAGTCCAAATATGATGATGGAGAAGCTGAAGCAAGCCCAATGAAACAAAGCAGGCCCAAGTTTTTTTTTTTTAAATGTTGGATCAGGTCTGCCCCAATGGGCCTGACCCGACCCAAAACTTAATATTCCATCATCATCTTCTTCATAGCTCAACGCAGAAGCCTAGCAGCCATGGTTAACGACGCTCCACGTACAAAAAAAAAAAAAAAAAAAAAAAACTATTTTTTTTTTTGTTTTGTTTGTTTTGCTGTCGTTTCCTTCCCCATATGTTCCAATGGGTTCCAACAATCACGACAAATTCATTGAAACAAATTAATATCAATTACGATTAATTCATTCATAATATACATACTAAATTACTCAATTATATCCTAACCAAAAGATATATTTTAGATGTATATTTTGATGAATTATGATGAATGTAATTGTAAACCAAAGCATATACAAAAACTTAATGTATATAAAATTAATGTTGATTCTTAGGCAATAACAATCAACCAGGCAGAGATTATGAAGGCTTGGATACCAAATGTTAGATATACAATAGCCTAACTAATACTGAACAATAGTATACGAGAAACCTGACCTCGTATGATAGCGGAAGCGTAGCCGTGTTGATCTCCAGCCATAGTTGAGTTGCCTCTTAACGGTAGACCGTTAGCCATGTTTTGCCTCAGACCTGACTCAGAACCCTAGATGGTGTATTGGTGTCTACTGAGCGGTCTGAGTACCGTAACTGAATGTGCTATCTAATCCATCATCCTGTATCCCATCAATCCAGGTTATATTAGGCACAGAGTTTGGTTGACTAACAACTACTAGTTATTAAGTCCAACCAGACCACTTAATAAGCCTAGTCAACTTGCACCACTTAATTAAGGCCCTAATATATAATATATAATATATATTATTAGGGAAAATCTTACATAGTTTTCTTGAAGCAGGTTTTATGTTCATCCATTGAAGCATGGATGAACTCGTCAATATGATCTCTCACATCCTCTATAAAAGTGGCACTTTCAGACTTCTTCTTCCGGCATGAAGCCGTCAGCTGACTTCTAACGGGACTGATCATAACCGGTTGGGTGCTTCTCGTGCGACTCGCGGGAGAAGAAGAAAAAGAGGCGTGAAAAGACCAAAATACCCTCATTATTTTAATTATTAAAATTTTCCAGTGAAATTTGGCGGGCAATTACGGAGTGACTAAAATTAACAAAAATTACATAGTTAAGGTATTAAATTGATACTAAGGACTGAAATTAACCAGACCCCTATAGTCATATGACCAAAATTGAAATTTCCTCATACAATATATATATATATATATATATATATATATATATATATATATATATATATATATATATATATATATAAACCTAAATTAAGTTAAAGGTTTTTTACATTTTTTTTACATTAGAAATATATAAATAAGTAAATCCTACTCCTTATTTAACAAGGAAAAAATAGTACGTACTGCTTTTCATAGTGAAATTAGGAAACACAGCACTCTAATCTGCTTACATCTGGTCATAATCTTTCTATAAATTAAAACCTCTGCATTGCTTTCTCAGATTTTCCATAGACGACACTCGCTGTGATTACAGAGTCTCATTTCTAGACGTAAACTGTACTCGTGCTTGTTTTTCTCCTGAAAATTCAAAAATTTTGAATGGCAGGCGTTGGGGTTCTTCATCCGAGTGATCCGTTGATGAATGGCAGTGGCGGAAAGTGGTGTCCGAAGAAGCCACGTTCCCAGAAGAATGGAATTAGCGGAGGTGGAAGGGTTGCCAGTAAGAAGGAGAAGGGCGGTGAAGCGCCGAAAATGGAAGAACGTTACGCTAGATGGTCCTTCTTCACGTCGCCGCCACCAAGCTCCCTTCCGCTCCCGCCTTCTTAACCAAAAATGTTGCAGCTGCAGCTGCAGGGAATTGAAGAACGATGACGCAGCTAGTCCAAGTTCAATTTCTTTATTTTCTCAAGGAGAAGGAATCGAATAGATTATATATTTAGAATAGTATACTGTATAATTATGGATTTTAGTTTAGTTTACTTGAATCTTTGTCTTAGGATGTCATTTTTAATTGTATTGGTATGTGTATATTTACTTATCTACTATAGTATGATCGGTCAGAATCAGTTTACTCTATTTTCTATATCAATTATCAATAAACATTTAAATCATAAGTTCGATCATATAATCATACTAATTTATAGATAATATTACAAAAGGCAAATCGTAATTTCAATCCCTATAATCATACTAATTTATAAATAATATTATAAAGGGGAAACTGTAATTTCAATCCCTCAATTATTGGCGGAGATATAGTGTTAGCATTCTGCAAGGGCCGCTGTTAAAAGAAATTTTTCTGAATGATTAAATTGTCTACAATTGAAATAATTGAAGAACCGAATTTCTTAAAATGAAAACTAGGATTACATTGCAGTGTAAGGTCAAATTCTTTCCAATATCAAGATTTATAAGCCCAATGTCCACAACAAACAGAACTGTAATATTCACAAAATATGTATATCATAAGCAACTTCTATTACACTAAGTTGTTTTGAGTCTTTTGACCATAACATTTAACTAAGTTGTTCATCAGAAGAATGTGCAAACAACCCAAAATTATGAAAGCATAATTTCTTTCCTTGGTTATATGGAAACCACATGAAAATTAAGGAAGGGATGAAGTAACAAGACTGATCACCTACTGAAACTTAGTTGATGATTTTATTAAAGATTTTCTTTTCCAATTCAATTGCAGCGAGCTCTGAATTTACTATTCAGATACGACTGTTCGGAGTGGAAGTTTGCTTTCAACCTCAACTCCTTCACTTCTGCATTTCTTTCAGCAACAACTTTCAACAATCCAAACATCTGAGAGGATTTGTTATTCAGGGTCAATAACAATGCAAAACTGTTCTAAATTCAAATATTAATTATAGTAACAGTCTCAGATAATTAGAAGTTGAAAACAAACCTTCTGGATAGTTTTCTTGAAGCAGGTTTGATGTTCATCCATTGAAGCATGGATGAACTCATCAATATGATCTCTCACATCCTCTAAAAAAGTGGCACTTTCAGACTTCTTCTTCCGGCATGAAGCCGTCAGCTGAGTTGTTTCCTTAGAGCAAAATCAATTGTTGACAAAGCTATTTAATATGTGCCCATATTTCAGTACATTAACATGAATGCTTTCTTTGATATACAACTTCAAGGGTTTGGGGAAAAAACTTGAAGAAAATCCACTCCACACATGATAAAACAGGGCAAAATAGCATAAAGTAATAAAATTAGAGAACTGATTCATATGAAAAAAGGGGATGGGCTCGAATTTATCTGAGTATAGAAATATGGACAAAAGTTAAGGGTATTAACCCAAATTGAGTTAAAATTTTTAAGATTTTTTAGATTATAAATAAATAAGTAAATCCTACTCCTTATTTGACAAGGAAAAAATAGTAGTCCTTTTCATAGTCAAATTAGGAAAACACAGAACTCCAATACCCTTTTCTATAAAATCTCTGCCTTGCTTTCACAGATTTTTCTATAGACACTCAGTGTGATTACAGTCTCATTTCTAGACGTAAACTCGTGGTTGTTTTTCTCTTGAAAATTAAAAAAAAAAATTAATGGCGGGCGTTGGAGTTCTTCGTCCGAGTGATCCATTGAAGAGTGGCAGTGAGCACCACCGTTTTGTGGCGTCGCAGTGGTGTCGGAAGAAGCCAAGTTCCCAAAAGAATGGAATTAGCGGAGGTGGAGGTTTTGGCAGTCTGTCCAGCTCGAACCTGAGGAAGAAGAACTACAAAATCAGTAAGAAGGAGAAGTCCATTTCAGCGCTGAAAATGGAAGAACGGTACGTTGGATGGTCCTTCTTCACGTCGCCGCCACCAAGCTCCCTCCCACTCCCGGCCTTCTTAACCAAAAATAGTGTTGCTGCGGCTGCAGGGAAGAATGATAACTCTATGAGTGATGTGTAGCGGATTCTGAAAGCTGGATGGATGGATCTTTTGTGAATTATTTGACCCAATATAATTCTTTGAAAAGAAATGCCTAACACTCATGCTCGAACGGGATAATGGAGAGTGTAACTCACAATCTACCACCTACCCCAACTTCAATTCTTTTATTTTCTCAGACTAGAATAGATTATGGTTTTATGGAGTTTAGTTTAATTGAATCTTTGTCTTAGGATGTCATTTTTAATTGTATTGGTATGTGTATAATTACTTCATCTACATACTATATTATGATTTCTCAGAATCAGTCTACTTTATTTTTTATATCAATCATCAAGAAAAACTTAGGTTATAATTAATCTTTTTAATTTCAACATTTAAATCATAAATTCATATAATCATAATAATTAATAAATAATATTACAAAGGAAAAATTGTAATTTCAATCCCTCAATTATTAGTGGATATGATATGTAGTCTTAATTTTCAATTTTAAAAAATTCAGTTCTTCAATTATTTCAATCGTAGTCAATGAGGGACTAATGTTGAGAAAAATACTATCAGATTCTCTTTCCAGATCGGCACCCAACCTTGTAGCTAGGAGGCCGGCCTTAAAATCTTAAATTTTGAATGTTAGGTTGTTTACTTCAATTTTCTATACTACTATGGGCAAATTATACTGTGGACCGCGGTCCACAAAGCATTGTGGAACATGGTTCAAAACGGCGCTGTTTCTCCGTGCCGTTCCGCATAAAGTAGCTCTGTTTGTATAACATATTCAGTTTCATTTTATATACACTGCAGTTTCATTTCAACACAACTACAATTTCATTTTGATATAATTACAGTTTCATTCGCCACACACTCAAATATGTGAAAGTTTTATTCAGTTTCATTTTATATACACTATAGTTTCATTACAACACAACTACAATATCATTTCGATATAACTACAGTTTTATTGGACAATATAAACTCAAATATGTGAAACTGTTATTCAGTTTCATTTTATATACACTGAAGTTTCATTTCAACACAACTACAATTTCATTTCAATTCAATTACATTTTCATTTGATAATATAAAAATAATATGTGAGACAGTTTCATTTTAGATACACTTTAATTTTGTTTTGTAATTAACACACAAAAAAATAGGGATCCGTTAATATGTAACGGCAGCCGTTAATATGTAACGGTAGCCGTTTCTTTACTTGAAGAAACGGCGCCGTTTTTGAACCATGGTCTACGATATAACGACTGCACTACTCTGTCCAACTCTCATTTTCTTCAACGGTTAACTGAAAATATATAATATTGTTAGCTGAAGGTCTTGGTCCACAATATAATTTTGAAAAATTTAGGGGTTGTTTACTAAAATGGAAAATTGGAGGATTTTCCAAAAAATAGAGAATTAGAGAAGTGGAAGAATGGAAAATGGAAAACTTGTTTACTAAATTTACTCCTCCAAATTCATATTCTATTTCCATTCTCCAAATTCCTTAAGGAATTTGGAGAATTTGGAGAGACCCAGAACAAGCATCTCTAAATGGAGGAATGGAAATAGTGGGTGAATAGTGTTCTTTTGCCTTGAGGTCTCGATTTCGAATCTTGTTGGAGTGTGTTTTCCTTTATTTGCAAGCGCCTGAGGTCTGAGGCCCTTCTTCTTTAATTTATTACTCCGTATTATACTTGTCACTTCTTTTCTTTCTCTTCTTCTTTAATTTCTTTGATTTTTTTTTTGGGTATTATTATTATTATTATTATTATTATTATTATTATTATTATTATTATTATTATTATTATTATTATTATTATTATTATTATTATTATTACCATTTTTTCCTTTAATTACTATTGTTACTTATTATTATTATTATTATTATTATTATTATTATTATTATTATTATTATTATTATTATTATTATTATTATTATATTAATATTAATTTTTATTATTATGCACTCAAACTATGTACTAAAATTATTGAAATAGTTACCGGCCTTAGAATCTTAAATTTTGAATGTTAGGCTGTTTACTTCAATTTTCTATACTACTCTAGGCAAATTATACTGTGGACCGCAGTCCAAAAAGCATTGTGGACCTTGTTTCAAAACGGCGCTGTTTCTCCGTGCCGTTCCGCATAAAGTAGCTCTGTTTGTATAACATATTCAGTTTCATTTTATATACACTGCAGTTTCATTTCAACACAACTACAATTTCATTTTGATATAATTACAGATTCATTCGACACACACTCAAATATGTGAAACTTTTATTCAGTTTCATTTTATATACAGTATAGTTTCATTACAACACAACTACAATATCATTTCGATATAACTACAGTTTTATTGGACAATATAAACTCAAATATGTGAAACTGTTATTCAGTTTCATTTTATATACACTGAAGTTTCATTTCAACACAACTACAATTTCATTTCAATTCAATTACATTTTCATTTGATAACATAGTAATAAATTAATTAGTGTTCAATTTTAATACTGTAAGAATATTTCATTGTTAACTATTTGAAACTAAGCAATGGTCGATCTACACTTATTTCGTTGCTAATACTGTGTTTGCTTTGTAGTTCAAAACTAAATGTTCTTTAATCAAGTTTGCTGCCATTTTTTTTAAGTTTATAGCATATTGTATCATTATTGTTTTTTTTTTTTTTTTTTTTTTTTTTTTTTGTGGATACTACTGACTATTACAATTCGAAGCACAAAAGAGTCCATACTATCTCTACTGAGACTTGAACGCACAACATCCTATATGGGAGTACAACTTGGTGCCACTGAATCATAAGGTCTTTGGCGTATAATTATTGAGTTTAGTTTACTTAAATGTATATAATTACTTAATCTACTACAATATAATTTATCACCCCTAGTATGCCTGATCTATTATATTGTCTATTTCAATCATCAATATAATAAAAACTTAGGTTATAATCTCCTTCCAAATTTAAATCCTACATTCATACAATCATAAAATTTCTAGATAATATTACAATTTGTATGTTTAAAGAGTCACAATTTTTCTATTATCTCATTGACTCCATTATATTAAAAAAAATAAAATGATATAGGATATTACAAGTGGATTGTAATAGAATAATCGAACATGTCATGTCTAACTAAAATATAAGTTATTTATACAAAGGAAATCTCAAGCAATCAGTGCTAAATTCGTGGTGGGCCATGAGACTAAGTCAGACCCATATAGTGGGCCACAAGACTAAGTCAAAGCCCATCGTTATAGGCCCGGAGACAGGGTCCGGGCTTGAGACTCTTCATAGACTGCTCGGGCTATACATTCTCGGACTCCGAATCTCTATTATTATTCGGTCATTTCTAATATATCCCTCAACCATAGCTATTGAGATTTGCTAGAATAGGAAAAATGTTATGTAAGAAAAATATGGTTTGTTCGGTTCTTCAATATAATCCTTGATTTCTATATTATTATGTTTAAAGAGTTACAATTTTTCTATTATCTCATTGACTCCATTATATAAAAATAAATAAATTAATATGATGTAGGATATTACAAGTGGATTGTAATAGAATAATCGAACATGTCCTGTCTAACTTAAATATAAGTTATCTCAACCAATCAGTGCTAAATTCGTAGTGGGCCACGAGACTAAGTCAGACCCATACGGTGGGCCATAAGACTAAGCCAAAACCCATCGTTCTGGGCCTGGAGACTCTTCTTGGACTGCTCGGGTTATACATTCTCGGACCCTGAGTCTTTATTATTAATTGGGCCATTTTTAATATATTCCTCAACCATAGCTGTTCAAATTTGCGACAAATTATTGTGTGGACCATGAATATCAAGTACATTTTTTTTTTTGAATGCTACTAGCTCTATTACATTGTAGTATCTGTTCATATACTTTCTCAACCTACTGAAACACAAAGAGCCAATAACGCCTCCACTGAGGCTCGAACTCAGAATCTTCCAAATGGAAGTCTAACATGGGTACCATTAGACCACATAGTCCTGGTTATCAGGTACATTTTTAATATATTAAAAGTATATTATTTTTGTACTGATGGTACATTTATTTAAAATAATGTACTCTTAATATATTAAAAATGTACTTTCAAAAAATATACCTTACGTACATAAATAATGTACCCTTAGTATATTAAAAATGTATTTTTTATTTATGGTCCACACGATTGTGTGGACCATGATCCATGCAATAATGATTGGAGATTTGCTAGAATAGGAAAAATGTTATGTAATAAAAATATGGTTTGTTCGGTTCCTCACTATAATCCTCGATTTCCTATATTATTATGTTTAAAGAGTTACAATTTTTCTATTATCTCATTGACTCCATTATATAAAAAAATTTATATATTCGTGTAGCAACTTCTTGAATATTTATGTATTTATAATTTGTATATGCATACTTTTATTATGTATATTAATTGTGGTTGAAAAAATCACTAGGGCCTCCTTGGACACTTAGGCGGGCTGGGGTAATCGATGCCTAGGCGCCCGTGTATTATTTTATTTTTATTTTTATTTTTATTTTTATTTTTATTTTTATTTTTATTTTTATTTTTATTTTTATTTTTATTTTGTTAATATTTTATTATTATAAACTAGTTAATACTTTAATAATTAATACTAAAATATTAAATATTAACCTAAAAATAACTCATTTAAACAAAAAAAAAAAAAAGGAACAATAGCTAGCCGACCGACTATGTGTCCTAGTCGTCGTCTAGGTAACCTAGGTGATCAGTGCCTAAAGGGCCTAGTCGGCCGCCTAGACAATTGATTATAGTGATACGTTAGGCGGTCGGTCGGTGTCTAGGCGCGATTTTTACAACAGTGATATTAATTACTATATTTTATTCATAATTTAATTTAAGTTTTCTAGCTAGTTTGACCCGGTCCAAGTTCCATTACTTTTTAAAAGGGGAACAGGCAAATTATGTCGTGAAACCGTGTCCACTTTACAAGGTGGACACAATTTCAAAACTGTCATAATTGTGAATAAAGAATTCAAAAATTATGAACATAGAGTTCTATAATTATGAACATAGAGTTCTATAATTGTGAATATAGAGTTCAATAATTGTGAATATGAAGTTCAAAAATTATGAACATAGAGTTCAATAATTATGAACAAAGAGTTCTGTAATTGTGAATATAGAGTTCAATAATTGTGAATATGAAGTTCAAAAATTATGAACATAGAATTTTATAATTATGAATATAGAGTTCAATAATTATGAACATAGAACCGTGTCCATCTTGCAAGGTGGACATGGTTCCACGGCATAACAATTTGGGGAGTATAATAGAGTACGATTTGATTTAGAATACAGTGTGGCATATTTTATAATTATAGAGTTTAGTCTAGTTCAATCTTTGTCTTTGTAGGATGTAATTTGTAATTATATTTGTCTTTGTATCAAAGTTTAAATTTCATTCACTTTATTTTGTTTTAAAAATTATGTTAGTTTTTAATTTTTTTTTCATATAATATAGTGTAAAAAACTTACATTAGAATTATAAATTTTGAATGTTAGGCTGTTTACTTCAATTTTCTATACTACTCTGTTCAACTCTCATTTTCTTCAATAGTTAACTGAAAATATATAATACTGGTTGAAGGTCTTGGTTCATGATATAATTTTGAAAATTTTAATCCTTCAATTATTTTAAGCGTAGCCAATTTATTCCTCTCGTGAAATTTCTCTTTAACAGCCATTTAAGACATGACTTTTTAGGAATTTCACAATCCACTAACTATTTGCCCCAATTGGCTCCTATGCTCTCATGGTATGGTGTTTGGTTGGGGAATGGTATGGTGTTAGTGTTCTGTAAGGTATAGGGTAGAAGATTTTAGCGTGCGGAAGGATGGAAGAAATTAGGGGATCAAAAAATAATTCTTTAAACATCGGTTAAAAGAAATTAAGATTGAAATAATTCAAAGACCGAATTTTTTAAAATTGAAAGTCGAAACTACATTGCATATCCGTCAAATCGTCATTAATTGAGGGATTGAAACTTGAAAGTGCAATTTCCCCTTTTACCAAAAAAAAATCAAATTATATAACAATAAATAATTCTTACCTTTGAGCTTCTACTTTTTAAATTTAATTACAAATTTGCATATATTAAGGAACAATTTCATCTGTATATCAAAGTTTTTCACTTTATTTTTTGAAATTTTTTTTATTTATTTTTTTCATATAATATAAAATGTGAAAAAAACAACATTAGAATCTTAAATTTGTTCCTCAAAAAAAAAAAAAAAAAAAAAAAAAAAAAAAAACTTAAATTTTGAATATTTTTTTTTTAAATTTAAGGATGGGTGCTACCCAGTGTATTAATAGTTAGAGGAGTATAAGAATTGTCTTTACAGAGTACTATAACGCCAAAGGGGAAAAAAACAAGAGTCATTAGCTAAAAACGGAGTGATTTCGCTTGGAGGCTGCGGCAGAATATTTACACCGCGAGGGCGAGAGGTTGCCATTCTTGCAAGGGCGTCTGCAGTACTGTTTTGCTCTCTGGATATCCATGCGATTCTCCAATCCCTAATGCCCTGTAGTTCGCGTCTGCAAGTTGATAATAGGTTGCAAATAAGGGAGTTTGATAAGGAGCTTGAGGTAATGCCATCCACTATGATTTTGGAATCGCTTTCGAATATGACATGCTGGAGGCCTAGAAGTTTAGCTAGCTGAATGCCTCTTAGGACGCCCCATGCCTCAGCCATTACTGGTGAACATGAGCCAATGTTACTAGTAAATCCTCCAATCCAGTTCCCTGAGCTGTCTCTTGCAATGCCTCCACAACCAGCCTTGGAGTTATGAGGAAGGACACTGCCATCTGTGTTGATCTTAATATAGTTCTCCTGGGGCTTCGTCCAGTTGACACTCATCCATGTAGCTGTATTGAGCAGTCCATTCGGGTTGGCAGCTCTGGCAAAAGCGCTTGCAATCTCTCTGTGTTGATGAATAATCCAGTTGATTTTAGAGTTCAGAGGGATCTCGTGATTATTGAAGATGGCATCGTTCCTCCACCTCCAAATCCACCAAACCGTGACAGCAAAGAGACAGGCTGAGTTTGAGGGGAATCTGCCACCATTGATATTTGTAAGTCCTTGGTCAAGCCATACAGCAAAGGTGGTATGCAGCATTGCGGACTGGGGGAGAATGAGCTTCCATATTGCCTGAGCTTTGGGGCAGCTTCTCAAAACGTGATCTATGTCTTCAGCGTGACTGGGGCAAGCCCAACATTTATCATCCGAGGTGAATCCTCTCCTTGCTCTATTGACATTGGTCATAGCTCTGTCGTGTTTTACAAGCCATAGGAATGCTCTAATTCGGTTTGGCACTTTTAATTTCCAGATCTTTTCCCAGGTCACATCTGTTGCTTCATTAGGGGCATTAGATAGGATGTTGTATGCCGATGACACAGAGAATAAACCCGAGATCTCGCCCTTCCAAATAACCTGGTCATTGTGAGGTTCCCCTGGGCAGATGAGGATAGGTGCTATGGCATCGTGAGTTGCAGGGGGAAGGAGGTGCTCAAACTCACCCCATTTCCAGCCTTCGGTCTCAGACCAGTAGTCAGAAACAGTGCGATCGATAGAAGAGGCTGGAATTTGGTGCAGAGCCAAGTCGCGTAGCGGTTGGTCCATTACCCAAATATCTTGCCAGAAAAGAGTACTTCTGCCATTACGCACAAGGTGCTTGGAGCCTGCTTGGATCATGGGGACACTCTTAAGAACACCTTTCCAGGCATTTGACATATTTTGTTTCGATCGCCACATAGAAGGGTTGGAACTGTTAAGTGCGTATTTGCTTCTAAACACCTTGGCCATAAGGGAGTCATCCTCCATCATTATTCTCCAGCCTAACTTTGCAAGGAAAGCGAGGTTCATTTCCTCTAATCTTCGGATACCAAGGCCTCCAGCAGCTTTGCAGCTTGTCACTGTCTCCCAATTAACTAAGTTGCATTTTCGTTCCCCTTCCTTGGCGCCCCAGAGAAAGTTACGAATTAATCTCTCAATGGAAGCGATCACTCCTTTAGGGAAAAGCATGGTCTGCATGGTGTAGAAGGGGATGGACGAAAGGACTGACTGGGCAAGAATATGTCTTCCAGCCAATGTAAGAGCCTTGGCCTTCCAGCCGGATAAGTTGGTGCGGATTTTGTCGAAGATACCTGCAAATGAGTCATTCGTGAGTCTACCATGGATAGAAGGGACACCTAGATACTTACCCAAATCAGTTACTATAGGAATGTTGGTCCTCTCCAAAACGGCTTGCTGTACCGATGGCTGAGTGTTAGCTGAAAAGAATATGGATGATTTGAGGAAGTTAATGCGTTCGCCAGAAGAGTTGCAGAAGGTGTCAAGGCAGTGCATCATAGTTTCAGCTTGGGAGGTCGAAGCTTCCCCAAATAACACCATGTCGTCTGCAAATAGGAGGTGGGAGATGATAGGGCCTTGCTTGGCCAGCTTGATTCCTCTCCATTTTCCTGCAAGTACCGCGTGCTCAATTAGGTGGCTGAGTCTTTCAATACAAAAAACAAATAGAAGGGGGGAAATAGGGTCTCCCTGACGAATGCCACGGCCGGGGTTGAACCATTCCGAACGCTCTCCATTCCAAGCTATTGAGAATCTAGGTGAGCGGATGCAAGCAAGAATGTTCCTTATCCATGTCTGGTTGAAACCTATGTCTTCCAAGGTGTCTTGAATGAAGTTCCATGAGAGACGGTCATATGCTTTTTCCAAATCTATTTTCCAGATCATCCATCCTACAGCTCCTGTTTTCTTTCTAGTTGAATTCAGAACCTCTTGGTAAATTAAGATATTATCTGTTATTTGTCTGCCAGGTACAAAACTAGTCTGATATTGACAAATAAGATTCTGCGAGATGTCCTTAAGTCTTGTCGTCATAGCTTTGGTTAAAATCTTATATGTCACATTGCATAAACCAATCGGGCGGAGCTGCTTCACTGTTTCTGGGTTCGAGGATTTGGGAATGAGTGTAATAACAGTGTCGTTGCACTCCTCCGTAAGCGTGCCATTTGCAAAGAAGTCCTGAGCAAAAGTGATGATGGAGTCCCCAACTATTTGCCAAGTTTGCTGGTAGAAGCCTGCGCTAAAGCCATCGGGTCCCGGAGCTTTACAAGGGGCCATGTCGAAGAGAGCCTTCCTGATCTCATCAGGGGAGAAATGCTTGTTCACATTGTTCCAGATTTCAGCAGTGATGGGAGGGAAGTTGCCACGAGGGAGGGTAATGGGGTGTGCTTGTTCTGCCGTGAAGAGCTCTATAAAATAGGTACGAATATGATCGCGTATACCAGTTTCCTCTATGATCCAATTACCAGAAAGATCCTTCAACTTCTTGATCTTCAAAGAATTATTCTTTAAAGCGGTGGCCATATGGTAGAAATGTGTATTGCGATCACCAGAAACAATCCATTCCTCCCTAGATCTTTGGAACCATAGGAGTTCTTCTTGGTAGAGTATCGCTTCCATTTCTTTACGCAACTTCTGGTCTAGTTTAATCAGATTCGAGCTGTACTGTTCTGCCAAGCTGCGTTGCACTCCACTTAGCCGTGCCATCACTCTTTTCTTCTTCTGAAAAATATTGCCAAAAACATCTTTATTCCATGAGGTGAAGGCTAGGGCCATGATAGTCTTGTTATGGTCGAGGTCAAATTCCTTGCTCCAGGTTTGGCGTACGAATTCCTGAAAGAGATGGTGTGAAGTCCATGCCATGTTGAACCTAAACGGTTTCTGCCTGGATGCCAAACAAGGAGCAGAAGTCTTGATCAGAAGGGGAGTATGATCGGAGTTTAGCATCGGTAGGTGTTCAATTTGTGAATCTGTAAATTTTGAATATTAGAACCGTTTATTTCAGTTTTGTATACTACTCAGCTATGACAAAAAATTAATTTTTTCAATGATTTGATTAAAAAATTTGACCATAATTCTTTCTACCATACAGGTGGAACTCGAATTATATATATAGTATATATATATATATATATAATTATATATATATATAATTATATATATATATATCTATCGTAGACAGATAGTAGAAATAAATAAATAAGTAAGTCCTACTCCATATTTGACAAGGAAAAAATATAGTGCTTTTCATAGTCAAATTAGGAAAACACAAAACTCCTTTCATCGCTCATAATCTTTCTATAAATTAAAATCTCTGCATTGCTTCCTCAGATTTTCCATAGACGACACTCGCTGTGATTACAGAGTCTCATTTCTAGACTTAAACTGTACTCGTGCTTGTTTTTCTCTAAAAATTAAAAAATTTTGAATGGCGGGCGTTGGGGTTCTTCATCCGAGTGATCCGTTAAAGAGTGGCAGTGGCGGAAAGTGGTGTCGGAAGTGGTGTCCGAAGAAGCCAAGTTCCCAGAAGAATGGAGTTAGCAGAGGTGGAAGCGTTGCCAGTAAGAAGGAGAAGTCCATTTCAGCGCCGAAAATGGAAGAACGTTACGCTGGATGGTCCTTCTTCACGTCGCCGCCACCAACCTCCCTCCCGGTCCCGGCCTTCTTAACAAAAAACGCTGCGGCTGAGACTGCAAGGAATTGAAGAACTGAAGAACGACGACCCTAGGATCGGAGTTATCTGTGGCGGATTCTGAAGCACTATCTTTACTGAATTATTTGACCCAACAATTCTTTAAAACAATTTGAAATTCCTCACTCCCAGGCTCAAACATGGTTATGGAGGGGGTGTTACGTAATTCACAATATAATCTACCACCTTCAATTACTTAATTTTCTCAAGGAGGAGTCAAATAGATTATGTATGGTTTTATATATTTAGAATAGTATATTGTATAATTATGGCTTTTAGTTTATTTTAGTTGAATCTTTGTCTTAGGATGTCATTTTTAATTGTATTAGTATGTGCATATTTACTTGATCTAGTAGCATGATCCATTGATCCGTCAGAACCAATCTACTCTATTTTCTATATCAATTATCAACAAAAACTTAATTTATAATCTTCTTCAACATTGAAATCATAAGTTCGATCATATAATCATATACTAATTTACATAATATTACAAAGGGGAAATTGTAATCTTAATCCGTCAATTATTGGTGGAGTATTGTGTTAGTGTTATGCAAGGGCTAGGGAAGAAAATTTTGGCTAAATCACGAAAATTTTGGCAAAATGGCGGAAAAAATTAAAGAAAGAAATTAGGGAAAAATAATTAATGGGGTATGAAATTTCAAAAAAGCCTTACGGCTGTTAAAAAGAAATTTCACAGAAAGATTAAATTAGCTACGATTGAAGAACTGAATTTCTTAATTAAAATTGAAAATTAGGACTACATTACATATCCGACAATATTTGAGGTATTGAAAGTGCAATTTTCCCTATTACAAAAAATAAAATAAAATTATATAGCAATCAAATTTAAAAAAAAAAAATTATATAGCTTAGGGACGAAAAGTGAACACGACCTATTAGAAAATAGACAAAATTTACAACATCTACTATCTACTTCTACTATACTAATAAGAGCCCAAGAGAGTACCTATAATGGGTAGAAAAAATGGCGTCAAATTTTTTAATCAAATGAATGACTCAGATTGATCAGATTTTATTTTTTCATAAAGATTTCACAATTTATCCTTAATGAATATGATTATCGGTTAACTTTTCTGTTAAATATTATAATGTTTTTCGTTAACTTCTGTTAATTCACCGTTAACTTACTCATTGATTTCAATAAGAAAGGTCTTAGGTTCGAACCACATCCCAATCAAAGTTGACATAATTAGTACCATACTTTACTCATATTAAATTAAATAATAATTTAGTAGCTACAACAAAAAAATAATACATATGCATTTCTTTAATTTAGAATTATGTGTCTACAATGTCTTTATTCAAAAAAATTATTCATTATCAATAGATTAAATAAGAGAAATAATTTCATTAGTTATATTGTATTTATTTTTCTCCAATATAAAAATTCTTTACATTCAAATTCATCAATTGATTATATTCACTACATTGTCCCTACAATGTCTTTATTAAAAAAAAAAAATTATTCATTATCAATAAATTAATTAAGAGAAATAATTTTATTAGTTATATTGTCTTTATATTTCTCCAATTTTAAAATTCTTTACGTTCAAATTCATCAGTTGATTATATTTACTACATTATCTATTATCTTTTTTTTTGGTGCACTATTTTTTAATTAAAGATCAAAGTTATAATACAAAATAATGCTATATATTTATTTACCATGTAATTTATTAATACCATAAAAAAATTAAAAAATATAATTAATAAAGATAATCATATTACCTACTTGAGGGATTTGTTGACAAAGAGAGTATTAAAATCACACAACAAATTGAAATGAGAACTACCTCGCAATGTCCTTGTTTGACAATCAGCAGTTAACGGTTAGCGTTAGCGGATTATATTAGCGAATTTGACCAGCGAATTATATCAACATTTGGTAAAAAGATATTTGAAAAAATTAACTATTTAGATTAACATGTAAAATGACCAAAGCGTATACATATATTTAATAATAATAATAATAATAATAATAATTATTATTATTATTATTATTATTATTATTATTATTATTATTATTATTATTATTATTATTATTATTATTAAAATAAAATATATATATATATATATATATATATATATATATAATTAAGCCAATCATATTAACTACTTGGAGGATTTATTGACAAAAAGAGTATTCAAATCACACAACAAATTGAAGTGCGAAACTATCTTGCAATATCCTTGTTTGGCAATCAGCAGTTAGCTCTTCAATATTAGTATTTATTTAATATTTTATGCCCTAATTTTTATTTGTTCTCCCTTATGTCACGTATTTGGTTTTAACCATACCTACACAATTATTTTATTGACAATTATAATCAATCTTGACTATATTATCTTGCATTTGTAAACTTAGAATTGCCTATTTACATACGCAAATTTAACATTCAATTATCTATGCATCAACAATTCTAATATAATCTTGCCTTGATATACTTTAAAGTACTAAATAAAAAAAAATAAAAATAAAAAACCCTTGGGCATTATCCAATCGCGCAATGCGCGTAAAAAACTAGTTAACTTAGAAACGAGAAGTGAGTACGACCAACAAGTAAGAATGAACGAATTAATCCTACAATTATCCTATATCTTGTAGGATGAATTATTTACAGACTGTGTAACTACAAACATATTCTGGCTTCAATGAGATTTAATATCCAAAACCATCTCTAAAATTGGTGTTGTAAAGTCAAATTCTTTCCAATTTCAAGATTCATAAGCCCAATGCCCCAATGTCCAGCAAATTATGCTTTGGAAACGTGCCCACGTTGCAAGGTGGACACGGTTCCATATCCATAATTTCTATACAGTAGATTTATATGTTCTTTACTTCTTTAGCACGTACAACCACCCAAAATTGAAAGGTATAAATATAATTTCTAGAAACCAAAAAGGTCATGTGTTTATACGTTCGATCATAGGATAATTTACACCAACAATTGTATGGAGTATAATATTTGTAGCCCAATGTATAACTAAATAAGTATTGATCACTTTTAAGGGGCAAATTATTGTGTGGACCATGGTCCACATAATTGTGTGGACCATAAATATCAGGTACATTTCTAATATATTAAAAGTACATTATGTTTGTACTGAAGATATATTATTTTTGTATTGAAGATACATTATATAAAATAATGTAGCATTAGTATATTAAAAATGTACTTTAAAAAAATGTACCTTACGTAGTATATTAAAAATGTACTTTTTATCTATGGTCCATGTAATAATGATTCATATTTTAACTATAATAGATACAAAAAGTATATATAAATGAGATACTATCTTATAACAGAGTCAATAATACAAAAAGAGGAGATTTCAATTTTGGTCATATGACTATAGGGGTCTTGTTAATTTCAGTCCTTAACTTTTAAAAGTGTCAATTTAGTACCTTAACAATACAATTTTTGTCAATTTTGGTCACTCCGGCCAAATTGCCGACCAAATTTTGCCGAAAAATTTTAATTGTCAAAATAAAATATGAGTGTATTTTAATCATTTCACGTCTCTTTTCTTCTTCCCAGACGAGTCCATCCCTTCCTCTCTCGTTTCCGGTGAATGCAATGAACTAAGATGATAGGGAAAGGAGGCTTGATGATATTAAAGATAGGGGAGAAAGAACGCCAGAAACGGGAGAGAAAGAGATGGACTTGCCGGAGAAGAAGAAAAGAGGCATGAAACGACCAAAATACCCTCATTATTTTAACTATTAAAATTTTCCAACGAAATTTGACCGGAGTGACTAAAACTGACAAAAATTACGTAGTTAAGGTACTAAATTGACACTTTTGAAAGTCAAGGACTGAAATTAACAAGACCCCTATAGTCATATGACCAAAATTGAAATTTCCTCATACAAAATATATATATATATATATATATATATATATATATATATATATATATATATATATATATATATATATATATATATATATATATATATATAGGGGAAAATGACACTTTTCCCCTGAGTTATATACTTATAGCACTTTCCCCCCCTCAATTATTTAGGTAAGCACATTAGCCCCTTCAATTATTCTAAAAGTGGTGGTTTTTTCCCCTAATATATTAAATTGACATTTATACCCTTAAAATAAACATTTTATTTATTTTACTTCTCCAACAAATTATTGTGTATACGTAGGGATGACCACGATTCGGTTCGAACTGAATCGGACACTATAGCAATCGAATTAAAAGTTTCCGGTTATGATTCAGATCTAGAACCCAATATTTGGATTTCAATTTATTAAAATTATGAATCAAAGAAATTGGATCTTGAACCGTGAACCAGCGGTTCCGGACCCGATTCGCGATTTTGAACCGTTTTTATTTTAAAATTTTATTTTTATTTTAAAAATAATCTAAATTCAACAATAAATGTATTTTATTTTTTCAATTCGGAACATGAACCGTCCGTTCCGGGATTTTAATAAACTCTAAATATCGAGTTTCGATTCAAAATTGTAATTGGAATATTTCGGTTTGGTTGCTATCATGTTTATTTGGTTTGAACCAAATTATGGTCATAATTCGTTGGAGAAGAAAAATAAAAAAAATATTTATTTTAAGGGTAAATATGTCCATTTAACATTTTAGGGGGAAAAACAACCACTTGAATAATTGAGGGGGGGAAAAGTGCTATAAGTATATAACTCAGGGGGAAAGTGTCATTTTCCCTATATATATATATATATATATATATATATATATATATATATATATATATATATAGAAATATTGATAAAAGTCAAGGGTATTAACCAAAATTAAGTTAAAGTTTTTTACATTAGAAATATATAAATATGTAAATCCTACTCCTTATTTGACAAGGAAAAAGTAGTACGTACAGCTTTTCATAGTGAAATTAGGAAACACAGCACTCTAATCCGCTTACATCTGGTCATAATCTTTCTATAAATTAAAATCTTTGCATTGCTTTCTCAGATTTTTCATAGACGACACTCGCTGTGATTACAGAGTCTCATTTCTAGACGTAAACTGTACTCGTGCTTGTTTTTCTCCTGAAAATTCAAAAATTTTGAATGGCAGACGTCGGGGTTCTTCATCCGAGTGATCCATTGATGAGTGGCAGTGGCGGAAAGTGGTGTCCGAAGAAGCCACGTTCCCAGAAGAATGGAATTAGCGGAGGTGGAAGGGTTGCCAGTAAGAAGGAGAAGGGCGGTGAAGCGCCGAAAATGTAAGAACGTTACGCTAGATGGTCCTTCTTCACGTCGCCGCCACCAAGCTCCCTTCCGCTCCCGGCCTTCTTAACCAAAAATGCTGCAGCTGCGGCTGCAGGGAATTGAAGAACGATGACGCAGCTAGTCCAAGTTCAATTCCTTTATTTTCTCAAGGAGAAGGAATCGAATAGATTATATATTTAGAATAGTATACTGTATAATTATGGATTTTAGTTTAGTTTAATTGAATCTTTGTCTTAGGATGTCGTTTTTAATTGTATTGATATGTGTATATTTACTTGATCTACTAAAGTATGATCGGTCAGAATCAGTTTACTCTATTTTCTATATCAATTATCAATAAACATTTAAATCATAAGTTCAATCATATAATCATACTAATTTATAGATAATATTACAAAAGGCAAATCGTAATTTCAATCCCTATAATCATACTAATTTATAAATAATATTACAAAGGGGAAACTGTAATTTCAATCCCTCAATTATTGGCGGAGATATAGTGTTAGCATTCTGCAAGGGCCGCTGTTAAAAGAAATTTTTCTGAATGATTAAATTGGCTACAATTGAAATAATTGAAGAACCGAATTTCTTAAAATGAAAACTAGGATTACATTGCAGTGTAAGGTCAAATACTTTCCAATATCAAGATTCATAAGCCCAATGTCCACAACAAACAGAACTGCAATATTCACAAAATATGTATATCATAAGCAACTTCTATTACACTAAGTTGTTTTGAGTCTTTTGACCATAACATTTAACTAAGTTGTTCATCAGAAGAATATGCAAACAACCAAAATTATGAAAGCATAATTTAATTTCTTTCCTTGGTTATATGGAAACCGCATGAAAATCAAGGAAGGGATGAAGTAACAAGACTGATCACCTATTAAAAATTTTCTTTTCGAATTCAATTGCAGCTCTGAATTTACTATTCAGATATGACTGTTTGGAGTGGAAGTTTGCTTTCAACCTCCTTCACTTCTGCATTTCTTTCAGCAACAACTTTCGACATTCCAAACATCTGAGAGGAATTGTTATTCAGGATCAATAACCATGCAAAACAGTTCTAAATTCAAATATTAATTATAGTAACAGTCACACATAATTAGAAGTTGAAAACAAATGTTCTGGGTAGTTTTCTTGAAGCAGGTTTGATGTTCATCCACTGAAGCATGGATGAACTCATCAATATGATCTCTCACATCCTCTAAAAAAATGGCACTTTCAGACTTCTTCTTCGGGTATGAAGCCGTCACTGACGTTTGTGTCTCAGGTTTACCTCGCCTTCAGTAGCCATTCACTCTGATTACAAAATAAATCAATACCCAATCTAAGATTAAGCATGACAATGGTTACCCAGTTCATATATCACGACTTCTCACAGTGGAATATTGGAGGATTACTAAAGCACATATGAACTCAATTTTGAATGAGCACTACTCCTGGATTAGTCAAACTGATTTAAAAAAAAAAATAAAGTCTTAACAAAATTATATGTCGATCAAAATTCAAAATTATCCTTGAATTATTTTCAATTAACACAATCTTTTAATATATATATATATATATATATAAACATTTTAACTTTATATATTAAAGGCCCTTATTTTTATTTTGCCCAGAGCCTAAAATGATAGGACCGGCCCTGCTAATAAAACAATACCTATTCTTGATAAATTAGGAATACCTAATACAAATGGGGCTGGGAATAGCTATTGTACGCGGTAAACATGTCCACATTCATTTTCTATAAAAGTCTGGGGCCTTCATTTCATTTCTCAGATTTTCCCATGCACTCTATCTATCCACTTGCATGCAAAAGTCTGTTTTCTCATAATCAGATCGCCTAAATCCTTGCTTGCTTTTCTCTCGGAAATTCGAATTTCTCCAATGACGAGCGTTGAGGTTTCTCATCATCGGTATGACCGTAGGTTTAATTATCAGAGAAGTAATCGCAGTTTTGTGGCGGAAAGTTCCATTTCTACGCCGCCTCGCTTGTGGAAGCAAAAGAATGGAAGCAAAGGCGTTGCCAGTCTCTCCAGCTCCAACGGCCGGCCGTTGTTGCAGAAAAACAGTAAGAAGAAGAAGAAGGGCAGCGCCGAAGCCATATCCCGTTCATCGGCAAAAATCACAGAACGTTACGCTGGATCCTCCTTCTTCACGTCACCGCCACCGACCTCCCTCCCGGTCCCGGCCTTCTTAACCAAAAAGGCTGTCGCTGCAGCTGGGAAGATCGTCGACGATGCTACGACTCATCTCTAGTAAATTATTTGACCCAATTCTTCAAAGACAAATTCCCTATTGACTTGTTGCATAGCTTGTTTAGTGGTTTGGGTGCTTCTAGCTCTGCTTGTTACTCTATGTTGGGGCTGGGGGGGGCTTGATTTAATTATGTGTCTACAATGTCTTTATTCAAAAAAATTATACATTACTAATAAATTAAATAAGAGAAATATTTTCATTAGTTATATTGTATTTATTTTTCTCCAAAATAAAAATTATTTACATTCAAATTCATCAATTGATTATATTCGCTACATTGTCTATAATGTCTTTATTAAAAAAATTTATTCATTATCAATAAATTAATTAAGAGAAATAATTTTATTAGTTATATTGTCTTTATATTTCTCCAATATAAAAATTCTTTAGATAAAGGCTAATAAATTGTATTTTTACAGTGTTTTCCAAATTGAGCTAAATTTGGAATTCCACAACTAAACTGAGTAATTTCTAAACCAAAGTAAAGCAACCCCTACAAAATTCTCATAAACTTAATGGACACGTACCTGCATGTTTCCAATGAGAAGAGAAAACAGAAGGAGCCCAAGAATGGCTAATGCTATTGAAAAGAGAACCTCTACAGGATAAGTACTTGTTTGAAGCCCCTGCCCCAGAGTACTACAAAACTCACGCATATTAACATTACGCACATTAAGTACAAATCTCGGGCACATTAAGCACAACACTCACGCATATTAATCCAACGCACAGGAAGCCACAAATGCACCTGATCCCTTCCATACATATATATATATATATATATATATATATATATATATATATATATATATATATATATATATATATATATATATATATATATAGTGAAAGGTTCCCGTGCGGATGTGCGGTGGATTAATGTGCGTGAGATTTGTACACAATGTGCGTGAGTGTTGTGCTTAATGTGTCTGAGATTTGTACTTAATGTGCGTGAATGTGTAAAATGCAGCAGAAAATATTGATGTCAACTTCTTCCCCATCCCCCGCAGCCATTTTGGCCTGCACCTGCCACCAGGCCTTCAATGTGGCTAAAGCTGTAGCTACAACTTTTTTTGACATTGGTAGATATGCGTTCCATACCGCTTCATTTCGAGCCCTCAAGATACCGTATAAGATCGCCGCTGCAAATAATACTCCATCAGAATCTAGAACATTTAATATTGTTCTAAACCATTCATAAAAAACATTTGTCACAATTTGGGGAATTGGAAGGTTAGATTGGGTCCAAATGGTTCTTGCATAATCACACAAAACTAATGAGTGCATTGTGTCCTCATGCATTAATCCACACATCGGATTAATCTCTACCCTCTTTATAAGCAAGTTGGTGGTAGTAGGTAGGATATCACTCATAGCTCTCCATAGGAACATTTTCCATTTTGGTGGGATTCTAAGTATCCATAGGGTGTCACATTTATCAAACCCTGAGTGAGCATTATAAGTGCCCACCATTCGTCTATAACCATTTTTACTGAGTAGCATCCATTTGGATCTCCATACCAATACCATGTATCTTCATATTACGGGGAGATGGGGATCTTTAAAATTCTAGGTATATCATTTGGGTGAAAAATATCTGAAAAGTTTAGTCATCTAATTATTTCAAGCGTAGCCAATTTAGTCCTCTCGTGAAATTTCCCTTTAACAACCATTTAAGACAAGGCTTCTTTAGTGTTCAACAGTTATGTCATGGACCCGGGTCACCTTGTAAGGTGGACTCAAATTAAAATACACAATTTATATACAGAATGTTCACAATTTACATATTTAAAAAGAGATTATTTATAAAGGTTTGTAGAGGTATTTTTATCTAATAAAACAATACCTATTCTTGATAGATTAGGAATACCTAATACAAATTAAATGGGCTTGGGAGTTGGGAATAGCTATTGTATGCGGTAAACATGCGCTTCTATTCCACATTCATTTTCTATATAAAAGTCTGGGGCCTTCATTTCATTTCTCAGAAAGTCTGTATTCTCATAATCAAATCCCCTAAATCCTTGGTTGCTTTTCTCTTTTACCAAAAAAAAATTCTTGAAAGTGCGATTTTCACTTTTACCAAAAAAAAAATAAAAAATAAAAAATTATATAACAATAAATAATTCTTACCATCAAACTTCTACTTTTCAAATTTAATTAAAAATTTGTATATAATAAGGAAAAATTTTGTCTGTATATCAAAGTTTTTCACTTTATTTTGTTGAAAAAAAAAATTTGTTTTTTTTTTTTTAAATTTTATTTTTTCATATAATATAAAATGTGTAAAAAAAAAAAAACAACATTAGAATCTTAAAATTTGAATATTAGGTCCGTTTATTTCAGTTTTGTATAGTACTCTGACCAAAATTCTTTTTCTCAATCATTAATCAAGAATACATAATATTGTTAACCAAAATTCTGTTTTTCAATCATTAATCAAGAATACATAATATTGTTAACCATGGATCTTGTAATTATATTTGTCTTTGTATCAAAGTTTTTCACTATATTCTGTTTAAAAAATTATGTTAGTTTGTAATTTTTTTCATATAATATAAAGTGTAAAAAACCTACCTTAGAATCTTAAGTTTTGAATTTTAGGCTGCTTACTTCAATTACTCTGGGCAAATTAGATTGTGGACCGCGGTCCACAAAGCATTGTGGACTATGGTTCAAAACGGCGCCGTTTCTTTTAACGAAAAGAAACGGCACTCGTTCTGCATAAAGTGACTCTGTTTGTATAACATATTCAGTTTCATTTTATATACATTGCAGTTTCATTTCAACACAACTACAATTTCATTTTGATATAACTACAGTTTCATTCGACATTACACACTCAAATATGTGAAACTTTTATTCAGTTTCATTTTATATACACTATAGTTTCATTACAACACAACTACAATATCATTTCGATATAACTACAGTTTTATTGGACAATATACACTCAAATATGTGAAACTGTTATTCTGTTTCATTTTATATACATTGCAGTTTCATTTCAACACAACTACAGTTTCATTTCAATTCAATTACATTTTCATTTGATAATTTAAAAATAATATGTTAGACAGTTTCATTTTAGATACACTGTAGTTTCATTTTGTAATTAACACACAACAAATAGGGTTCCGTTAATGTGTAACGACAGCCGTTTCTTTACTTAAAGAAATGGCGTCATTTTTGGACCATGTTCCACGATATAACGACTGTACTACTCTATCCAACTCTCATTTTCTTCAATGGTTAACTGAAAATATATAATATTGTTAGTTGAAGGTCTTGGTCCACGATATAATTTTGAAAATTTTAGTCCTCCAACTACTTCAAGCGTAGCCAATTTAGTCCTCTCGTGAAATTTCCCTTTAACAACTATTTAAGACAAGGCTTCTTTAAGAGTAGGCAATTTATATCCTGCACCACGGCGCGCGTTGCATTGTGCGCCCAGATGCAAAACGACGTCGTTTCAGATTTTATTTTTTTTTTGAAATTTCGCTACCCAGTGTTTGGCGGTTAATTTTCCTTTAAAAAAAATCTCATGTTCAAAAATGTACATAATGTTATACATGAATGTACATAATTGTATACATGAATGTACATAATTGTATAACAAAATATACAAACTGTTTGTTAAAAGATAATACACATAATCTAACATAATACATAATAAATATAAACTTTTAACATAATACACATCAACTCTTAACATAATACACAAAAATTTCCTGATTCGGATGTACATAATTGTATAAAAAAAGTGTACATAATTGTATAAAAAATATACATAATTGTATAAAAAAATATACATAATTGTATGAACAAATATACATAACCACATCAACTTTTTACCGCGCCTCCCAAAACGACGTCGTTTTGGGAGGCGCACGGCGCACAGTGCTCCGCGCGCCGTGGTGTAGGGTATAACGATTGAGGCATTGAGCACCAACACCAGCCAGTTGTTTAAATGATACAATGGAAAGGAATGAGAGAATCAGTTATCAGGAGTTAAAAGAACTTTTTGTGTTTCTCAAGTTATTGGTTTCTTATGCATAAGAAAACCATCTAATAGAATTATGGAGGAAAAAAAAAATGGACCGAACCTGGGAGCGCAAAAGCCAAGTGGGCCAGCCCGCCCCATTAGGTCCTCCCACAATCGTTAGGCTGTGAAATCGTGTCTACCTTGTAAGGTGGACACAATTTTATGTTCATAATTACTAAACTATATGTTCATAATTATAAAGTTATATATTCATAATTTTTGAACTTCATATTCATAATTATTGAATTCTATATTGACAATTACAGAACTCTATGTTCATAATTATATTAATTTTCTATAAAAGTCTGGGGCCTTCATTTCATTTCTTTTAGATTTTCCCATGCACTCTATCTATCCAGTTGCATGCAAAAGTCTGTTTTCTCATAATCAGATCGCCTAAATCCTTGCTTGCTTTTCTCTCGGAAATTCGAATTTATCCAATGACGAGCGTTGAGGTTTCTCATCATCGGCATGACCGTTGGTTTAATTATCAGGGAAGTAATCGCAGTTTTGTGGCGGCAAAATCCATTTCTACGCCGCCTCGCTTGTGGAAGCAAAAGAATGGAAGCAAAGGCGTTGCCAGTCTCTCCAGCTCGAGCGGCCCGCCGTTGTTGCAGAAAAACAGTAAGAAGGAGAAGGGCAGCGCCGAAGCCATATCCCGCTCACCGGCAAAAATCACAGAACGTTACGCTGGATCCTCCTTCTTCACGTCACCGCCACCGACCTCCCTCCCGGTCCCGGCCTTCTTAACCAAAAAGGCTGTCGCTGCAGCTGGGAAGATCGTCGACGATGCTACGACTCATCTCTAGTAAATTATTTGACCCAATTCTTCAAAGACAAATTCCCTCTTGACTTGTTGCATAGCTTGTTTAGTGGTTTGGGTGCTTCTAGCTCTGCTTGTTAGTCTATGTTGGGGCTGGGGGGCTTGCTTGTCAAAGGGGATGCTCTCCTTGTTATTGCTTGATTTAACTGTTAGATTGGAGGGGTTAGATTGAGCTCCAAGTATAGCATACACTCTGAGATGGGAGTGCTTGGAATGGGGGTGATTCCTTAGGATTGGAAATGAAAGTGTAAGTGTACATATTTTGTACACATTAAACCTATGATTGGCTAATTTATTTTTATAAGTCATAGTCTTAGGTTTAAACAAAAACTCTTGGACCATTGTTATTCTTCATAAGAGACTTTTTTGGGTGGTTCACAATTAATGTCTATGAAGAGGAAGTCAGCTATGAATGTATGGTTCAAGCATATTATGGGAATCTAAATGAAATGAATGGCAGAGAATGAATCAAGCATGAAATGAGGCAAGTCTGATGGAAGGGATATTGCTATAAATAGGAAGGTTACTAGTTGTGGAAACTTGCCATTTTTGAGATTTACTATTCTGAGAAGTGAACACAGCTAACGAATTGAGAATTAATTATATTATTATTCTGCTGAGCTACTGTCTGCGCCTGACTCAGTTGAAGTATTGTTCGAAGGTTATCAAGGCATGCACGTCACGGTCCAGGTTGGATGTTAGGAAGGTTGTTTGTAGTATGGTAGTTAAGACTGTGAGAGTTTAATGCACTGTTCTATTGTAAAACTCCTTGGTGAACGTCAATAGTGGATTGGGCTGACGTGGGTTGCCCCGCAGACGTAGGAGAAGCGCTTCGAACTGCGTAACAAATCTTTGTGTACTTGATTTACTTACTGCTTTTATTTTCTGTTATTTACTATCTTTAAATAACAAAAATTAATCGATCAAAATCTAATATAAGTTTAAAAATCAAGTAGAAGTTCAGGTTCAGCTAATTTAAGGTTCACGGCATAATTTCAATTGGTATCAGAGCCTAGAGGCTTAAGTTACTAGTCTTTCGATCTGGCTTTTACGTGTGCCTTATTTTTTAGTGTTCTGCGGTTTTTAATTCTGTTCTTCTTGTTATTACTTTGTTCAATCTCAGTTGTTGCTAAGTGTTTCAGAATGGAAAGGTTCAGGCCACTTCCCCAGCTTACAGGTGACAACTACGCATACTGGAAGGCTCGAACAAGAACTCACCTAAAAGCTCAAGGAGATCAGATTTGGCGGGCGGTACTGACTGGTTGGACACCACTTACAAAACCTGGAGAAAAAGACGGTGATCCACCAGTGATAAAACCTGAAACCGAGAGAACTCAAGTTGAAATTACCACTGCTGGATATAACGATAAGGCTCTTGACACAATCTATTCCTTAATGCATGAAAATCAATTTTCGTTGGTTACAGGTATTGATTGTGCAAAAACTGCGTGGGAAATACTCGAAACCACCTATGAAGGTACGAGTTCAGTCAAACAGTCAAAGCTTCAGTTGGTAAAGACTGAATTTGAAGAACTACGTATGAACGATGACGAAGATATTGCGATTTTTCACGAACGCATACAAGAGTTAGCTAATCGAGCAACAATTCTTGGAAAACCTTTCTCCCAACAAAAACTTGTCAAAAAAATCCTAAGAACTTTACCTCCGAGATTCAGGATGAAGGTAACCGCTATTCAAGAACATGATGGCTGGGAGAACAAATCAGTGGCTCAACTAATGGGCAATCTTCGAACCTACGAAATGGAAATTCTTACTGATCACACAAAAAAACAAAAGACAGTTGCATTTGTCGCTGAAGAACATGATGATACCGCTAACCCAGACGAATCAGGTGATGATCCAGTTACATTTTTAACTAAACAATTTTCTAATTTTTTTGAAACAGATATCTCAGAAGAATTCACAAAACAAAAAATTTCAAAAAGGAGCAAGCTCAAACATGTCGAAAACTGATACAAAAACTAGCATGTCAAACTCAAAACCTGCTGCCTTACGTCCAGCCCGCTCCAGGGAAAAATCAAACAACAAAGGAATAAAATGTTACGAGTGTGAGGGCTTTGGTCATGTTCAAGCTGAATGTCCAACTTATCTTAGGCGAAAGAAGCCCATGACAGCCACAACTTGGAGTGATGAAGAACCTGAATCAGAAGCTGCTGGCTCTGGCGGAAGAAATGTTCGGTAATTTTGTAGCTTTTACTACTAGAGTTGCGACATGTTCAGAACCTAGAGATGCATCTGACACGGAGGGTGGTGAATACAACTCGGCGGAAGACCATGAAATACCAGATTTATCTTATGAAGTAGAGTTTAACAAGTTGTATCCCAAGTGGGAAGCATTACTTAAAGCAAATCGTATAGTGTCTAGTGAAGTTAGAGTATTGCAAAATGCTGTAAACGTGTTCAAAGGTCAAGTAGCAGATAGGGACGCATTAATTAAAGAATACACTGACCGAGAAGACAAACTGAAACAGGAAGTCAAGGAACTGAAGCTGGAACTGAGTACTTACAAAAAGAAAATCCAAATGATGGATACCACTTCAACTCTTGATGAAATTCTTGGTTCTGGACGGCAATCATGTGCAAGGTTTGGTATTGGCTTTACTAGAGGAACCAACAAAGGTAAAACTACTTTTGTCAAGACATCTGATCCACGTCCAGAAGATACTCCTGAGTTAAGCACAGCTAAACAATATCGTGAATCAGCGCCTGCCACTAGCTCAGCATGGCGAACACGAGGTATAGTACGTAACAAGTTTAACTATAAGGTATATAATCCAGTGTGTCACTATAGCAGGTTACGAGGACACATCAGACCTGAGTGTTATTACTTCTACAAAGAACAAAGGGCCGAAAAACATAGCCATAAGTACATTACTCCATTTATCAAACAAGTATGGGTAAAGAAATCCGATTATATCAGTTTTGTATCCTTTCACACTAAAAATGCAGGTAGGGATGAAAAATGGTACTTCGACAGCGGTTGCTCACGTCACATGACTGGAAACGCAAAATTTCTAAGTGACATAAACACAAGCAACGGTTAAGTAACTTTTGGTGATGGAGTCAAAGGACAAGTAACCGGAGTAGGTACTCTAAATGTTGCAGGTCTACCGAAGTTGAAAAAGGTGCTACTGGTAAACGGACTCCATGCCAACCTCATAAGCATTAGCCAACTTTGCGACCAAAACTGGAATGTTAGCTTCACCAAAGACAACTGCAATGTTATGGATAATGAAAAACAATGTGTTATGGAAGGTAAGCGATCAACACACAGCTGCTATATTCTAACAAATGATATCCTCTGTTGCAGGTCCAGCATAAATGAGTCTGAGTTGTGGCATAAAAAATTAGGGCGTCAGCAATCCAGCTAATTAAATTTCTTTTTGCCCGTGTTAATAAAATTTCAGGTATACTAATTCACAAATAAATATTACTTAGTGTTACTAATATTTTTTTTCTCTCGTGTGCAGATTAAGTCTTAAGGCTAAGCAGCCATAAAAACTATCTTGAATTCACGTTTTAAAAGCCAAGTGTTCAGGTCTTATTAGTTTCTTATCTATCCACCTTATCTTTATCTTGAATTCCCTAAAGATGATGTTTGTTTTGATATTATTGTGCATATATCCTTTTGATCATGAATTATCCTTTCTAGTTTATATATATATACGTGTATCTCTGGATTCATTAAATCATCAGGTACTTTTAATCTTTCAGATTCTTTCTCTTTACTTGTTCATTTATTTTAAAGTGTTCGTTTAATTTGCTTGGGTTATTCTTTATGTTTTGTTATTGGCTGTTTCTGTGTGTTCACTAAATGTCATATCTACGTTGTGTTGGTTGTTTTTGATAATTCTTTGATTATGCCTTTTTGTTGGTGTTTCCGGTGTTAAAATATGTTTGCTTGAATGATAAATTTGGTGCAATTTGATTAATGTGTTTATTTCTCTGTGTTATTTGTTTGGTCCGGTCATGACCGTGTGTGTTTTTGTTTGGTTGTGTGTTTTTCATGCTATCTGTTGTGATTCTGTGCCTGAATCATCTTCTTGTCTTGTTTGACCAAAATTGAAAATTTCTTGAATTCTTGTGCTTCTTTGTTATTTGCTAAGTCGTTTTCAAGATTGCATGTACCCTGTTCTGTGTTTCTCTTTTCTATTTTCACTTGTGTAGGTTCATGTGGCAAAAGATTTCGTAAAAAGCAAAAAGGAACTATTATGGATCTGTTCTCTCTATTTCATCGTCAAGCAAAAGTTATCTGGTATTAGTTATTGGATTCTCTTTATATGGTTTCTCTTATTCGCTTTAGTGGATATTATTGGATATCGGATTATCTTTTTGGTTGAAAATCTTCGGATTATTAGATTATCCAAGTTACCATATTATTTGGGTTATCATATCTTTTGGATTATCATGTTATTCAGACTCTCGTGTTATTGGTGGTGTGATAGCTTTTTATAAAGAATATCTGAATGGTTTTTCTACTATTGCGAACATGGAATGAATATGACAACACTACCTTCTTGGTATATGGTAATTACTATTGATCAATATGGATGAATGTTGGATAAGCTTCTTGCTATTTTACGGGAAAGAAGGTCGGGCACCCCGTCAACTCACTAGTCTAATCCACTGATTTGATGTTCACCGATCCTTTTTGTCACTTATTTGGCAAAAAAGGGGAGTAATAGAAAGGAGCTTTTGAAGAAAGGGGGAGTTTTATGAGAAATGGGAGTTTTACTTGGTTAACTATTTTGGAATATGAAATAAGGGAAGATACAATAAAGGGGGAGTAGTAGGAAAGCATGATGACTGCGACATAAGGAATTTTTTTTAGTATGGCTTGTCTACTACTCTATTATGCTACACTTCTTTTGGTAATCTCTGACTTATATATCTCTTCAGATTATGGCTATTATTATCAGTTATTGGTTATCATTATCTACACAGTAAATCTATTGTTATTGGATGATCATCTTTTATTTAATCTTTCTATTGGTGATCAACTATTCTATCTGAATATTGAAGTTTTCGGGGTTCATATATAGCACACATATTCTCTGAAAATTAATACTATGAGTTCATGGAACATGGTCTACAAGAGTTTTTTGGTAATAATTTTTTTCTTACCTTAGGTTATTGTGTGGCACATATACTAAGGACTTTTAAATAAAATTATTGTATCTTTCTTGTTTGCCCAAAGTATAAGATGCTATAGTTTTTGCCAAATAAATTGTCAAAGGGGGAGATTGTAAGTGTACATATTTTGTACACATTAAACCTATGATTGGCTAATTTATTTTTATAAGTCATAGTCTTAGGTTTAAACAAAAACTCTTGGACCATTGTTATTCTTCATAAGAGACTTTTTTGGGTGGTTCACAATTAATGTCTATGAAGAGGAAGTCAGCTATGAATGTATGGTTCAAGCATATTATGGGAATCTAAATGAAATGAATGGCAGGGAATGAATCAAGCATGAAATGAGGCAAGTCTGATGGAAGGGATATTGCTATAAATAGGAAGGTTGCTAGTTGTGGAAACTTGCCATTTTTGAGAGTTACTATTCTGAGAAGTGAACACAGCTAACGAATTGAGAATTAATTATATTATTATTCTGCTGAGCTACTGTCTGCGCCTGACTCAGTTGAAGTATTGTTCGAAGGTTATCAAGGCATGCACGTCACGGTCCAGGTTGGATGTTAGGAAGGTTGTTTGTAGTATGGTAGTTAAGACTGTGAGAGTTTAATGCACCGTTCTATTGTAAAACTCCTTGGTGAACATCAATAGTGGATTGGGCTGACGTGGGTTGCCCCGCAGACGTAGGAGAAGCGCTTCGAACTGCGTAACAAATCTTTGTGTACTTGATTTACTTACTGCTTTTATTTTCTGTTATTTACTATCTTTAAATAACAAAAATTAATCGATCAAAATCTAATATAAGTTTAAAAATCAAGTAGAAGTTCAGGTTCAGCTAATTTAAGGTTCACAGCATAATTTCAGAAAGGAAAAGAATATGAAAAAGATGTACTGGAGAAAGAAGTTTGGGAAATATATATGAAAGCAAAAATCTGGAAAGAGGTTTAAATAATGGGGCTGGGATTGGAGAGTTGGTGAGACCATTGCTTAGGTCGGGATCTTAAAGCCCTCCCGGATTAAAACATAGTACGCTATGCCGTGGGGGGTTGAACCTTGGCCTAAGGGTGGTGGGGAGGGAGCCATTGCTCACATCGGGACTCTTAAAGCTCCCCCGGATTAAAACATAGTACGTTATGCCGTGGGGGGTGAGTTTTGGGTGTGAGGGTGGAAGGAGGGGAGTGCCATTGCTTAAGTCGGGTCCCTTAAGTTCTCTCGGGCTAAAACACAGTACGCTGTGCCGGTGGGGATGGGGCCTTGGCTTAAGGGTGGCTTAAAGGGTAGTTGGAATCCTACTTGAAAGGGCATCGGTCCCATCCTTTGTGTGGGACGGGGAGCTCAATCTTGACTATTGGTTTGTGGAGGTTTTGGAGAGTTGTTTGATTGTTAATGATAGGAATTACTTGGAGAGCATATCCTTGATTGGTTTGAGCCTTGTTTGGCCTTGACATTAGAGGCATATATCTGGTTAGTTTGAATAAAGTAGACCTTGGAAGCATCTTTGTTGGGGGTGGTCACTTTTGGGCCATCTTTGTGAGACTTGAAGTTTTGATTTATGCATTCCCTTTGTTGAAAAAAAAAAAAAAAATACATACAGGATAATGGAAGGATGTATGTAGCTCTTCAATTCTGTATCTTTCTTTATTCAATGGAGTTTAGTTTACTTGAATGTGTATAATTACTTGATCTACTATAGTATGATCTATCACATCCAGTTTGTTGTTAACGGGTTTGACCCGTTATGTTTCCCGTCTTTAACATGGGAAGCCCATAAATCTAATATTATTATTATTATTTTTTTTTTTTGTGTTAACCCGTTTACACAAACCTTTTTATAACTTAATATAAAAGGAAAGTTAAAAGCTATATATAAAACCAAAGGCTTAGAAAGTTAAGTTATTATTTTTACTGTTATAGTTATGAACTTATTTAATTATGATTTGTATATGAATATTATGAATTAAATATTTTTTTAGTTTATTTGATGGATTGAAATGTAGGTTTTATTTATCTTTTATATAACTTTACATCAAAGAGAATTAACTCACACCCAGACTTACATACATACATACTGGATGACTAAGTTCCTTTATTTTGTCCAGCGGAAGGAGTAAAATAGATTACGTACATATGAATTGATTTAGAATAGCATATTGTATAATTATGGAGTTTAGTTTACTTTAATGTGAATAATTACTTGATTTACTATAGTATAATTTATCACTCATAGTACGTCTGATCTATTCTATTGTCTATTTCATTCATCAATAAAAACTTAGGTTATAATCTTCTTCAACATTTAAATCCTTCATTCATACAATCATATAATTTCTAGATAATATTACAAAAAAAAAAACAATAAATTAATTAGAAGCCAAAACTTAAAATAAATAATTCTCACATTTGAACTTCTACCGTTTTAATTAATTTAAAAATTACAAATTTACATAAATTATGGAAAAAAAAATATGATTACTTTGATTTAAGATAAAATGTTTTATTTATAATTTTTTAACCTAGTTTTGAAACACCACAGCTATTGAGATTTGCTAGAATAGGAAAAATGTTATGTAAGAAAAATATGGTTTGTTCGATCGGTTCCTCAATATAATCCTCGATTTCTATATTATTATGTGACTCAAATACATAGAGTCCTAATAAGTTTTACCCAGTTCAAGTTCCATTATTGTTTTCGAGGGGGGAGTGTAATAGAGTATGGTTTGATTTAGAATACAGTGTAACATATTTTATAATTATGGAATTCGGTCTAGTTGAACCTTTGTCTTTATAGGATGTAATTTGTAATTATATTTGTCTTTGTATCAAAGTTTTTCACTTAAAATTTGAATATTAGGTCCGTTTATTTCCGTTTGTATAGTACTCTGACCAAAATTCTGTTTTTCAATCATTAATCAAGAATACATAATATTGTTAACCAAAATTCTGTATTCCGTTTGTATAGTACTCTGACCAAAATTCTGTTTTTCAATCATTAATCAAGAATACATAATATTGTTAACCAAAATTCTGTTTTTCAATCATTAATCAAGGATCTTATTGATTGGTCCGTGATATTTTTTTGAATGCTACTAGCTCTATTACATTGTAGTATCTGTTCATATACTTTCTCAACCTACTGAAACACAAAGAGCTAATAACGCCTCCACTGAGGCTCGAACTCACAACCTTCCAAATGGAAGTCCAACCCGGATACCATTGGACCACATAGTCCTGGTGATTGGTCCGTGATATAATTTGCCTATTTTATAAGTTCTATTTTTTCGAACTATAACCTTATTAAAATAGCACAATATTAAAAAAATTCTTGACATTTTAACATTAAAATTTCTTTCCAATATCAAGACTCATAAGCCGAACACAACAAAAACAACTGCACCAGGCCATTCACAAAATATGTTTATCTCGTGTATTTTTCTCTCTAAAAAAAAAGTATATCTCATGCATAATACACAAAGATTGGAACTGTAACTTCTCCATTGTTTTAAGCATATGCCAAATCTCAAGCAAATACTTTGTATTCATTTGAAGAACCAGCAGCTGGTAAACTAATACAGAATTCACAAACCTGCAAATATATAAAGCAATATATTCTAGATTTACAAATCATCACTCACTATTCAAATATTGATCACTTACTAGATTGAACTGTATATTTATGTTTATATATTATGCACACAGCACATCCCTAAGAGTCTTTCCCTTTCAGCCTTCTTCTGTGCCCTTCCAACAAACAGCTCCTTTGATCCTGAGATTGATGACAATCAAATTCGAACCGTACGTGAGAAATACATACATATATAATAAGCATCAAAGCATGCACTGCACGTACCTATTAATTCACCATTAAGAGCCTCAATTGCCTTCCTAGCATCTTCATCCGAATCAAAATTGACAAAGCCAAAGCCTCTCGAATTTCCTTCTTCATCCCTTATAATGACAGCAGAATTGATCTTCCCATATCGGGAGAACTTCTCTCTTAGGAAGTCCTCTGTCATATTGTAACCGAAGTTTTTCACATATAGATTAGTGAACTTTTGCTCTTTATTAAATGCATCCATCATCCTCTCTTCTTTCTTCTTAAATGGGGACACATGTCTGAAAAACATCAAACAATTTTAACCGATTAGCTAGACTGTTCGAATGAAACAATAATCTGAACCCAAAATCTACAAGAAGAGAGGGCATGCAGGTTCTAAATTCCAAATTCAAAAACATATAAAGAAAGGTTTGATGGGAATGCACGGGTTGACCTTTAAAACACGAAACCTAACGGGTTCTTAATGGGTTAACCCGTTAACTAGTTATTTTCGTGTTAGTGTTAATGGGGGTTGTGTCAATAATTGTCAGGTAGTAAAAAGGGAGTAGGCAACTTACAACTTCTTCCCTTCAAACACTGCTCCATGGAGGGAATTGAAAGCAGAAATGGCTGAATTATGTGTTTCAAACTGAACATATCCAAAACATTTGCTCTTTCCATTTTTCTCCTCGACGACTTTGCAGGACAGTATTATGCCATATTTGCTAAACACGCTCTCTAATTGAGCATTGGTGACCGAAGGAGCAAGGTTCTTGACAAAAACATTCCCAATCCCAGATTTTCTTAACTCTGATTCCCTTTGCCACCACATAATCCTTATTGGCTTTCCTCTCAGGGTTCTATGGTTTAGGCATGCCAGAGCCTTTGAAGCTGATAAAAAAAAACATAAATAATTATTTGCGGATTATAATCATTCAATCAAGGTATGAAAATATATGTTAACTTCGGGTAAGAACTTCATTTTTTTTTTTGTTTGTGCCAAGGGCCTATAAAATGATAGTTTATCACATTTTTGAGAAATATTTTTATTAAAGAAAAGTTTATTTTCATTTTGTATTAAAAATTGTCCCAGAACCTTCCAGTTCATATATAATCTTCCTATATTTTCTCTGAGAGTGAATATCTTATCAGCATGGCATTTATGCTAATATCTCCTAATCGCCTTGTAGAGACTTAAATTTTGATAAATATTGATTATTTATCAATATTAGTATATTTGAAATATTTTGGATAATATTGATATTATCTAATTTGTTAATTAGATAATATCAAAAGAGTTTGAGCTTATCAAAACTCTCTATCCTACAGCTATAAATAGGGCATTTCATTTCTATGTAATCACACATCCTAGGAAAAGTGATGTAAACATCTAGAAAAATATTATTCAGGATCACAATAAAAATGTGATACTGAAAGTAGAAGTTCCTCCACCAAAATGATCATGCCTATGCCTATTGATCCTAACCTCCATTGAAGATCAAGCCATTTGAACCCGGAGGCCCTTCAAGAAGAACAAGCTATACAAGCCCTTCTTTGAAGATCAAACCACTTGAAACCCGGAGGCCCTTCAATGGTGGAGTGTTCAAGGCATTCAAATTGAAGAATCAGAGGACATCCCAAAGACTTGTACTCACACCGCATTGATATTTGATATGTAATCAAGAATTTTGAATTTCTAAATACCATATTCAATTTTCTTTGTTCACAAATTGGCACGCCCAGTGGGACGGCTCTGCCTCTCATCTCTTCATAGGCACTTTCAATCGATATGGGGGCAAACCCCATATGAAATTTGAAACGGAGGAAGCTAAATGATACTCCTTGGCACGAGTTTAAACGGCCTTATATTCAGACTCCTTGGCACGAGTTTAAACGGCCTCATATCTTTTAAGGCTCCTTGGCACGTGTTGAAACGGCCTTATATCTTTAAGTTGTAGTGTCGAGACTTTCTTGCACTGCATACTTTCGAGTGTTATATGCTCTCAAGTGGTGTACAAGCAAGTCTCGAGGGGGCATTTGTAGACACTTAAATTTTGATAAATATTGATTATTTATCAATATTAGTATATTTGAAATATTTTGGATAATATTGATATTATCTAATTTGTTAATTAGATAATATCAAAAGAGTTTGAGCTTATCAAAACTCTCTATCCTACAGCTATAAATAGGGCATTTCATTTCTATGTAATAACACATCCTAGGAAAAGTGATGTAAACATCTAGAAAAATATTATTCAGGATCACAATAAAAATGTGATACTGAAAGTAGAAGTTCCTCCACCAAAATGATCATGCCTATGCCTATTGATCCTAACCTCCATTGAAGATCAAGTCATTTGAACCCGGAGGCTCTTCAAGAAGAACAAGCTATACAAGCCCTTATTTGAAGATCAAGCCACTTGAAACCCGGAGGCCCTTCAATGATGGAGTGTTCAAGGCATTCAAATTGAAGAATCAGAGGACATCCCAAAGACTTGTACTCACACCGCATTGATATTTGATATGTAATCAAGAATTTTGAATTTCTAAATATATATTCAATTTTCTTTGTTCACACTCCTAATGATGAAAAACATTAGAAATAGAGCCACCTTTTCATTATTTCGAAATACACTCCTTCACTCTACCGTTAGCAGCTAAGCTTTTGGGGACAAAACTGAAGAAACACAGCCCTTCATTGAGACCCACTCTAACGTACTTGTCACCCAAGAAAGCATAGCAAAGAGATTAAACGCAAATAGACGTAGAAAATTAAGTAGGATGGTTTAGTTTGTTACCGTGAGAGATACAGGTGAAGTTGACGAAAGCATAACAAAGAGATTTCCCAGACACGACGTCTTTGCGAATCCCGAAGGAATCCAATGGGCCAATCACAGAAAATCCAGCCTCGAGGTCAGCTGCGGTGGTTTCCGGGTGAAGAGCCCCCACGTAGAGAGTATGTCGCAGCCAAAGTGGTGACACCTCCGCCATTTGTGTTACTCCAGCACCGGATTGGTTAGGACACAAGAGTTTTTAATTAGTGAAGTAAGAGAGAGCTTTTGCTTCTTGGAGAAAGAGAGCCAAGTCAATAATGGTAGGAGTTTGAAAGAGATTATTTATAAAGGTTTGTAGAGGTATTTTTGTTTAATAAAAAAATACCTATTCTTGATGGATTAGGAACACCTAATACAAATGGGCTTGGGAATAGCTATTACAATGACAAAGAGGAATAGCACATTCTATGCGGTAAAAATCTAGAATAAATCTATTTCACGGAATGACATTTCAATTTAATATATTCCACAAACCAAACGTCACATAGTGAGGTATCTAAACAACATCGTTTCATTTTATCAAGGAGATTTAAAAAAAAAAAAAAAAAAAAAAAAAAAAAAAAAAAAAAAAAAAAAAAAAAAAAAAAAACCTCCAAATTTGATATTATTTAATTTTAATTTTTTCATATAATATAAAATGTGAAAAAAAAAAAAAAAAAAAAAACTACATTAGAATCTTAAATATTATTAAGCTATTTACTTCAATTTTCTATACTACTATGTCCAACACTTTTAAACACTTCAGTTTTCTATACTACTATATGACTCTGTTTGGCAGAGCTTATTTAGGAGCTTATAGCTTATTTTAAGCTACTAATAAGCTATAAGCTCTGTTTGGTAATGTTCTCAAAATAAGCTTCTAGCTTCCTAATTTTTTTTCCATCTTTATCCTTATTATTTTAAAGAAATGACATAATTTACCTTTTCCAATTAAAACACTTCTCTTCTCCTTTATCCGCAACTTTCACCGCAAATATTATTATTATTATTATTATTATTATTATTATTATTATTATTATTATTATTATTATTATTATTATTATTATTATTATTATTATTATTATTATTATTATTATATTTGCAACAATATTGCTATTTCATTATGAGATGCTAGATCATGATTATGATAATAGTTTTATTTCAAAATGTTAATTTTTTTTAAAGACAAAATGTTAAATTTTAATATGTAAACAAACTAATTTAAATTTTATGAAGATGTCTTTTTTAGTCTTTTTACATTTATCAACTTATCAAAAAACTAATTTTGCCAAACAATTTCAATCATAACAGCTCTCAGGCTCCAAACTTATATAGCTGACTTATAGCTTTTCAGCTACGTTTGTCAGACAAAGCCTATATGTTCAACACTCTTATTGAAGTACTCCGTACATAATATTGTTGCCTTTGTTAACCGAAGGCCTTGTACACGATATAATTTTGTGTATTTTTATAAGTTCCATTTTTTGGGACTACATCCTTATCAAAATAACACAATATTAAAAAAATTTCTTGATTTTTAGACCTAGTATTTAAAATGATTTAGTTTGCATGAAATATATATAGTGTTCCTTAATTAGTTAAAGTATTCATATAATAATAATGAGAGAGAAAAATGTGAAATTAATAAAAGATAAAGAAATGGTCTTAGTGTTTATATCTACTGTACTAATAAGAGCCCAAGAGAGTTAGGCCTGTAATGGGTAGAAAAAATGGCGGTAAAATTTTTTAAACCAAATGAATAGCTCAGATTGATCAGATTTTAATTTTTCCTTAAGATTTCATAATTTATCCTTAATGAATATGATTATCCGTTAACTTTTCATTGATTTCAATAAAAAAGGTCTTAGGTTCGAACAACATCCCAATCAAAGTTGGCATAATTAGTACTCTATTTTACTCTTATTAAATTAAATAATAATTTAGTAGCTACAACAAAAAATAATACATATACATTTCTTTAATTTAGAATTATGTGTCTACAATGTCTTTATTCAAAAAAATTATACATTATCAATAAATTAAATAAAAGAAATATTTTCATTAGTTATATTGTATTTATTTTTCTCCAAAATAAAAATTATTTACATTCAAATTCATCAATTGATTATATTCGCTACATTATCTACAATGTCTTTATTAAAAAAAAAAATTATTCATTATCAATAAATTAATTAAGAAAAAATAATTTTATTAGTTATATTGTCTTTATATTTCTCCAATATAAAAATTCTTTAGATAAAGGCTAATAGTTTGTATTTTTACAGTGTTTTCCAAATTGAGCTAAATTTGGAATTCCACAACTGAACCGAGTAATTTATAAACCAAAGTAAAGCAACCCCTACAAAATTCTCATGACGTACCTGCATGTTTCCAATGAGAAGAGAAAACAGAAGGAGCCCAAGAATGGCTAATGCTATTGAAAAGAGAACCTCTAGAGGATAAGTACTTGTTTGAAGCCCCTGCCCCAGAGTACTACAAAAAGTGAAATAGCAATCCAGTTATACTCCTGGGATTTCCTCAGTTCCTAAAGTTGAATAAATCTAACATGGATGATAAAAGCTAGGAATTTAACATTGATGGCCAGTTAATTCATCATGTGGGCAAAGGATTGATAAAGGGAGAAGATTATTATGTCTGTTGCCACGGGAGGAGTGACGGAGGACCAAAATTGTCTTCGTCACAATAAGAGTGTCTATAAATTGTCTGATTTTTTTATAAAGGACCAAAATTGTCCATGTCACCATAAATCTAGGACCAAAATCCTGACTGCCATTTAATTTCACGTAAACTATGAATTTGCCACCGCCTCTTTAATTGACAGAATCTGTTAAATTTAACATTCTAAGTTTGCTATTAGTAAGAAGAATGAGGGTATATTAGGATTTTAATTTGGTGTTGTACAATTAGATGAGCACAGAGTATGATCTTGTAGAGCATATTGTTGTACCAATATTTTTTTAGTTCCTGGGTCTAACAATATTGGCTTTTATTAAAGTTGTAGATATGAAACTATCACAACATAAAACATGACAAATTAAGTGATTGAAATCAAACCTGCTGCAGAAGAATGAACTTTCTTAACACGGTGATCTAGACGCTTCCCTAGACTAAAGCTGGAAGGAACTCATTTGATTTGAAAGTATCTTTGTTGATAGGAAACTCATCCTTTAATGTTATTAGCCGTAAACATTGTAAAATGATTCTGATTTTCTGTTTTTGTATCCTGTTATTATCCTGTTTTTGTACATTCTGATTCTGACTTATTCACACTTTTCCCCTTACAATAACCAAAGAGAGTTTCATAAAGATGGGCAAGAGCTAAAGCTATATGGGAAAATAAAGAACAGAAGGAAATGAATATATAGAATTATAAGAGCAATGAGCATGTACTTAGGAATTGATATACCTGCAGAGAATAGTGTGTTGAGGAACACCCATCGACTCTCCTTCTGCAAATCCATAAAAAAAATAAAAATTAAAAATTTAAAAAACAATTAAAAAAAAAAAAAAAAAAAAAAACCCTGGTCAACTGAAGGTAAATTTTACCTAAGCCATCTGAAATTATAGAAGACTATGAGATGATATATTGATATCAGATACATAGTTCCTTCAGTCACTATAAGGACAGAATTGCCATTGGATTTCCTAAAGTCAAGAAATCTAGTAGTCATATTTGCTGAATCTAGGAATCTCCAGGAGCTTGTATAAAATTGGCCAGAAGGACATAGTCACTGTAACTCTTAAGAGTACATAAGAAAAGATTTAGTTAAAGATTTTCTTTTCCAATTGCAGCTCTGAATTTACTGTTCAGATAGGACTGTTCGGAGTGGAAGTTTGCTTTCAACCTCCTTCACTTCTGCATTTCTTTCAGCAACAACTTTCGACAATCCAAACATCTGAGAAGAATTGTTATCCAGGATCAATAACAATGCAATCACATTCTAAATTCAAATATAATTATAGTAACAGTCTCAGATAATTAGAAGTTGAAAACAAGCCTTCTGGATAGTTTTCTTGAAGCAGGTTTGATGTTCATCCATTGAAGCATGGATGAACTCATCAATATGATCTCTCACATCCTCTAAAAAAGTGGCACTTTCAGACTTCTTCTTCCGGCATGAAGCTGTCACTGAGGTTTGTGTCTCAGGTTTACCTCCTTCAGTAGCCATTCACTCTGATTACAAAATAATTAAATCAATACCCAACCTAAGGTTAAGCATGGCAATGGTTACCCAGTTCACAGTGGAATATTGGAGGATTACTAAAGCAGATATGAACTCAATTTTTTGCTTCTCTCATAAATGGTATTTTGCAATAAGTTGTTTCCTTAGAGCAAATACAATTGTTGACAAAGCTAATATTTTCCCATATTTCAGTACTTTAACACCAATGCTTTCCTAAATATACTACTTCAAGGGTTTAGGAAAAAACTGGAAAAAATTCGACTCCATACATGATAAAACAGGGCAAAATAGCATGAAGTAATAAAATCAGAGAAGTGATTCATATGAATTCAAAGGAAAAAAGGGGATGGGCTTGAATTTACCTGAGCGAAATCACAAAGGACACCAATGAAATCAAAGCCTGCGAATCGAATAACTGATACAAGAATTAATCTTAAAATACAAGAATAAGCAGGAGATAATGTAGAAATACAGGATGAGGAAGACTTAAGTAAAAGGAATGAAGAATTGCAGAATTAATATACTACTGTCTGACTTGGACAACGGGTCAAGCCAAGTGTGCCAGCCCGCCCCATTAGGTCCTCCATCAATCGTTAGGATGTGAAATCGTGTCTACCTGCCCGCATGGGTAGCTCAACTGGTCATAGAGGTGAAACTTTGGAATAATGACCAGGGATCGAGTCTCACCAGCGGCAGTGTGGGAGCAACCTCTCAAAGTAAGGGGGGCTCCTTGTGCGCAGTGAGCACCGGTCTAGCCTCTATGGTTCATGTTCGGTTGAGTCACCATGATTTACATCCTCCCAAATGCTCTGTCGGGCCGGGGTGTGGGGGGCCCTTAAGGTTGGGGTTCAGCCTTTTTTTGGAATAGTGAAATCGTGTCTACCTTGTGTGGACATGATTTTATGTTCATAATTATTAAATTATATGTTCATAATTATAAAGTTATATATTCATAATTTTTGAACTTCATATTCATAATTATTAAATTCTATATTGACAATTACAGAACTCTATGTTCATAATTATATTAATTATATGTTCATAATTATAAAACTATATTCATAATTTTTAAATTTCATATAAAACTAGTTTTAGAACCACGTCCATCTTGCAAGGTGGACACGGTTTCACTGCATAATTTGTTGTCCTCCCCACCGCAAACACCAAATAAAAATATTTACTCCGTATTTTAATACTAGTTCTTTTACGCGCTTTGCGCGAATGGGATAATGTACAACGATTATTTTTAAATAAGTATTTTAAAGTATATCCGTTGATGGGCAAGCAGTCAGCGAAATTGGCAATTGTTATTCAATGAGTCGAAATGGCTCTATAGTAGACTTTTTTTTTTTTTTTTAATATAGAGGTGTTTTTGGAAAATCATTCTCAAAAACGCTAAGTGAAAATATTGTAAATTGCAATATTTGTATTTTCAGTGGTTTGTAACAAATTGTTGTTTCAAATTGTTGAATAACCAAATAGTTTCTTTAGCATTTTGATTTCTGGGTTACATCATATTTACCAATCGTCCAATATCTTTAGTTGGGTTACATTATAATTAAAATTTTTAAATTTTTACTACATCTAAATTCCTTAAATTAGGAATTTCTTCATCCATAATAATTTATTTAACAATAATGGTTGAACTAAATGAACACTAAGCAAAACACCTAAAGGACTGGTACTGTTGATTCACTCATTGATCTTGTATATATATACATTTATTAAATATATTAGAACCCTTTGCAACAAAAATACTTGGTTACTATTTAAAAAAAAAAAGTTTAATAACAATTATAATGAATCTCCTATATTACATTGAATTCAAATATATATTTAATTATAAATATTGGGCATTAACTCATTCTCGCAATGCGCCTGTAAAACTAGTAACTAAATAAGTATTGACTTTTTAAACTGCAACAAATATAAATAATATAAATAAATATATATAACACATTGGTATGTAATACAATCAATAATATTAAAAAAAAAAAATAAAAAGAAGTAAATGTAGAAGTAGGGATAAAAGCCAAGGATATTAACCTAAATTCAGTTAAAGTTTTTTAGATTTCTTTATGGGAAAATGGCACTTTTTACCCCTGAGTTATATACTTATAGCACTTTTTTCCCCTCAATTATTTAGGTAAGCACATTAGCCCCCTCAATTATTATAAAAGTGGTGCTTTTTCCCCCCTGATATATTAAATTGACATTTATACCTTTAAAGTAAACATTTTATTTATTTTACTACTCCAACAAATTATTGTGTATACGTAGGGATGACCACGGTTCGATTTGAATTGAACCGGATACTAAAACAATCGAATTAATAGTTTACGGTTATAATTCAGATCTAGAACCCAATATTTAAATGTCAATTTATTAAAATTATGTATCAAAAAATTGAATCTTGAACCGTGAACCGGCGGTTCCGGATCTGATTCGCGGTTTTGAACCGTCTTTATTTTAAAATTTTATTTTTTATTTTAAAATAGTCCAAATTCAACAATAAATGTATTTTATTTTTTTTCGGAACATGAACCGTCCGTTCCGGTTCACGATTTTAATAAACTCTAAATATCGAATTTCGATTCTAAATTGTAATTGGAATATTTCGGTTTGGTTGCTATAGTGTTTGTTTAGTTTGAACCAAATTATAGTCATAATTTGTTGGAGAAAAAAATAAATTAAATATTTAGTTTAAGGGTAAATATGTCCATTTAACATTTCAGGGGGAAAAACAGCCACTTCAATAACTTAGGGGGAAAAAATGCTATAGGTATATAACTCAGGGGGAAAAAGTGCCATTTTCCCTTTCTTTATATTAGAAATAAATAAATAAGTAAACCCCTGTTTGACAAGGAAAAAATAGTAATGCTTTTCATAGTCAAATTAGGAAAAATAGCACTCCGCTCGCATCCAGATATAATCTTTCTATAAAATCTCCGCCTTGCTTTCTTAGATTTTTCCATAGATACTCACTGTGATTACAGTCTCATTTCTAGACGTAAACTCGTGGTTGTTTTTCTCCTGAAAATTTTCAATGGCGGGGGTTGGAGTTCTTCATCCGAGTGATCCGTTGAAGAGTACTGGTAGTGAGCACCACCGTTTTGTGGCGTCGAAGTGGTGTCGGAAGAAGCCAAGTTCCGAGAAGAATGGAATTAGCGGAGGTGGAGGTTTTGGCAGTCTGTCCAGCTCGAATCCGAGGCAGAAGAACTACAAAAACTGTAAGAAGGAGAAGGGCATAGCTGGTGAAGCGCCGAAAATGGAAGAACGTTACGCTGGATGGTCCTTCTTCACGTCGCCGCCACCAAGCTCCATCCCACTCCCGGCCTTCTTAACCAAAAACGTTGCGGCTGCGGCTGCGGCTGCTGGGAATTGAACAACGACAACGCTAGGAGTTATGGATTCTGAACCTCTATCTTTAGTGAATTATTTGACCCAATTCTTTAAAAAGAAATTCCTCACTCCCAGGCTCCAACATGATAATGGAGGGGTGCATGTAACTAACAATCTACCACCTACCCCAAGTTCAATTCCTTTATTTTCTCAAGGGGAAGGAGTAGAATAGATTATACTGTATAATTATGGAGTTTAGTTTAGTTTAATTGAATCTTTGCCTTAGGATGTCATTTGTAATTGTATTGGTCTGTGTATACTACTTACTTGATCTACTATAGTATGATTTTGTTAGAATCAGTCTACTCGATTATATTGTCTATATAAATCATCAACAAAAACTTAGCTTAGATTACAATCTTCTTCGTTCAACATTTAAATCATAAATTCATATAATCATATTAATTTCTAGATAATATTACAAAGGAACAATAGCTAGCCGGCCGACTATGTGTCATAGTCAGCGCCTAGGTAGCCTAGGTGATCAGTGCCTAAAGGGCCTAGTCGGCCGCCTAGACCACTGATTATAGTGATACGTTAGGCGGTCGGTCGGCGCCTAGGCGCGATTTTTACAACAGTGATATTAATTACTATATTTTATTCATAATTGAATTTAAATTTTCTAGTTAGTTTGACCCGGTCCAAGTTCCATTATTTTTTAAAGGGGGAATAGGCAAATTATGCGGTGGAACCGTGTCCACTTTACAAGGTGGACACGATTTTAAAATTGTCATAATTGTGAATATAGAATTCAAAAATTATGAACATAGAGTTCTATAATTGTGAATATAGAGTTCAATAATTGTGAATATGAAGTTCAAAAATTATGAACATAGAGTTCAGTAATTATGAACATAGAGTTCTGTAATTGTGAATATAGAGTTCAATAATTGTGAATATGAAGTTCAAAAATTATGAACATAGAATTTTATAATTATGAATATAGAGTTCAGTAATTATTAACATAGAACCGTGTCCATCTTGCAAGGTGGACATAGTTCCACGGCATAACAATTAGGGGAGTATAATAGAGTACGGTTTGATTTAGAATACAGTGTGGCATATTTTATAATTATAGAGTTTAGTCTAGTTTAATCTTTGTCTTTGTAGGATGTAATTTGTAATTATATTTGTCTTTGTATCAAAGTTTAAATTTCATTCACTTTATTTTCTTTTAAAAAATATGTTAGTTTTTAATTGTTTTTTTTTTCATATAATATAGTGTAAAAAACTTACATTAGAATTTTAAATTTTGAATGTTAGGCTGTTTACTTCAATTTTCTATACTACACTGTTCAACTCTCATTTTCTTCAATAGTTAACTGAAAATATATAATATTGTTAGTTGAAGGTCTTGGTCCATGATATAATTTTGAAAAATTTAGTCTTTCAATTATTTCAAGCGTAGCCAATTTATTCCTCTCGTGAAATTTCTCTTTAACAGCCATTTAAGACATGACTTTTTAGGAATTTCACAATCCACTAACTATTTGCCCCAATTGGCTCCTATGCTCTCATGGTATGGTGTTTGGTTGGGGAATGGGATGGTGTTAGTGTTTTGTAAGGTCTAGGGTAGAAGATTGTAGCGTGCGGAAGGATGGAAAAAATTAGGGGATCAAAAAATAATTCCTTAAACATCGGTTAAAAGAAATTAAAATTGAAATAATTCAAAGATCGAATTTTTTAAAATTGAAAGTCGAAACTACATTGCATATCCGTCAAATCGTCATTAATTGAGGGATTGAAACTTGAAAGTGCAATTTCCCCTTTTACCCAAAAATATAAAATTATGTAATTCTTACCTTTGAGCTTCTACTTTTTAAATTTAATTACAAATTTGCATATATTAAGGAACAATTTCATCTGTATATCAAAGTTTTTCACTTTATTTTTTGAAAAATTTTGTTATTTTATTTTTCATATAATATTTATTTTGAATATTAGATCCGTTTATTTCAGTTTTGTATACTACTCAGCTCTAACAAAAAATTAATTTTTTCAATCATTTCATTAAACAATTTGACCGTAATTCTTTCTACCGATTATAGGTCTAACTCACTTTAGCTCTTATTAGTGTGTGTGTGTGTGTGTGTGTGTGTGTGTGTGTGTGTGTGTGTGTGTGTGTGTGTGTGTGTGTGTGTGTGTGTGTATATATATATATATATATATATATATATATATATATATATATATATATATATATATATATATATATATAGGGAAGGGTTCATGTGCGGATATAGCTTCCCGTGCGGTTAGATTTTAGTCGTTGATCAAATCTAGATCAACGACTCAAATCAATGAAAATTAAAAAAAAAAAAATGCGTGTCTGGAAGAAAGTCACGCACCTTTAAGTGTTACATCTTAAGCACAAACTCACGCACATTAAGTATAAAACTCACGCACATTAAGCACAAAACTCACGCACATTAAGCACGCAACCCACGCACTTTAAGTATTAACTCACAGACTTTAAGTTTCAACAATTACTGATATTAATCACTAACATCACACACATTAAGCACAAACCCTACGCAAATTAAGCATAAACTCCACTCATATTAAGAACAAATCTCACGCACCTTAAACACAAAAGCCCACACTTTAAGTTTTACCAACTACTCACATTAAGCACAACCCCACGCACATTAAGCACAAGACTCACGCACCTTATGCACAAGACTCACGCATCTTATATACAAAACTCACGCACATTAATCACAGAACCGCTCACATTAATTTTGACCTAGATTCAAAAATTAACAAATTACCACCGCGTTTTTTTTTTTTAAATTTTAGTAATCCTGGACGTTGATTTAAGCGAGAAAAATGACCCAGATTAAACCGCACAACCGCACCTGAGCACTCTAACCGCACCAGAAACTAATTTTATATATATATATATATATATATATATATATATATATATATATAATCGCACTCAGGTGCGAATGCTTCGCCCATGCGCGAAATAGGAATGGATTCTGTCCTTCCACGTGTCTAGATCTAATGGATGAGAAACACTGATTTTTTAAAAAAAAAGCGATGGCATTTTCGTTAATAATTGAACATCGAAGTTCAAGTAAAATGTATTACAAGTGCATGTAAAATGTATTATAGGCGCAAGTATTAAATTTATTCTGAGCATCAATACTAAGTGCACCTATAGTTATAAGTAGTTGCACCTTTAGTTCTGAATAGTTGCACACATAGTTATAAATAGTTGTACCTAGTGCATGAATGTTTGCGGGTGGTTTTCAGGGGTATTACTATCCGCTGAACTCAGATCAATGAATGTTAAAAAGGCAAAATTACATGCACTTATATGTGAAAGTAGGTGCACCTATAGTTATAAGTAGTTGCACCTATAGTTATAAATAGTTGCACCTATAGTTATAAGCACACCCAGGTGCATGAATGTTTGCGGGAAGTGAATGCTAACAAGGCAAAATTACATGCACTTATTGGTGAAAGTAGGTGCACTTGTAAGTGATTTTACTTGCACTTCGATGTTCAATTATTTACGAAAATGTCACCGCGTTATTTTTAAGTTATTAGATCTGGACACGTGTCGCGCGTTGATTCGTTCGCATATTCCTTCCTGGGCACTTATTCGCACCTGAGTGCATCCATATATATATATATATATATATATATATATATATATATATATATATATATATATATATATATATATATATATATATATCGTAGATAGTAGAAATAAATAAATAAGTTAATCCTATGATCCGTATTTGACAAGGAAAAATATAGTGCTTTTCATAGTCAAATTAGGAAAACACAACACTATTTGCATCGGTCATAATTTTTCTATAAATTAAAATCTCGCTTTCTCACATTTTCCATAGACGATACTCACTGTGATTACAGAATTTCATTTCTAGACGTAAACTGTGCTGGTACTTATTTTTCTCCAGAAAATTCAGAACTTTCCAATGGCGGGCTTTTGGGTTCTTCATCCGAGTGACCCGTTGAAGGGTGGAAGCGATGCCAGTAAGAAGGAGAGGGGCATAGCTGGTGAAGCGCCGAAAATGAAAGAACGTTACGCTAGATGGTCCTTCTTCACGTCGCCGCCACCAACCTCCCTCCCGCTCCCGGCCTTCTTAACCAAAAACGCTGCGGCTGCGGCTGTAGGGAATTGAAGAACGACAACGCAGCTAGGAGTTATCTGTGCATGGCGGATTCTGAAGCTCTGTCTTTACTGAATTATTTGACTCAATTCTTTAAGCTCTATCTTTAGAAATTCCTCACTCCCAGGCTCAAACATGATAATGGAGGGGTGTAACTCACAATCTGCCACCTAGTCCAAGTTCAATTCCTTTATTTTCTCAAGGAGAAGGAGTCGAATAGATTATATATTTACAATAGCATACTGTATAATTATGGATTTTAGTTTAGTTTAATTGAATCTTTGTCTTAGGATGTCATTTTAATTGTATTGGTATGTGTATATTTACTTGATCTAGTATAGTATGATTGGTCAGAATCAATCTACTCTATAAGTTTGATCATATAATCATACTAATTTATAGATAATATTACGAAAGGGAAACCGTAATTTCAATCCCTATAATCATACTAATTTATAAATAATGTTACAAAGGGGAAACCGTAATTTCAATCCCTCAATTATTGGCAGAGATATAGTGTTAGCATTCTGCAAGGGCCGCTGTTAAAAAGAAATGAAATTTTCCCGAATGATTAAATTGACTACAATTGAAATAATTGAAGAACCGAATTTCTTAAAATGAAAACTAGGATTACATTGCAGTGTAAGGTCAAATTCTTTCCAATATCAAGATTCATAAGCCCAATGTCCACAACAAACAGAACTGCAATATTCACAAAATATGTATATCATAAGCAACTTCTGTTACACTAAGTTGTTTTGAGTCTTTTGACCATAACATTTAACTAAGTTGTTTTGAGTCTTTTGACCATAACATTTAACTAAGTTGTTCATCAGAAGAATGTGCAAACAACCCAAAATTATGAAAGCATAATTTCTTTCCTGGGTTATATGGAAACCACATGAAAATCAAGGAATGGATGAAGTAACAAGACCGATCACCTAATGAAACTCTTAGAGTACATAGGAAAGGAATTAGGTTATGATTTTATTAAAAAATTTCTTTTCGAATTCAATTGCAGCTCTGAATTTACTATTCAGATATGACTGTTTGGAGTGGAAGTTTGCTTTCAACCTCCTTCACTTGTGCATTTCTTTCAGCAACAACTTTCGACATTCCAAACATCTGAGAGGAATTGTTATTCAGGGTCAATAACAATGCAAATCTGTTCTAAATTCAAATATTAATTATAGTAACAGTCACACATAATTAGAAGTTGAAAACAAACCTTGTGGATAGTTTTCTTGAAGCAGGTTTGATGTTCATCCATTGAAGCATGGATGAACTCATCAATATGATCTCTCACATTGATAGTAACAACAGCCGTTTCTTTACTTGAAGAAACGACGCCATTTTTGGACTATGTTCCACGATATAACGACTGTACTACTCTGTCCAACTCTCATTTTCTTCAATGGTTAACTGAAAATATATTCCTAATGTTAGTTGAAGGTCTTGGTGCACGATATAATTTTGAAAAATTTAGTCCTCCAATTATTTCAAGCGTAGCCAATTTAGTCCTCTCGTGAAATTTCCCTTTAACAACCATTTAAGACAAGGCTTCCTTAGGAATTTCACAACCCACTAATTATTTGCCTCAATTGGCTCACATATGCTCTCATGGGTATGGTATTAGTGTTCAACATTATGTCATGGACCCGGGTCCACCTTGCAAATCAAAATACACAATTTATATACAGAATGTTCACAATTTACATATTTAAAAAGAGATTATTTATAAAGGTTTGTAGAGGTATTTTTGTCTAATAAAGCAATACCTATTCTTGATAGATTAGGAATACCTAATACAAATTAAATTAAATGGGGCTTGGGAATAGCTATTGTATGCGGTAAACATGCGCTTCTATTCTACATTCATTTTAAGTCTGGGCCTTCATTTCATTTCTCATATTTTCCCATACACTCTATCTATCCACTTGCATGCAAAAGTCTGTTTTCTCATAATCAGATCTCCCTTTTCTCTCGGAAGTCTGTTTTCTCATAATCAGATCTCCCTTTTCTCTCGGAAATTCGAATTTCTCCAATGACGAGCGTTGAGGTTTCTCATCATCGGCATGACCGGAATTCGTTCCCACAAAGAAAACTCATGTGCCACTTGAACTACCTTGTTGGGTTCTAAAATTTTGTTTTTCAATCATTAATCAAGAATACATAATATTGTTAATCAAGGATCTTATTGATTGGCCCGTGATATAATTTGGCTATTTTATAAGTTCTATTTTTTGGAACTATAACCTTATTAAAATAGCACAATATTAAAAAAAATTCTTGACATTTTAACATTAAAATTTCTTTCCAATATCAAGACTCATAAGCCGAACACAACAAAAACAACTGCACCATTCACAAAATATGTATATCTCATGTATTTTTCTCTCTCAAAAAAAATTGGAACTGTAACTTCTCCATCTCAAGCAAATAGTTTGTATTCATTTGAAGAACAAGCAGCTGGTAAACTAATACAGAATTCACAAACCTGCAAATATAGAAAGCAATAAATTCTAGATTTACAAATCATCACTCACTATTTACCAAACAGGGCCTATATATTATACACACAACACATCCCTCATTGAAAACGTGTGCAGGTCCCGATTGATTCTCAAAAGTCTTTCCCTTTCAGCCTTCTTCTGTGCCCTTCCAACAAACAGCTTCTTTGATCCTAAGATTGATGACATTATGAAGAAATTACATTAGCATAGAATCAAATTCGAAACGTACGTAAGAAATACATACATATATAATAAGCATCAAAGCATGCACTGCACGTACCTATTAATTCACCATTAAGAGCCTCAATTGCCTTCCTAGCATCTTCATCCGAATCAAAATTGACAAAGCCAAAGCCTCTCGAATTTCCTTCTTCATCCCTCATAATGACAGCAGAATTGATCTTCCCATATCGGGAGAACTTCTCTCTTAGGAAGTCCTCTGTCATATTGTAACCGAAGTTTTTCACATATAGATTAGTGAACTTTTGCTCTTTATTAAATGCATCCATCATCCTCTCTTCTTTCTTCTTAAATGGGGACACATGTCTGAAAAACACCAAACAATTTTAACCAATTAGCTAGACTTTTTGAATGAAACAATACTCTGAACCCAAAATCTACAAGATGAAAGAGCATGCAGGTTCTAAATTCCAAATTCAGAAACATATAAAGAAAGTTACACGAATTGAAACCTAACGGGTTCTTAATGGATGAACCCGTTAACGATCCCCGGGACAAACACTAACCAATTATTTTCATGTAGTGTTAATGGAGGTTGTGTAATAATTGCCAGGTAGTAAAAAGGGAGTAGGCAACTTACAACTTCTTCCCTTCAAACACTGCTCCATGGAGGGAACTGATAGCAGAAATGGCTGAGTTCTGTGTTTCAAAGTGAACAAATCCAAAACATTTGCTCTTTCCATTTTTCTCCTCCACGACTTTGCAGGACAGTATTATGCCATATTTGCTAAACACGCTCTCTAATTGAGCACTGGTGACCGAAGGAGCAAGGTTCTTGACAAAAACATTCCCAATCCCAGATTTTCTTAGCTCTGGTTCCCTTTGCCACCACATAATCCTCATCGGCTTTCCTCTCAGGGTTCTATGGTTTAGGCATGCCAGAGCCTTTGAAGCTGATAAAAAAAAAAAAAAAAAAAAAAAAAAAAAAAAAAAAAAAACATAAATAATTATTTGCGGATTATAATCATTCAATCAAGGTATGAAAATATATGTTAACTTCGGGTAAGAACTTTTTTTTTTTTTTTTTTGGTGCCAAGGGCCTATAAAATGATAGTTTATCACATTTTTGAGAAATATTTTTATTAAAGAAAAGTTAATTTTCATTTTGTATTAAAAATTGTCCCAGAACCTTCCAGTTCATATATAATCTTCCTATATTTTCTCTGAGAATGAATATTATCAGCATGGCATTTATGCTAATATCTCCAAATCTCCTAATGATGAAAAACATTAGAAATAGAGCCACCTTTTCATTATTTCGAAATACACTCCTTCACTCTACCGTTACCAGCTAAGCTTTTGGGGACAAAACTAAAAAAACACAGCCCTTCATTCAGACCCACTCTAACGTACTTGTCACCCAAGAAAGCATAGCAAAGAGATTAACGCAAATAGGATGGTTTGGTTTATTACCATGAGAGATACAGGAGAAGTTGACGAAAGCATAACAAAGAGATTTCTCACACACGGCGTCTCTGCGAATCCCGAAGGAATCCAATGGGCCAATCACAGAAAATGCAGCCTCGAGGTCCGCTACGGCGGTTTCCGGGTGAAGATCCCCCACGTAGAGAGTATGCCGCAGCCAAAGTGGTGACACCTCCGCCATTTGTGTTACTCCAGCACAGGATTGGTTAGGACACAAGAGTTTTAATTAGTGAAGTAAGAGAGAGCTTTTGCTTCTTGGAGAAAGAGAGCCAAGTCATTAACGGTAGGAGTTTGAAAGAGATTATTTATAAAGGTTTGTAGAGGTATTTTTGTTTAATAAAAAATACTTATTCTTGATGGATTAAGAATACCTAATACAAATGGACTTGGGAATAGCTATTCCCATGGCAAAGAGGAATAGCAGATTCTATGCGGTAAAAATCTAGAATAAATCTATTTCATGGAATGACATTTCAATTTTAATATATTCCACAAACCAAACGTCACATAGTGAGGTATCTAAACGACATCGTTTCATTTTATCAAGGAGATTAAAAAAAATAAAATAAAATAAAAAAAGACTCCAAATTTGATATTATTTAATTTTAATTTTTTCATATAATATAAAATGTGGAAAAAAAAAAAAAAAAAACTACATTAGAATCTTAAATATTATTAAGCTATTTACTTCAATTTTCTATACTACTATGTCCAACACTTTTAAACAATTCAGTTTTCTATACTACTATAGGCTCTGTTTGACAGAGCTTATTTAGGGGCTTAAGCTTATTTTAAGTTACTAATAAGCTATAAGCTCTGTTTGGTAATGTTCTCAAAATGAGCTCCTAGCTTCCTATTTTTTTTTTCCATCTTTATCCTTATTATTTTAAAGAAATGACATTATTTACCCTTCCCAATTAAAACCCTTCTCTTCTACTTTATCCGCAACTTTCACCGCAAATATTATTATTATTATTATTATTATTATTATTATTATTATGATTATTATTATTATTATTATTATTATTATTATTATTATATTTGCAACAATATTGCTACTTCATTATGAGATACTAAATCATGATTATACTAATTGTTTTATTTCAAAATGTTAATTTTTTTAAAGACAAAATGTTAAATTTTAATATGTAAAAAAACTAATTTAAATTTTATGAAGATGTCCTTTTTAGTCTTTTTACATTTATCAACTTATCAAAAAGCTAATTTTGCCAAACACTTTCAATCATAACAGCTCTCAGTTTTCAGCTCCAAACTCATATAGCTTTTCAGCTTTCAGCTCCTTTTCAACTTGCAGCTCCTTACTTCTAGCTTTTCAGCTACGTTTGTCAAACAGAACCTATATGTTCAACACTCTTATTGAAGTACTCCGTACATAATATTGTTGCCTTTGTTAACCGAAGGCCTTGTACATGATATAATTTTGTGTATTTTTTAAGTTCCATTTTTTGGGACTACATCCTTATCAAAATAACACAATATTAAAAAATTTTGTTGCTTTTTAGACCTAGTATTTAAAATGATTTAGTTTGCATGAAATATATATAGTGTTCCTTAATTAGTTAAAGTATTCATATAATAATAATGAGAGAGAAAAATACGAAATTAATAAAAGATAAAGAAATGGTCTTAGTGTTTATATCTACTATACTAATAGTTCGAACCCCATCCCAATCAAAGTTGGCATAATTAGTACTCTATTTTACTCTTATTAAATTAAATAATAATTTAGTAGCTACAACAAAAAATAATACATATGCATTTCTTTAATTTAGAATTATATGTCTACAATGTCTTTATTCAAAAAAATTATACATTATCAATAAATTAAATAAGAGAAATATTTTCATTAGTTATATTGTATTTATTTTTCTCCAAATTAAAAATTATTTACATTCAAATTCATCAATTGATTATATTCGCTACATTGTCTACAATGTCTTCATTAAAAAAAAAATTATTCATTATCAATAAATTAATTAAGAGAAATAATTTTATTAGTTAAATTGTCTTTATATTTCTCCAATATAAAAATTCTTTAGATAAAGGCTAGTAGATTGTATTTTTACAGTGTTTTCCAAATTGAGCTAAATTTGGAATTCCACAACTGAACCGAGTAATTTCTAAACCAAAGTAAAGCAACCCCTACAAAATTCTCATGACGTACCTGCATGTTTCCAATGAGAAGAGAAAACAGAAGGAGCCCAAGAATGGCTAATGCTATTGAAAAGAGAACCTCTAGAGGATAAGTACTTGTTTGAAGCCCCTGCCCCAGAGTACTACAAAAAGTGAAATAGCAATCCAGTTATACTCCTGGGATTTCCTCAGTTCCTAAAGTTGAATAAATCTAACATGGATGATAAAAGTTAGGAATTTAACATTGATGGCCAGTTAATTCATCATGTGGGCAAATGATAAAAGGGAGAAGATTATTATGGCTGTTGCCTGGGAGAAGATGATGGTGCATGAAAAGACTCAAATACCTTTCTCAAACAGGACATTTAACGGGAGTGACGGAGGACCAAAATTGTCTTCGTCACAATAAGAGTGTCCACAAATTGTCTGATTGTTTTATGAAGGACCAAAATTGACTGTGTCACCATAAATCTAGGACCAAAAATGTCTTTTACTCTAATAAAAACATAAAGAAATTCGGAATAGTTAAATTAGAACTAAAGTAAGTAAAAACAAAGAAACCACTAACTAAAGATCAAGTCTTTGATATATGACTACAAAATACCATATGAACTTACTACTGTCAAAACTCAGAATCATTCGCACCCATAGCTTACTTGTTTGTGAGTCTCTCCATGCGCACTTGAATGTGGGCATTTTTTTGCATCTTAAAGGCATACATTCCAAATTCTCCATCAAATGATAGAGCAACTTTTTCAGCAATTTCTAATGCTTTTTTGTCCCATGGTGTCCCAGCAAGAGCAATTCCACCTCCTCCAGATCCATCGCCAAACTTAAAATCAAGAGTAACCAATTTAACACTATCTAGCACTAAACTTCCATAAACAATAATACTTACGAAGAGTGTAGCATCTTCCTAAAAACTCTCAACATAAAAGAAAGTATCATCATTATCATCCTCCAACAGCTCCTCTGTCTCATGGAAATCCAGAATACATTGATTATTGATATGGAAGAAAAAACTTAAGTAATAAAAATTCTTGGAAACACCCCAAAAAGAATTGCTATTTTGTCACCTTAATTCTCTTGAGAAAAAGCTTTAAAAAATAGTTATTTTCTAGAAAATGAGTTATTTTATAAAAATCATTTTTTTGACTATTTTTCAAATTTTCAAACAGACCCTTATTTTTTATTGTTTTTATCTGAACACAGGGCCGTAATGAATAGGGGCTGGAGATACTGAACACTATATGTTGTAAGTATTTCCAGAAAATGTATGAAGAGATGGATAGAAAAATCAAATTTGTGATGAAGCTAGTAAACCTATATCGACCCTACGTATACTTCAAAGGAGTGTGAGTAATTAAATATGTAATTAATCATATACTCCCTCCGTCCTGAATTGGTTGTCTCATTTGCTTTTTGCACGCTTTTTAAGGAATTAAAGTAAATGTTATGTATTTTCCAATTATGCCCTTCACTTTTTCACTTTTGGGAATAAAAGCAAAAGTCATAAGGGTAATTTGGGAAAAAGTAGAATGATGGTGATGTTCAATTTTGGAAAGAGGACAACATTTTGGGACAAACTAAAAAGGAAAGTAAGACATGCAAAATGGGACAGAGGGAGTACTTTTTAATTAATTTAGATCAAAAAATTAAGATGGTATGAATTTTGTGCACAGATATGACGATTTGAACACAGAAAAATTGAGAAGAGCTGCAAAAGAAGAGGGCATTGAGACTGATTTGTTCTATTTTTGATCCAAAAGCAATCAGCTGGGAAGATTATTTCATGAAGACTCACTTCCCTGGATTAGTAAAATACGTCTTCAAGTAATCCTTAGAATTAATAACAACTTTCGTTCGTCTCAGTTAAATAAAACACAAACAATTCTAAGGATATATGTCTATCCTCCCAGATCTGCGGCATTGAAAGACCAAATATATTTTATTTTATTTTATTTTGTTTTTGTTTTTGGTGAGTATTTGCCAAATTCATCTCTCTGTTGACAAAAACAATGAAACAGCAAACAATATCTACAACAGACAGTCACAGAAGCTCTTCACATGTTTTCTTCTGCCTAAGCAGACATAACTGGCAATGCAAGCAACTTCAGAAATTTCACTATATTTCACCAATTTTAGTATATTTTGTTTGGGTACTACTCTGCCTATAACATGTAAATTTCATCACAGAAATTGGTTCTCTCCAAGCTAATCACAGTACTAAGCATTCCAAACACATAAATTCAGGCAAAGCAGAAATCAATATAGAGATAGCAAGTGCTTCTTTGCAGCCATTTACTCAGCAGCAATGGAGTTTAAATCAACAAACCAAAATCAACATGGTAAGTCAAATATGCCATCCAAATTAATTATCATCTTTAATTTAATTTGCTACATGGTCTTTGTTGGTTCAGGAAAGAAAGCGCGCAGTAACTATCCATGTATCAGACAAACAAGGTGTTAAGAATTTTAGAATTGTAGTATTGAAGTAAGCATCCGTGCATAGGAGACTGTTTGTAATAATTGCACTTCAAAATTATATCTTCCAATTGAAAACCCCAAAATATTAAACACAAACGCACAAAAACGGAAACAGGAAGGAAAGTTTATCGGAAGAAGCAAGAGATTTGATACCTCCGTATTAACCGTTCGAGAGAGAGCTTCTTCACAAGGCTATTGAGAAACTTGGAGCCAATAACGATCTTCCTGAGAGTTTGATAAGTGTGGAGTCAGGACTCCGGAGACGGCGACCTCTCCCTCTCTTTCGAAGTTCAGATTGACGATCTCCTTCCTCCTCCTAACTCCGGGGGCGGCAGACGGAACTGAACAATACAGTATGATACTCTTTAAAAATCCAATTGTGTAATTCACACCACCCCCACCCTCCTTTCGAATTTCGCGATTTCGCGCGGTAATCCCCTCCTTTCGTCGCGTTTGCTGTGCTTCTTCCGCTTGTGTTGCTGCCCTAATTTGTTTGTTGTGCTTCTCTGCTTGTGTTGATTCTCCTTAGTCCTTACGACAACCGGGCGGCTGTGCTTCTCCTGACTGCCATTCAATTTCACGTAAACTACGAATTTGCCACCGCCTCTTCAATTGACAGAATCTGTTAAATTTAACATTCTAAGTTTGCTATTAGTGAGAAGAATGAGGGTATATTAGGATTTTAATTTGGTGTTGTACAATTAGATGAGCACAAAGTATGATCTTGTAAAGCATATTGTTGTACCGACATTTTTTTTGGTTCCTGTTAAGGGTCTAACAACATTGGCTCTTATTAAAGTTGTATATATATATATATATATATATATATATATATATATATATATATATATATATATATATATATATATATGAAACTATCACAACATAAAACATGACAAATTAAGTGATTGAAATCAAACCTGCTGCAGAAGAATGAACTTTCTTAACACGGTGATCTAGACGCTTCCCTAGACTGAAGAATGATACGCATCCAAAAGGATGGATAGTTTACTCGCGCAGAAAAAGGAAGGATGCAAATCAGGATATACATGGGAAGGCTTAACTCAAGGTTTTTGACAAATAAAGAGAGGCATAATCATCTCAACAATCATCTCAGCAATCATCTCCTTTCTATAATTATTTATTTCCTAGTACTATAAATCAGAATCTCTAGAAGAGAGTAGGGCATCAGATTCTTTACCTTAGTCTTTGAAGCTCTAAGTAGCTGGGCAAGAGCCTAATACTCTTGTGGGGAAGGTCTTATGACTTCCTGTACCTTTTCTTAAGTTTTCAGTCAATAAAACATACCTCTTTGTTCTTATCTCTAACAGAAGCTGGAATGAACTCATTTGATTTGAAAGTATCTTTGTTGATAGGAAACTCATCATTTAATGTTATTAGCCGTAAACATTGTAAAATGATTCTGATTTTCTGTTTTTGTATCCTGTTATTAGCCTCAGTAGGTTAGGACTAATTTCCTCAATCTTTTCTTTGTTACATTTACCTCCTAGAACCAAGGTAACCTTAGCCTATATTACAACTGGTGTATACGACTACCAAAAGTATCAGCAACTCAAAAGTCAAAATCATTAATTTTATTTCATCTTAGCTCACTTTTAGTTTCACTTCCTTCTTGACTTATTCACACTTTTCCCCTTACAATAACCAAAGAGAGTTTCATAAAGATGGGCAAGAGCTAAAGCTATATGGGAAAATAAAGAACAGAAGGAAATGAATATATAGAATTATAAGAGAAATGAGCATGTACTTAGGAATTGATATACCTGCATATAAGCTACAACTTCTGAAACAAGAATAGTGTGTTGAGGAACACCCATCGACTCTCCTTCTGCAAATCCATAAAATAAAAATAATAATAATAATAATAATAAAAAAAAAAAAAAAAAAAAAAAAACTGGTCAACTGAAGGTAAATTTTACCTAAGCCATCTGAAATTACAGAAGACTATGAGATGATATATTGATATCAGATACATAGTTCCTTCAGTCACTATAAGGACAGAATTGCCATTGGATTTCCTAAAGTCAAGAAATCTAGTAGTCATATTTGCTGAATCTAGGAATCTCCAGGAGCTTGTATAAAATTGGCCAGAAGGACATAGTCATTAAACATAATAGCAGGAGATGAATTGGTTATGCAAGAGAAATTTAACATTTTCTTTGTCCTGCTATTCGAGTCACCAGTGAACAAGATAATGCAGTATATATATCAACTCAAAATATTAAATTAGGTATTATCATTAGTAATTATAATTTTCAGGATGAGAATAGGAGAAAGAATGAAAAACATGGTTCCAATTAAATTGCAGAATGAATTCCTGAGATCTACTAAAAATGAAGAAACTTCCTGATACGACACATTCAGCAGGACATAGAAGATAGAACCAATTAAGTTTCACTTTCAAGAAAGCACAAACCAAATGTCATCATGTCAAACATATACTCAACAAACAATAAAGAAAAAAGAATCAGATAAGCAGCCAAGATATAGAACAACTCAGTGGCAGTAGTAAATACACCAAGTACAGAGCATAAAATATGCAAGCTTGATTTTCTCAGAAAGAGAAACACAACTTAATTAGTTCAACCCATTTTATTTGGAAAACCAAATAATTAACATCTCCTCTGTTAAAAATAAAGCTCAAGTCCTATAAGAGACTACTTGTCACAAGGTTGAGGTACAAATGCAGCAACTTATATGATATAATCTACATAGGAGAAATATCCAAATAATAGTTTCAAAATTAAGGCCAGATAGCAATCCTAGAACAGAGTTAAAGAAAAATCCAACACATGATTATAGAACTTCACCTTAAAAGCCTGCATATCGGATAGGAGTTGAGAACACCGGTCACCCAGCATCAACACCAGCCAGTTGTTTAAATGATACAATGGAAAGGAATGAGAGAATCAGTTATCAGGAGTTAAAAGAACTTTTTTTGTTTCTCATGTTATTGGTTTCTTATGCATAAGAAAACCATCTAATAGAATTATGGAGAAAAAAAATTGGACCGAACCTGAGAACGCAAAAGCCACCATATTACACTTCAGAACAGTAGCAAAAAGACTCCAATTCTTTAAAAATGCTACGACGTCTGTTTTAGCATCTCTTTTCTAAACAACATATGTCAATAGTCTAATTTTTAGTGATCTAAACCAATATGAAGAATGTCTAAGTGAGTGATGAGGGTACAAAAAAGGGGAAAGGGGATGAGAATAATTAGAAAATATAGTAATAAATGTAGTCATAACAGTTGATAGATGTGCAACCTTGCAAGCAAACAAGAGTGAGGATGAGGTAGGTAGTAGGAATGGGATTTTACATTTGGATAACAAAACAAAAGTGTTATTCAAAAGAAAAACTATATATAACTACAGGGGTTGCATAAGTATCTACTTTCCTACAGAAATGAACCTACAATCAAATTCTCCCTAAAGAGAAGCAAAAGAAAAGCACAATATCTTGTACAGATGAATCATTTACAGACTGTATAACTACAAACAGAAATTCTGGCTTCATTGAGATTTAATAACCATAACCATCTCTAAAATTGCTGTTGTAAGGTCAAATTCTTTCACAATGTCAACAACAAAAACAAGTGCAATATTCACAAAATACGTATATCTCATGATACACAGTGCTTTTTCTATTTATATCATAAATAACTTCAATTACATCGAGATGTTTTGACCATAACATTAAACTAAGCTGTTCAGAAGAACAGGCAAATAACCCAAAATTAAGGAAACCACATGAAAATCAAGGAATTGATGAAGTAACCAGGCCTATTTATCACTGTAACTCTTAAGAGTACATAAGAAAAGATTTTCTTTCCCAATTGCAGCTCTGAATTTACTGTTCAGATAGGACTGTTCGGAGTGGAAGTTTTCTTTCAACCTCCTTCACTTCTGCATTTCTTTCAGCAACAACTTTCGACATTCCAAACATCTGAGAAGAATTGGTTATCCAGGATCAATAACAATGCAACATTCTAAATTCAAATATTCATTATAGTAACAGTCTCAAATAATTAGAAACTCAAAACAAACCTTCTGGATAGTTTTCTTGAAGCAGGTTTTATGTTCATTCATTGAAGCATGGATGAACTCGTCAATATGATCTCTCACATCCTCTATAAAAGTGGCACTTTCAGACTTCTTCTTCCGGCATGAAGCCGTCACTGGGGTTTGTGTCTCAGGCTTACCTCCTTCAGTAGCCATTCACTCTGATTACAAAATAAATCAATACACAATCTAAGATTAAGCATGACAATGGTTACCCAGTTCATATACCATGACTTCTCACAGTGGAATATTGGAGGATTACTAAAGCAGATATTAACTCAATTTTTTGCCTAAATTATGTTCTCTCATAAATGGTATTGTGCAATAAGTTGTTTCCTTAGAGCAAAATCAATTGTTGACAAAGCTAAAATTTTCCCATATTTCAGTACTTTAACACGAATGCTTTCCTTAATATACTACTTCAAGGGTTTAGGAAAAAACTTGAAAAAAATCGACTCCATACATGATAAATCAGGGCAAAATAGCATAAAGTAATAAAATCAGAGAACTGATTCATATGAATTCAAAGGAAAAAAGGGGATGGGCTTGAATTTACCTGAGCGAAATCACAAAGGACACCAATGAAATCAAAGCCTGCGAATCGAATAACTGACACAAGAATTAATCTTAAAATAAAAGAATAAGCAGGAGATATGTAGAAATACAGGATGAGGAAGAATTAAGTAAAAGGAATGAAGAATTGCAGAATTAATATACTACTGTCTGACTTGGACAAGGGGTCAAACCAAGTGGGCCAGCCCGCCCCATTAGGCCGTGAAATCGTGTATATCTTGTAAGGTGGACATGATTTTATGTTCATAATTACTAAACTATATGTTCATAATTATAAAGTTATATATTCATAATTTGTGAACTTCATATTCATAATTATTGAATTCTATATTGACAATTATAGAACCCTATGTTCATAATTAATAAATTATATGTTCATAAAAACTATATATTCATAATTTTTGAATTTCATATTCACAATTATTGAATATCCATATTCATAATTACAGAACTATACGTTTATAATTATAAAATTATATGTTCATAATTTTTTAACTATATATTCATAATTATGAACAGTTTTAGAACTACGTCCATCTTGCAAGGTGGACACGGTTTCACAGCATAATTTGTTTTAATTCCAGCAATGGTCTTCTGACTATTGCGATTTTTCCAAAATCGGTCCTTGTCTTTTAATTTGGACGAAATAGACCCTTAACTATTAGATTTGTTCCAGCATTGGTCCTTCTGTTAAGCATCCGTTTGTAGGGGTGAGCAAAAAAACCGGACCGACCGAAAAACCAATGATCGTTAACTGAACCGTCCGAATATTTCAGTTTTCGGTTCGATTTCGATTATTAAGGTAAAAATATTTCAATTTTTCGGTTGGTTATCGGTTTTTCAAGAGAAAACCGAAGACTGACCAAAAAATCGAAGATTAATTTAAAATAAAATGTAAGGTAGAGAGGAAGGCTGCACTATTGACGAGCTAAGAGCTGTATTTGGGTTACACGATCTACCTCCGTAACCCTCCAATAGGCTCTATGAAGCATCGACGTGAACCCATACCCTCCTCCACACTGCCATGGGTAGTGTAACATTATGCTCCCAACTGGTAGCGTCATTTCTGGCCTCCAAAATGGCGTATAACATAGCAGTAACTTGCTGTTGATTCCAACCACCAAAAATTCCCGCCAACCAATCAGCAAATCCCATGTTCAAGACATGCAAATTAGAAAGATTCCAAACTTCTCTTCCACATTAATGTTCATTTGCTGTTCAACATAATTAAGCTATGATTAATTGGGCCTTAGCTTGTAATTTAGGCCTAAATAGTTGGTAATGAAATAAATAAAATAAATTTAGCAATTTTACTAAAAATTTTTGGTTATATTTAATCGACTGAAAACCGTCGATTTCGGTTATATCAATTATAAAGGTTAGTCGGTCGGTTATGAAGATTTGGTTAAAATTTTGGTTATTAACTGAAAATTGATCGAAACCTACATATGCTCACCCCTATCCGTTTGTTAGGTTTAAAGTAGAGAGGTACAAAGGTCATTTCCTCTTAATGTCTTCTTCCACCAAGTCACCAACTCTATTGCTTTGTCAAGCCCACCACCAAAACCACAAGCATCCTTTGCACTTCAAACCCTTGTCGCCACCTCTTCGAAGTCTTCAGAGGCAGAGGTCTCTGCAATGGTGAGGAAGGAGAAAGAAGAGGTCGTCTAGCCTTACTAAGAAGGAGAAAGAAGAGGAAGCGGTTGTGGTTGAGAGCTTCCTGGAGGATGCGTTTGGGAAGGAGCTGCTAGGATTCACCAGCAGATTTCCCGGCGACGAGGAGGTGCTGCAGAATTTCATCGAGGAAAACCCTCCGCCTCCGCTGGTGGCGAAGTCAGGAACGACGAGTAGTTTCGGGTTTGATCTGAGGCAGGTGAAAAAGCCAAAGCTGCCTGAACTGCCTGCCATTGCCATCGTGAAGAATATGTAGAGACCTTATCACATGTACTGCGGCATCGTGCAAAAATCCCAGGTTTGCGACGGGAGAAATGACCTCCCATTAGGCTTAGGTGGGAATTGGGATAGGCTGTGCAGAGAGATCCTAGCTAGGTTTAACACTTAATTAAATATTTTTGTTGCAGAGGCTCCGTGATAATGATCCTGGAGTTATGGCAGCCGCACTTTGTCCACTTTTTGATTTTATTAAATCTAACATTAACTCCTATAAAGATTTAGTGGTCAGTTTAGTAAACATTCTACCTTAAGCAAGTAGTAGAGCTAGTTCAGATTGCCAAAGAGCTACGATTATCATAATATTATGACTGCTCCATTCATTCAGGTATGTCTTATTATTGAAGTCTGTAGTTAGTGATAGATAGTGGCCATTATTTATTTTATATTTTGTCCATGAGTTGCAAACTATTAGAACTCATGTATTGACAGTACCTCATAGCACAGTTTTACAATCTCCTATTTTTTGGATTTTCTACTTTCACACCAGTGTTGCAAATATCGCGCCTAGGCGCCGGCCGACCTAGGTGAGGATTGGCCTCTTCCGTGGCCGGGCAGCTAGCCGGCCGAACCGGCCTTTTTTTTTTTTTTTTTTTTTTAGGGTTTAGGTTAAAAACTTTGTGAAGGCATAACTTTTGACTCGTTTGTCCGCTTTGGACAATTTTTTTTTTCAAATCACAAAATATCTCAAACAAATGCTTCTTTTACTCTTATATTTAATTTTTTTTTATGTATTTAGATAGTTTCAACAATATTTTAAACTATTTTATAGCCACTTAAATAAATAGTTTGTAAGAAAAAATGATAAGAACCTTAATTATGTTTTATTAGTGAATTTTGATTTTGATAAAATATAATTTTAAATTTTAAATTTTTTTTACATTTAAAACAAATTTAAAAAAAAAAAAAAAAAAATCGGCGCCTAACGTGTTTTGCAACCTTGTTTCACACTTTATAGTTATGTTGGACTTAGGGTGCGTTTGGAAACCCAGAAAATATTTTCTGAAAAAATGAGTCATTTTCTAGAAAATATTTCCCTTTCCGGTGTTTGGCTACACAACGGAAAACTGTATTTGTTTGTTTGGTTTATTTTCTAGAAAATGAGCACGAAAATAAAAAAAATTGAATACTTCAAAATTTTAATTATTTGATACTTTTGATAAAATCATTCTATGAATATCACTCTTTTGATATATATATATATATATATATATATATATATATATATATATATATATATATATATATATATATATATATATATATATATATATATATATATATATATATATATATATATATGTATAGAGTAATATATATAAACTACACAATACATACATATATATACACACTACTAGAAATTATAGAATTTCCGACCACCTGAAAGTGATCTTAAATCAAGTTGATACCAAAAAGTGGTCGGAAATAGCAACAAAGGTTTTTCCGGATATCAAAAGTGGTCAGAACAAGACTTTCGACTTGATTTAATATCACTTTCAGGTGGTCGGAAATTCCATAATTTCCAATAGTGACATAGTGACACACACACACACACACACACACACACACACACACACACACACACACACACACACATATATATATATATATATATATATATATATATATATATATATATATATATATATGATGAGACAATCGATGATGTTATTCAGTTACACTGGAATAGGAATACAATACTAATAGCTAATAACAACCTACCGTATAGTATCCCTATCTAACAGGAAAACCACAGAGTCCTAACATATTACATTATTGAGCAAGTGCAACATAAATATGTAACATAAATATAATATTGCTAACACACCCCCTCAAGCTTAAGGGTGGTGAGCCACAACATTAAGCTTGTCACGAAGAGCTGCGAACCTCAGGCCCGGCAACGGTTTGGTGAAAATATCTGCTAGCTGATCTTTGGTAGACACATAATTCACCCGCAGTTCTCCAGATACGACCTTGTCCCGAACAAAATGAAAATCAATCTCTACATGCTTGGTTCTGGCGTGAAAGACAGGATTAGCACATAAGTAGGTAGCCCCTAAGTTGTCACACCACAGCGTGGGCGGATCCCCAGAGTGAAGCCCTAACTCGCGTAGCAAAGACATAACCCACGTGACCTCAGCAGACACATCAGCCAGGGCCTTGTATTCGGCTTCAGTCGACGAGCGAGCAACCATACGCTGCTTACGAGACAACTAGGACACCAAGTTGGTCCCTAAGAACACAGCACAGCCACTAGTGCTTTTCCGATCAACCGGGCAGCCTGCCCAATCGGAGTCGGAATAGGCATGAATAGCCGAGGAACCAGAGACAGATAGCCGCAACCCATAGTCCAAAGTACCTCTAATGTAACATAGCACACGCTTACACAAGCCCCAATGATCATTCGTCGGTGAGTGCATGAACTGACACAGGCGATTGACCGCATAGGACAAGTCTGGCCTGGTAATGGTCAAATACTGTAGTGCCCCCACTATGCGCCGGTACTGAGCCGAATTGTCGTACACTTCATCAGATGGTGAAACCGGTTGGTTCACCGCCGCCGGAGTTGCTAGAAGCTTGCAGTCAGCCATACCAGCACGAGTCAAAATGTCCTTCATGTAGCGACGCTGGGATAATAAGAGCCCGGTTCCTGATTTCAGAGTTTCTATCCCAAGAAAGAACCCGGGTGTCCCCAGATCACGGATTTTGAAAGTCGTAGCGAGCTGATGCAGAAGAGTGGTAATAAGAGCTGGATCATTGCCCATCATAATTATGTCGTCGACATAAACTAGTAAGTACACTCGAGAGTTGCCAGCGGAGTAGTGAAAAAGTGACACATCTGTTTTAGAAGGTGAGAAACCTGCAGACAGCAAATAATCATGGAGCCTCTTAAACCACGCTCGTGGAGCTTGTTTGAGACCGTACAAAGACCGTTGTAAGTGACACACGTGATCCGGGTGTGTCGGATCTTCATACCCTGGTGGTTGCTTCATATAAACAGTTTCATCCAAGTGGCCATTAAGAAAGGCGTTGTGAACATCTAACTGCCTTAATGTCCAGCTGTTGGAGATAGCCAGAGAAAACAGTAGTCGTACTGTAGTTGGTTTGACCACATGACTGTAGGTGTCAAAAAAGTCTTCGCCCGCTACCTGATTGAACCCCTTTGCAACCAGACGAGCCTTGTACCTTTCTATTGAGCCATCAGCAGTGCGTTTGGTGCGAAACACCCATTTGCACCCAATGATGTTCATGTTTGGCTCAGCCGGGACAAGTTTCCAAGTATTATTGTGTAACAGTGCATTAAATTCCTGATCCATAGCATCACGCCACTGTGGATGCCCTACAGCCTGCGAGTAGCAGGTGGGATCAGTAGTCACACTTAAGGCATGAAACTCTTCACCAGTGCCCCGAGTCATTCGACGAAGCCTCATCATGAGTGGTTGAGGTGGTGGTTGGGTGGCCCGTTTTCGACGTATACGTCTTACAGGCCCTTCAATAGCCAATGGACCTGGATCCTGTGCTAAAGGTACCGGATTGTCAGGTACTGATTGTGCCTGACCCGTGCCCTGTGAGTGAGACACAATAGGTCCAGATGCCCATGGTAACGAGGGCTGAGTGTTCACTGTATGCTGAGCCGCCAAGTCTGAAAAAGGAAAACAAGTTTCATCAAAGCGGACATGCCTACAGATATAGACTTTCCCGCTCGACATGTCAATGCACCTATAGCCCCTAAAGGAAGTAGGGTACCCTAAGAAGACACAGAGTGCCGAGCGGTACTCTATCTTATGCCTATTGTAGGGCCGTAGATAGGGGTAACACCGGCACCCGAAGACACATAGGAATGTGTATGGGGGTGAGGTTTTATATAGACGACTGTAGGGACTGTCATATTGTAGGACGGAGGTGGGTAAGTAGTTGATTAAACTGGTAGTAGTCTCGAAGGCGTAATCCCAATATTGTTGTGGGACCGAGCCTTCAGCTAACAGGGCCAGCCCGGTTTCGACAATATGTCGATTTTTACGTTCGACCCTGCCATTTTGCTCGTGCGTGTACGCACAGGACTGATGATGAATTATTCCCAGTTTTTGAAAAGTGTAATGTAACTTGCGATATTCCCCGCCCAAATCGGATTGAATGGACTTGATAGAATGCGAAAATTGGCGTTCTACCATGACACAAAACGACTCGAAACTTTTATATATATCAGATTTTACCCGTAATGGATAAAACCAGCAAAAACGTGAATAGTCGTCTACAAAAAGCAGGAAATAATGGAATCCACTAACAGAGATTACAGGAGCGGGGCCCCAAATGTCGGTGTAAACTAAATCCAACACATTTTTACTAGATGAAATAACTCTATCTAATGGGAATCTAGACGCTTTGCCAAGATGACACGACGAACACGATTCCGTGGATTTGTCTTTATTTGGTGCAACTGGACAGGACTTTAAAACTTGACTTTGCACGTGGGCATGAGGATAACCCAATCTGCGGTGCCAGACTACCGGAGTTGCACGGGATGAGATGTAGGCAAAATGTGACTGGGCTACCGGGAGCTTGTAAAGACCTCCCGATGTGAAACCTCTAAGCAAAACCGCCTGGGTGAGAGAATCCTTCACAACAAAGTAATCTTTATGAAATTCAACATATACATGATTATCATTTGTTAGGCGGTAAACAGATAATAACGGAACTGGCAATTGTGGGACATGCAATATATTAGACAAACGTAAGATTTTTGACCCGGAAGGTATAGATGCATGACCGACTCGCGAGATTGTCAAACCTGAGCCATTACCCACGCGGAGTACATCACTACCGCCGTACTCATCGGATGCCGACATCATGGACGCATCAGGCGTGGCGTGAGCGGTCGCACCCGTGTCCGGAAACCAACCCGGAGCTGACACCGAAGCCGCGGATTCATCAGCCGGTACTGCCATGTTGGCCTATGCGGATGGTTGAGGAGCATACCGTTTGTAACAGTATAACGCCGTATGTCCCTGCGCCCTACAAATTTGGCAGCGTGGAGGACCGCCTCGCCCGTTCCTGCCGCGACCTCCACCTCCCCTTCCACGGCCTTGATTGCCGCGATTGGTGTTCTGGCCAGTAGAACCACCGCGTCCGCCACTCCGAACGCGCCCAGCATACAACGCAGTCGGTGCGGGAAGAAGACCACCATCAGCTCCGGCCGGATAGTCGTCTGCGTGGATGAACTCCTGCGCCTGCAGGAAGTCGGAGATTTTCGGAATGGTGACGGGGCTACCTGCCGCGGTGAGAGAGGAAGCCATGGCGCGATATTCCGGGCGTAACCCCCGGAACACGAAGAGGTTCTGTTCGTCCAGGGAGATTGGACGGCCGGCGTGCTCGAGGTCTTCCACCAAAAGCTGCGCTCGACCCAAATATTCCACCGCGGTGCTGCTGCCCTATCGGAGACTGTGGAATTGACCGAGGAGGCTTAGACATCGCGCACGGGAGGAACTACCTAACGCCGCACCGATGGAGTCCCAGACTTCTTTCGATGTGGTTCGTCCTACCGCTAGGTGCATCACCTCATCCGAGAGGGATGAGATGAGTAGAGAAAGCAGCGCCTGGTCCTGCTTAACCCACGCCTTGTACGCGGGGTTGGGCAGTGGAGAGGAAGGCGTCGCTGTTGATGAGCCGGAAGCCGGAGGTGCATCAACGGTGGCCGGTGGACATGGAGTGTCGCCGTCGATGTAGCCAAGGAGGTCCTGGCCACGGAGGAAAGGCACTAACTGAGTTCTCCAAAATAGAAAATTTCGGTAAGTCAATTTGATTGAAACGTAATGGTGCGCGCCGGACAATGGGTTTTGGGAGGTGGCCGGAGAAGATGCGTCACCGGCAGTAACCGTGCGCTCTGAGGAGTTGGTAGACATTTGGGTGGTGATCGGATTGGGTACAGGCAAGCAACGGTGGTGATGGGAGAGAGGAGAGAGAATCAACCTGGTCAAGTTGATACCAGATGAGACAATCGATGATGTTATTCAGTTACACTGGAATAGAAATACAATACTAATAGCTAATAACAACCTACCGTATAGTATCCCTATCTAACAGGAAAACCACAGAGTCCTAACATATTACATTATTAAGCAAGTGCAACATAAATATATAAACTACACAGTTGTAATTAAAAAATGTAATTTTAAAAAAAAATTTAAATTAAAAAAATAATATTATTTATAGACTTTACTTATTTTTTAAAATTTTGAATTCAAAAAAAAAATTCACGGACCGGGTCCCTGGCCCGCCAACCCACATGGGGCGCGCTATGGTTGCATGAACCCTAGTCCATGGGCTTGGTGGGCCGACATGCAAAAGCCCATAAAAAATAAACTCAAAAAATTTTACATGTGCATCTCTTGAAAAATGACTTCCCAAAAAAAAAGGGAAGTCATTTTCCCCCAAAATATACATATTTTTCTTTGACTAATGCATCATTTTCCATTGACCTCATTTTCCCCTTTCTTGCCAAATAGTGGAAACTCATAAAACATTTTCCAAAAGTCATTTTCCGGGTTTCCAAACGCACCCTTAGCTTTTTGTTGACAAAATGTGCAAAACGACCAAGTTTATTCAATACAGGATTAAATGTGGAATATGAGCAGTTGCGTGCATTTGTATGTGTCCATATTATGTATAATATTGTCGAGCTATATCTGTAAATGCTTTTATGCACCCGCACATATCTTTATATTTATTTATACATATAACATATTAAAGAGCGTTCATTTGTTATATTTATTATCATTATAAAACTATGATTTACTGATAAGAGGGAAGGAAATTATGGATTAAAGAATTCCTTTAAAATGGACAACAACATATCTTCATTGCAGAGACCTCTGCCTCCGAAGACTTCGAAGATGTTATATTTAGCGATTGGAGTTTGAAGTGCAAAGGAGCGTGGGCTTGACAAAGCAATGGAGTTGGTGACTTGGTGGAAGAAGACAGTAAGAGGAAATGACCTTTGTACTTCTCTACTTTACACCTAACAATCAGATGTTTAACATAAGGACCAATGCTTGAACAAATTTAATAGTCAAGGGTCTATATTGTCCAAATCTAATAGACTAGGGTCTTCATCTTCATTATTTGTCATCTTCCTTTTTGTTGGTAATGTGTTATTTGTAATTGGGTTATTGTTGGTAGCATAGATGACAACGTCAAGCAAGGAGATTATGGTGTAGGAAGCTGTGGATTTTCCTTGTTGTGTATACGACAGGATCTTAATTGTACTATGAATTATTGATCTTGCAAGTGCTTGTTGATATTTTGCAGTGGTAGTTTGTTCCCCTACATGTTTCATGTGAAAGTATTGAATAAAATATTAATATTTATTATATTTGTATAAGGTTCATGAATAGTACCTCTTTTTCTATTTTCATAACTTGTTTACTTGATAATAACAATAATAACTCTGCAAGTAGTTCGAATATTGATGCTGCAACGTGTTCAGTTTCATCAATAATTTTCACATCCACTTTGCACCTGATCATTTTCAAGTTCATATTTTTAGAATGAGTAGGAATGAGTGTAATACTTGATTTTGTATGTCTGTATTTGTGTGTGTTTTTTAAATTTTTTTTTTATTGAATTGATATTAACCTTCGAGTTAAATTAGCTTCAATTTTGTGCATAAGTTTTTTTAAATAGTAACTACATCCTATATACCAAGTATTTTGTTGTGAATGTTGATGTTGATTTTGCCTGTAATCTAAGTAGGTTGAATCTAGAATATGAAATGAATTGTAAATTTATATTAGTTCTAATATATTTAATGAATGTGCACAATAAGTATTTTACATACAAGATAAATGAATGAATCAACGATGATTATTTTGAAATTTCTTCATTGTCTAGGTTTGCCAAATTGATTGCATCATTGTTGTAGTCTCGGCATCTTTACCGTGAATCAAGTGTGTTACGATGTTTATTGCCCTACATTGACGGTTCTAATAATGAGTTTTAAATGTAGCTACATAAGATAATGATATGATTAACATTTACATAAAAGCATGCCGGTCTTTAATGTGTTCTACTCAGGGTTCATTTGATTCAACCATTATTTGTGAATGAGTTATTGTAGATAAAGAAATCCTTTGTTTAAGAAATATAATTAGATAAAGTAGTAAAAATTTAAACATAATATAATCCAAAGATATTACGAGGTAGTTTTCCGCTTCAATTTGTTGGGTTATTGGAATACTCTCTTTGTCAACAAATCCCCCAAGTAGTTAATATGATTGGCTTCAAATTATTTTTTTATTTTTTTCATGGTATTAATAAAATACTTGGTAAATAAATATATAACATTATTTTGTATTATAAGTTTGATATTTAATTACAAGATAGTGTAAAAAAAAAAAAAAAGGACAATGTAATGAATATCAATAGATGATTTTGAATGTAAATTAAAGAATCATTGAATTGGAGAAAATAAAAGAGAATATAACTAATGAAATTATTTCTCTTATTTAATTTATTGATAATGAATAATTTTTAAAAAATAAAGGTATTGTAAACACATAATTTTAAATTTTAAAATGCATATGTGTCATTTTTTGTTGTAGCTACTAATTTATGTAATTTAACAAGAGTAAAATAGAGTGCGGAACTTAATTATGCCAATTTTGATTTGAATAGGTTCGAACGACCTAAGACTTTTGTTATTGAAATCAATGAGCAAATTAATAATTAAGGATTAATTTAAAAATGTCAAGGAAAAATTAAAATTTGAATAATCTGAATCATTCATTTCATTTAAAAATTTGACTAGCATTTTTGTCTGCTCATTATATAGGCATAATTTTATTAGCTCTTATTAATATAAAATAACTAGTTTTTTTTACGCGCATTGCGCGAATGGATAATGTTTAATGATTATTTTTAAATAAGTAGTTTAAAGTATATTAATGCAATATTATATAGGAGATGTTCATGCATAGGTAATTGAATGTTGAATTTGTTTATTTAAATCGGAAATTCAAAGTATACAAATGGAAGATAATATATGAGAGATTGATTATAATTGTCACTAAAATAAATGTTTGCAAATTTGTAATAACACTAGTTTAAATACTTAGTCTAAAAGGGAAACTCTAAATAAACATTACTTTTCGTTTAAATTTCTCTAAGTCTTCTTAATTCCGTTTTGGGTAGCATTATCATTGTCTTCATCTTCATTACATGTTGTCCTTTTTTTTTTTATCGGTATGGTTACTAGTGGTAGCATAGATGACATCATCATGCAATGAGATTATGGTGTAGGAAGTTTTAGATTTGCCTTGTATATGATTGGAATCTTAATTGTACTATGAACTCTTTATCTTACAAGCATCTCTTGATATTGATAGTGGTAATTTTTTCCTACATATTTCATGTGTTGTGAGATGTGTGTCGTAGATTATCATGTGAAAGTATTGAACAAAATATTAATATTTATTACGGAGTATATTTGTATAAAATACTTTGTAAATAAATATATAACATATTTTGTATTATAACTTTGATATTTAATTACAAAATAATGTAAAAAAATACAATGGACAATGTAGTGAATATATTTAATTAATAAATTTGAAGGTAAGGAATCTTTGAGTTGTAGAAAATAATTAAAGATAACATAACTAATGAAATTATATCTCTTTTTAAAATTTTTATAATGAATAATTGTTTTTTGAATAAATGCATTATAGACATCTAATTCTAAATTAATTAAATGCATATGTATTATTTTTTGCTATAGCTACTAATTTATTTAATTTAATAAGAGTAAAATAAAGTGGCGTACATACTTTTCATCCACAACAATGAAGTCATTGATTTTTTTCAATATTTCCATTCACTGTTGAGACATTATTTTGGTAGTTTATCAATAACAATTGCTATAATTGTTGTCATAGAGGGTGATAATAAATAATTCGTGATATATTGTTACAATGTATATGGTTATAATGATATAGTAAAAATTAACTTACAAATTTCTTTAGAAGTTTTCATGCATTTGATAAAATTCTGAGAATTATGTGTAAACTTGTTCAATTGAAGCTAGTGGGATGTCAACATTGTCAATTCTTTAGAAATTGATCCTATTGTCAAAAGAAGATTAATTTTTTTTTAAAAAAAAAAAAAACTTAAAATAAATTTGTTTTTTTAATGCAAAAAAAATATTTTTAAAGTTCCTGATTTATAATATTTGATGCTCAACTTTGAATTTTATGTATTTTGTCGGGCTAATTATTTGATCAAAGTTGATATTACATTTTATATTGTATTTTTAAATATATGTTTAACAATTATGTCAACTCTGATTGGGATGAGATTCGAGCCTAAGACCTTTCTTATAGAAACTAAAGTAATAAGTTAAGAATAATAAATAGTTAACTGAATATTCCATTACTAAATTACTAAAGTTTATAGTAACGTAATGCATGGTTATTTAAGAGAAATAATAATAATATAATAGATGGTAAATAAGGAATATTATTTAAAAAAAATACTTAAATCAAAATAATATGAATCATTCATTTTGAGAAACAAGTACACAACATTTTTTTGTTTCAGTTAAGGGCCAAATATTATTAGCTCTTATTAGATTTGTAGATTTTGAGTATTGTATTATCTTATAAGAATAATTGTATCTTGTAACTATTATTCGAGTAATAAAATTATTATCGTTTCAAGAAAAAAAAAAGTTATGGCTTCAATATAATATACTGAACTAATTAGGTCTCTTCTATTTTTTTTTTAAAAAAAAATATTGGTCTCTTCTCTAATAAAAGAGTATTCATCTAGGTTAATAAGTAAATAAATAAATAAATATTACATTTCATTTTTCCCACTAAAACAAAAATACATAACTACTCCGTATTAATGATTGAGACAATGCTAGAATGAAAATGGCATAACCCTTTCACAAGAATTGAAATATCTAACTGTTTATTTAAACAAAATAATAAGTCCACGTTTTCAAAAAAAAAAAATAAAAAAAAATAATAATAATAATAATAATAAGTCCACTAATAAATATGTCACATAATCCAATCTCTATCACTAACATCGAAAACAACATTTGAACAACATTTTCGTGTTGTGATAGTCTTCTCTTCCATATCATATATGTATATGCTCATCTTTTCATTTTCATGGGAAGAAAAAGGAATGATGTAGATTGAATTTTCCTTAACACAGCCCGATGATTCAATACTTGAGCATGACATAGAGGTGGTTTTGCCACGGATGAAAAATACTCTCTTGGCACCTAAGTTATTTACTATTATCCATTTTGCCTTTTCAAAATTCATTTTGAATACAAATATGTCTCGAATTTTGAATATATTCTCTTCACTATAGAGTAGGATGATGACACAAAAAATCTCACCCAAAGATTCAATAAAGTAACAACCAAACATTATTCCCCCCAGGAACATCATAGTCAGGCCTTTTAATCTTCTCAACTCGTGATTGTATCATTTTGTGTCCATCAAAATCCAACACCTTCATTTTCTCTGAGGTAAAACAATAAATCTTCCCCTCACAACTAATAACACTATCATAATCATGCTCATGATGATGATGATCATCATCATCATCGTCGTCGTCGTCGTCATCATCATCATCATCATCATCATCATCAAACTTCCACTCTCTCCAAACCTTCTTACCAGGATGACAAAACATAACTGATGATATTTTTGGTTGGAAGAATGTAACTATGCTTTTTGGGTCACTTGAAGGCAATGTAAGAACGAAAAACATGGCTGTTTCAGATTTCCATGGTGGCAATTAACTTTATCTTTTCCATGGAAGCAATATTTAATAAGAAAAGAGTGTCTGATCTCATATCCTCATCTATCATCACAGTCCACCCATGAGAGTTTTTCCCAACATATTTGTTAAACATATCGGGTATTTTCTTAACCTCATAATTGTCTCTTTCAATACCGTAAAATGTTTGAGTATTAGATTCTTCCCCATGAAAATAAACGAGCCACGGAAAACGTGAAGGAGTAGGTGGCTGAGAAATGCTTTTGTTACTTTTTGCCATATTATCTGCAAACAAAACATAATGTAAAACTAAAATATTTATTTAATTTATTTTGTAATATAGACGAGAGAATAAAATGTTAATAAGAACATAATATTATACTATGACCACAAAAGTTTAATACTTTGATTCAAATTTTACTTGAAATAAAAAAAAAATGGACAGACTACTAAGACAACTCTGAATCAAGGATAACATATATATATATATATATATATATATATATATATATATATATATATATATATATATATATATTGGTTCATGTGAGGTCATGTCTTCCTGTGCGGTCAGTGCAGCATACACCATTAGATATGTATAAATGCACCATACAGTGTTCGAAAATATATCAGAATGAAATGTCAAAAAATACACCGCACAAAAAAAAAATACACCACACATAATGGTGTATTTACGAACACTGTGTGGTGCATTTTTGCATACCTAATGGTGTATGCCGCACTGATCGCACCTCACAAGAACCTGACCCTATATATATATATGATCATATGAGAACACTTGCTTAGGTGAGAATGTGAGAACAAATCGTGTGCATCCATCTAATATTTTTCAATGGTCTAGATTAGATTAAATGTGTGCGAACGCGAATTAAATGTGTGCAAATGCAATTAAGTGTGTTTGCACATATTTAATTCGCGTTCGCACACACTTAATCTAATGTAGACCATTAAAAAATACTAGATGGATGCACACAATTTGTTTCTCGCCTACACAAATGTTCTCATTGGAGCCCTACTCTTAATATATATATATATATATATATATATATATATATATATATATATATATATATAGTGTTGCAAAAATCGCCACTAGGCGGTCGGCCTCCTAGGCGCTCTAGGCGGTCCCCAGGCGCCTAGCGATTTTTTCAACATTATATATATATATATATATATATATATATATATATATATCACAAGTATAATATAATAATATAATATATTTAGAGGAGATTTTGAACAAACTAAAGGAGTAAGCAAGGAGGTTTAATTTGGTTAATTGTTTTGGCGGATTGTGGTAATTAACCCAGGTTGCGGAAGTGGTGAATGCTTCTGAATCGCTCTACAGTACACTTAATGAAGGAATTTTTTTTGGTTTAATAATTAATATAACAAAAACTAATTAATTAAACATTGAGTAGTGATATGATTATTATGAAAAAAATAGTTCAATATGCAAAAGGCATATATAATGGACTCGGTTAAATAAATCTTTATGCGCTATAACTTTAATGCGGAAGCACAATTAATATTGAATCGCATGTAAATCAAATTAATCAACTAAACAATGTTCATGATTATGAATTTTTAATTAAATATAAAAGATAGAACTTACTTGATTCTGTCCGTTGGAGATGTAATCTTTGGACTGAATAAGATGATATGGAGACTAGAAAACTTAGAGACTTGAAATCGTTAAGATCCCTTTTCCTAGTATTTATAGATGTAATGAGAAACCCTCTTTCAAGAGGAATGAGAAACCTCCTTTTAGGAATAGAAATCTCTTTAGGAATGTGAGACCTCCTTTTAGGAATAGAAATCCTTTTAGGAATGTGAAACCCATAACCTTTTTTCAGTACTTATGGAATTACAATCTTTATTATATAAATCAGTGTAGAAAATAATTATTTCTAAAAAACTCATGATCACAAGTACGATAAAAGGAAAAGAAAGAAAAAGCAATAATGTATATACCTAGGTTCTTGCCATGCTTCCTCGTCATGTTTTGATGAGTTTAGGTTAAAAGAATGAATTATATAAGCATTTGTTTGGTATATATTAATACACGTGTTACCTAATTTAGAGTGAATTAGGATTTAGGAATAATACCATTTTCATAATTCTAAATGGATAAGGATTAATATATTTATTAGTTTGTTATATATGAATAAGGAATAATACAAAAGATTTACTTTGTTGTGTACGTATATGATTGGAATCTTCGTTGTACTATGAACTCTTTTATCTTACAAGTACATATTAATATTTGATAGTGATAAGTTTTTTTCTACATATTTTATGTTGTGAGATGTATCTCATAACACCCTGAAACAAAGTAGAGTGCAAGTAAAATGACTTGTGGTTAGACTGCTCATTTAATTGGTACGTGTTAGTCACACGTCACACACCTTTGACATATTGCTTTATCCCTTTCTCCCCCTACTTCTCCTCAGTTAGAGATGCCCTAAGAATGATTTATTTCCTTTGTAGGAGAATAGTCATTCTTAGGGATGCCTCTAGTATTAACTATTAACCATTCTCGAAATCCCCTAAATATAAATATATACTATAGTAATAATAAAATTATTATTGTTGTTGTTGTTAATTATAAGTATATATATAGAATTCAGTATAAATGATATCTGATCCATTCTTTTTGAATATTTATTTCATTTTATTTCGAATCTAACCAAAAACTATAACACAAAATCTACTATCTACTATATACTAATAAGAGTCAGGCATATAATCTACCATACTAATAAGAGCCCAAGAGAGTTAGGCCTATAATCTACCATACTAATAAGAGCCCAAGAGAGTTAGGCGTATAATCAATCATTATTGTGTGGACCATGGTCCACACAAGTTGTATGGATCATATTTTGTATATTATAAAATAATGTACATTCAGTACAAAAATAATGTACATTCAACATAAAAATAATGTACATTATATTCAGGGGATGTACATTATTTGTGTATTGAGTGTACATTATATTATATAATGTACATTCAACACAAAAATAATGTACATTTAGTATATTAAAAATGTACTTTTTGTAATGGTCCATACAACATTGTGTACACCATGGTCCATACAATAATTTGCCGCATATAATGGGTAGAAAAAATGACGGTCAAATTTTTTAATCAAATGAATAGCTCAGATTGATCATATTTTAATTTTTTTTAAAGATTTCTTAATTTATCTTTAATGAATATGATTATCCGTTAAATATTATCTTTTCCGTTAATTTCTGTTAGTTCACCGTTAACTTACTCATTGATTTCAATAAGAAAGGTCTTAGGTTTGAACCTTATCCCAATCAAAGTTGGCATAATTAGTATTCTATTTTACTCTTTTTAAATTAAATAATAATTTAGTAGCTACAATAAAAAATAATACATATGCATTTCTTTAATTTAGAATTATGTGTCTATAATGTCTTTATTCAAAAAAAATTATTCATTATCAATAAATTAAATAAGATAAATAATTTCATTAGTTATATTGTCTTTATTTTTCTCCAATAAAAAAATTCTTTACATTCAAATTCATCAATTGATTATATTCGTTACATTGTCCCTACAATGTCTTTATTAAAAAAAAATTATTCATTATCAATAAATTAATTAAGAGAAATAATTTTATTAGTTATATTGTCTTTATTTTTCTCCAATGTAAAAATTCTTTACATTCAAATTCATCGATTGATTATATTCACTACATTGTCTATTTTCTTTTTTTTTTGTGCACTATTTTTTAATTAAATATCAAAGTTATAATACAAAATAATGATATATATATTTATTTACCAAGTATTTTATTAATACCATAAAAAAATTTAAAATATATATAATTAATAAAGCCAATTATATTAACTTCTTGAGGAATTTGTTGACAAAGATAGTATTCAAATCACACAACAAATTGAAGTGTAATCAACAGTTAGCAGTTAGCGTTAGCAGATTATATTAGCGATTTTGACCAGCGAATTATATCAACGGTTGGTAAAAAGATATTTAAGAAAATTAACTGTTTAGATTAACATGTAAAATGACCTAAGGGTATAACAACAACAACAACAACAACAACAACAACAACAACAACAATAATAATAATAATAATAATAATAATAATAATAATAATTGTTGGTCCCAAAGAAGGTAAGGTAAAAGTCTAGAGGGGGGGAGGGGGGGGGTGGTGAATAGACTTTTAAACCGTTTTCGCAATACAACATTGCTAAGGCAACAGAGAAATCAAAACTCTTAACTAAATTGTTAGAGTCTTGTGCACAACGGAATAAGTAAAGTAAGTGTGTGTGTGGTGATTGTGTCAGGTATATTTACGTGAAGGTAAGCAATAAGCAGTAAGTAAATAAAGCAGTAAATGACACAAGGCAATTTATAGTGATTCGGAGGTGATGTAATCCTCCTACTCCACTTGCTCTTATCCTCCAAGAGCAATTCACTATATCCACCACTTCTTGGTTACAAGATACAATAAATTCTGTGATCTAGTGCTTTGATCACCAAGACCACACTAATCGCGCCTAGTGCCTCTAACACTGCTGCTTCGGATTTCACAATTCCATGCTACTTTCTCATAATTTCACAGCTCCGTGTTACTTTCCCCTCATCTTCCACAATCCGGTAGACGTATCCAGTGATCTAGTGCTTTGATCACCAAGCCCACAGTAATCACGCCCAGTGCCTCCGACACTACTGCTTCGGATTTCACAACTCCGTGCTACTTTCTCAGGATTTCACAGCTCTGTGTTACTTTCCCCCCGTATTCCACGATCCGGTAGACGTATCACATGATGTAGTACTTTGATCACCAAGCCCACACTAATCACGCCCAGTGCCTCCGACACTACTGCTTCGGATCTCACAGCTCCGTGTGACAATCTAGGATTTCACAACTCCGTGTTACTTTCCTCCCTTCCTACACTCCCGTAGGAATATCACTTGTTTGTAGAAAAACAAGTTTCTCTTGCTTCCAACTTTGAGACTTCTTGATGGATCTTCAATATGCAACAAGTCTCTCAATGATGAAGATTTTAAACACTCTTGAATATTTTCTCTCTGAGCTCTAAATCTTTGAGTGTTTATCTCACTTGAATATTTTTCTCTGTAAGTTTTCTCTAGCAGATTGGATTTGTATGTTCTTGTTGTTGGAAGTGCTTGTCGTGTTCCTTCTCTGCTTCAATCTTCATTCTTTTATAGCTGGATTGGATTCGTATGTTCTTGTTGTTGGAAGTGTTTGCCGTGTTCTTTCTCTGCTTCAATCTTCATCCTTTTATAGCTGGTTTTGAGAACTTGTCCGTTGAAAAAAAGACAATTTGAAATTTGAAATAATGTCATCTCTGACATTTGAGATGATCTTCATCCTTTTATAATGTCATCTCTGAAAGCAAGGACTACTGGTAGCTTATACTTCATGAGACCTTAGAGTTAATTCATTAAGCTTTCATCCATCTCGTCTGTACGAATTATTAGTCATTGTAACATTCTCCTTGATGTACTTCTTTCTTTCCATAGACGCTTGATCTCCAAGATAACTTCATGCAATTTCGTTTGCTTCTCGTTTCTTCGTATGAGATTATCCAGTATGACTTCTTCTTTGAGTTGGGCGTGCGGGCTTGTTTAAGTATACATATCATATGCATACATCTTCTTCTTCGTATTTTTTCCTTTCTCTATATTTGTTAATTTTCCTTTCATGGTCTATGACAAACCTAGACTTTAACAAATGAAATTAGAGATTCTAAAATACAATTTGGCATATCAAAATCTATTACAATATATTCCTAACAACAACAACAACAACAATAATAATAGTTTTTTAAAAAATATATATATAAAAATATAATTAAGTCAATCATATTAACTACTTGGGGGATTTATTGACAAAAGAGTATTCAAATCACACAACAAATTGAAGTGGGAAACCATCTCGCAATGTCATTGTTTGGCAGTCAACAACTAGCTTTTCAATATTATTATATATTTAATATTTTATGCTCTAATTTTTATTTGCTCTCTCTTATGTCCCGTATTTGGCTTCAACCATACCCATATAATTATTTTATTGACAATTATAATGAATCTTGACTATATTATCTTGCATTTGTAAACTTTGAATTACCTATTTAAATACGCAAATTAAACATTCAATTATCTATGCATGAACAATTCTAATATAATATTGCCTTGATATACTTTAAAGTTTAAAGTACTTATTTTAAAAAAACATTGGGCATTATCACAATCGCGCAATGCGCGTAAAAAACTAGTAATAAAATAAAATTTTTAAAATTTTATTTCTTAGGGGGTGTTTCGTAAATGTGGTTGTTAGCATATTTAATTGATTAGGTGGGTGAGTTTGATTAGTTGATAGCATTAACTGATTGTAGAAAAATGTTTGGTAAATTAGCTATTAGCTATTAGCTGATTATTACATACAAAATACTTTCTGAAAAAGCTAATTAAAAAAGCTACTTTGAGTTGTTTTTAAAATTTTAACATTTTGAAACAATTAATTATTATAAAAAATTAATTAATTAAACATTCAAACTTTTAGAGAGTCTTTAAAAGTCGGGCGGTATTCAATCAAGATTTTTAAAGAGTTTTTAAAAGTCGTGTGATATTCAATTAAGGGGGGTATATTCAATCATGACTTTTATAGAGTTTTAAAGACTTTTATGAACTTTAAAAGTTTGGAGGTATTCAATTCAAACTTTTAGAGAGTCTTTAAAAGTCAGGCGGTATTCAATCAAGAGTTTTAAAGAGTCTTTAAAAGTCGTGTGGTATTCGATTAAGACTTTTAAAGAGTCTTTAAAAGTCATGTGGTATTCAAAAAGTTATGAACTTTTGTAGACTTTTTAATTTTAAGACTTTTGTAGACTTTTCCTTCTCAAATATAAATAGTTGAAATCCAACCATCAACCCCAAGATTTCAAATTTTGTTTCTAACAACTTTGAATGTTTTCTCTCTCTATTTAAACTCTATTTTTTCTCCCTATTTAAACTTTATAAACCTATCTAAATTCAATAAAATTATTTTTTTCTTCATTATTCTATATTTTCCTCATACCTAAACTCTACCAATTTTTCTCTCTCTCATAAACTTTAGAATCTTCATCTAAAAATTTGAAACAATATTATTTTTACTTCATTATTGCTTGTTTATATTGGTTTTTATTTTTTCTATGAATTTTTTATCCCTAACTTTCTCTAATTCTCCCTAAATACATGAACAAAGCAATTTTTTTATCATCAAATTTTATATATAAGTAATTAGCATATAAGTCTCAGCATACTATGGATAAAAATAATAATGTTGAGAATGTTGATGTTGGTGAAAAACTATATAATAAGAAGAATTTTATATATGATATATTATAAATGTTTTGTAAAAAAATTGTAAATGATAAGAATCAAAATCATTGAATGTTTGTAATGGTGTATTCAATTTAGAATTTCAATGACTTTTGTAGACATTTTAAAATAAAAAGTTGATAAAAGTCTATGAATGTCTTTTATATAGACTTTTATAGAGTCTTATAAATTAAAGTTTTAAAAAGTTTTGAACGACTCTATGAAAGTCAATCAAAGCTTATTAAAAGTCTTTAAAACTCTACAAAAGTCATGATTGAATACACCCCCCTAAGACTTTTAAAGAGTTTTTAAAAGTCATGTGGTATTCAAAAAGTTATGAACTTTTGTAGACTTTTTAATTTTAAGACTCTTGTAAACTTTTCCTTCTCAAATATAAATATTTGAAATCCAGTCATCAACCCCAAGATTTCAAATTTTCTTTCTAACAACTTTGAATGTTTTCTCTCCAAGGTTGCAGTAGGCGCTAGGCGCTAGTCGGGCGGCCGGGCAGCGCCTAGCACCTAGGCGGTCTAGGCGGGTACCAAAAAAATTAAAAAAAATAGTGACAGACTTGTAGTTCGACAATTTTAATGAGGTTGTTTTCAACGTTCACTCAAATAACACATCTAAATAAATGAAATAATGATAATTTATAAGTCATAATGTCATAATAATATTAAAATCAATAATTAATGAAAGACGACATCGGTCAAAATCGGTCAAAATCAGACAAAATCGATCAAAATCGGTCAAAACGGTCAAAATCGGACGAAATCGGTCGACTCGGCCGAGTTGACCGACTCGGCCGAGTTTGACCGCCCAGGCCGCCTAGGTGGCCGACCGAGTTTTGGCCGCCTATAGGCCAAAACTCCAAGGCAAGTGGCCGCCTAGCGCCTAGGCGGCTAGGCGGCCGAGTTTTACAACACTGTTTCTCTCTCTATTTAAACTCTATTTTCTATCCATATTTAAACTATATAAATCTATCTAAATTCAATAATTTTTTTTTTCATTATCCTATACTTTTCTCATACCTAAACTCTACCAATTTTTCTCTCTCCTGAACTTTAGAATCTTCATCTCAAAATTTGAAATAATATTATTTTTATTTCATTAGTGCTGGTTTATATTGATTTTTATTTTTTTTTCTATGAACTTTTTATCCCTAACTTTCTCTAATTCTCCCTAAATACATGAACAAAGTAAATTTTTTCATCGTCAAATTTTAGTATATGTTTCATAATATTCATATAAATACTTATATATTTTGATTTTTATTCTTTTTATGTTTATATTCGTCATATATATATATATATATATATATATATATATATATATATATATATATATATATATATATATATATATTTTTTTTTAACAACAGGTTACTACGAATAGCGAATTACTGTTCACAACAACAATTTGGGGTTGCAAACAATAACACCTTATTGTTGTTGGCCGTCTCAAATTGCTATTGCAAATAATATATAGTTATTTGCATGATGCCTAGCAATATATCAAGTATAATTATATATATATATATATATATATATATATATATATATATATATATATATATATATTATTCGTTTTTTTTTATGCAACTTGTAATTATATTTTTAAATATTTTATTTAATCAAGTCTTTTATTATAAATAATTTTATTGTTCAATATTGTTATGAATTTCTAATAAAATAATTTTTTTTGATGATGTTCATTAATAATATATATAAGTAATTAGCATATAAGTCTCATCATACTATAGATAAAAATAATAATGTTGAAAATGTTGATGTAGGTGAAGAATTATATAATAAGAAGAATTTTATGATATATTATAAATGTTTTGTAAAAAAAATTGTAAATGACAAAAAATCAAAATCATTGAAAATTTGTAAGGATGTATTTAATTTAGAATTTTAATGACTTTTGTAGACTTTTAAAAATAAAAAGTTGATAAAAGTTTATGAATGTTTTTTATATTGACTTTTATAGAGTCGTATAAAGTTTTAAAATGTTTTGAGGACTCTATGAATGTCAATCCAAGTTTATTAAAATTTATTATTTTAAAAGTCTTTAAAACTCTACAAAAGTTATGATTGAATACATCCCCTTAAATCTCATAATCTCCCATATAAAAAAGTCACTACATGCCTTCTGAGCACAAGGTAGCCCTTCAAAATTTATTTATTTTGGAAAGAGGTACAAATAGGCCGTTAAACTATTTGGGGATATCAATTAAGCTACCAAACTCGAATAAGCTCCAAATTGATCCATGAACCTGCAAAAAAAGTGCAATTAACATTTTTAGTAGGTTACCAACAAGTTTGTGATGATTAGGATGCCATGTGTATTTTTTTTATTTTTTAATTTATTATTATTATTATTATTATCCTAATACATATATATATATATATATATATATATATATATATATATATATATATATATATATATATATATATATATATATATATATATATATATATATATATATATATATATATATATATATATATATATATATATAGAGCAAATTACACTTTTGGTCCTGTGACTATTAGGGGTGTGTTAATTTGGGTACGTGACTTTTAAAATTAACAATTTAGTCCTTTAACTATCATTTTTTTAGCAGATTTGGTCCTCCTGGCCAAATTGACGGTGGAATTTGGCCGGAAAGACATTCGAATTTTTAAATCAAATATTAGTGGGGGTAATTCGGTCTTTTTAATTGTAAAAAAAATAGCGTTTGATTTAAAAATTCGAACGTCTTTCCGGCCAAATTCCTCCGACAATTTGGCCTGGAGGACCAAATCTGCTAAAAAAATGATAGTTAAAGGACTAAATTGTTAGTTTTAAAAGTCACGTACTCAAATTAACACACCCCCAATAGTCACAGGACCAAAAGTGTAATTTGCTCTATATATATATATATATATATATATATATATATATATATATATAACGCAATGCTACTTGCCTACTGTACTGTAATGCATATAGCCTATTGTACATTACTGTGGAGTAGCATTACGTTATATTTATATACTAGTATTTGTCCCGTGCAATGCACGGAAAATATGTTATAAAAATATACATTATATGAGATTTATTCATATATAAAATTTTTGTTATTTAATAATTATTATGTGTGAATTCCTATGATAAAATTATGAACATAAATATATTTATAATTAAAATAATATTTAAGGTGGGTGATTACTACAAATCTTAAACTATATTAAAAATTTAGTACATAGTATTTAATATTATAATTTTTTAAGAATTTAGTAAACTATAATAGTAATTGAATTACAATTTTAGAGTCATCACGGATCAAAATTTTTAGACCTTTGAGATTTCTAATTCTAGATGTAGCAACATACAATTGATCTTTAAAGACCAAAATCACAATCTTAATTAGAACATTGATTTTTTTTCTTCCAAATACTATCGAATTAAGTGTGTAATCAATAAAAGATGAGAACTAATAATTCGAGAATATAATCTTAATGTTACTAAGCCTACTTCACGTCAATTAAGTTGGAGAGTGTTGTTGGATAGTATCCAATGAATCCACGAATAACGCATCTTTGTCTCCGTAGTCTTCAATATGCACATCAACAATCTTAAATATTAAGCCACATAGCTATGCTATATATTAATTTCAAACTTATGGACTTTGGGGTTGCATGCATGCTTCTTAGAGCATCCATATCAGTTGGAGATATTAGGGGGAGAATGTAAGAGTGAGTAGGAAAGAGAATAATGTGGGAGGGGAGGGAAAAAAAAAATCAAAACTGATTTTATAAAAAAAATATATAAAAAATAAGCATGTCATTTCTTTATTGGTTCTCTTTCCTCTATCATTAATTTTTTTTCTTGGGCAGAGTAATATCCCAACATTTGCAGATGCTCCCCACCCCTTCTCTCTCTTGATTCTCTCTCTGCCACCATGGCATTTTGGCCTCAAAAGTAGTGAATTCTCCCCCATTTCTCCTCTGATGTAGATGCTCTTAAAGCCATATGACTTTAAGATGTGAAAATTAAATGTTGCATTTAATTTTCACATCTTAAAGCCCATTTAATTTTCACAAGACTTTCAGATTTTAAAGTCATAGGATCTTGAGAAAATTAAATGCAACATTCAATTTTCACAAGACCATATAACTTTATTATATATAGGATAGGATATGCATTAATGTACAGTAGGCAAGTAGCATTGCGCAATATATATATATATATATATATATATATATATATATATATATATATATATATATATATATATATTAGAACTTAAATTTTTAATTTTTTAAATTAAAAATTACACTAATTTAGTTTTTTTTTTTCGGCGTCAAATGCTTAGTAAGATAATAGTAATAATAGACTAAAAAATAAAAAATACACATGATATTCTAATCATTACAAACTTGTTGGTAACCTATTAGAAATGCTAATTGCATTTTTTTTTTTTTTTACAGGTTTATGGATCAATTTGAAACTTATTTAAATTTAGGGGGCGTTTGGTTCAGGTTATATAACATAACCATGGGAATGTGACATTCCAAAGCTCACATTCCGGTGTTTGGTTCATATTATCTTAGGGAATCTGACATTCCCAAGGAATGTCATATTCCCTCCACATAAGATTTTGAAGGGAATGTGATTCCCTTCAAAATCTTAGGTAATGTAAAATAACCTTGGTTATCTTAAGGATATTATAGTGTGTATAAAAGATAACCCTAAACCAAACATGATTATATTACATACCTCAATTTTAACCAAACACAGGAATCTAACATTCCCAGTAATCTAATATTCCCAGCAATCTAACATTCCCTAAGGTAATCTGACATTCCGTGAACCAAACGACCCCTTAATGGCTTAATTGCTATTCCCAAATAGTTCAGTTAGCTATTTGTACATTTTTCCATTTATTTTTAACGAAATATACGATGTCCGGAAGTCCCTATTATTCTCAGGCAAGTCCAATACTTGGTTAGTTAGCAAAAAACAATTGGATCCGCATCTGCAAGTCTGTAACTGCAATGTTCACTCCGCGATCTACGGGCTAAGCGGTTTCATCTCCCTTTCCACCACCGTCTGCCGCCTTGCTACGGCCGCCGTCCACCGATTTCCGACTCACTAATAATGGAGCCGGATGTGAGCATCGAGACGAGCTGCATGATCCGTGTGGCGGTGCTCCCAATCGGGTCAATTCCGATCCCGCTCTTCCGAGATTACACCTCCATGCTGGTCCGCCACCACACTGTATCGCTCTCCTCCATCAGCTCCTTCTACACGGAGCACCAGAAGTCTCCCTTCTCTCACCAGCCTTGGGATTCCGGCAGCCTTCGGTTCAAGTTCATGGCCGGCGGCTCTCCTGCTAGCCCTTGGGAGGACTTCCAGTCCAATCGTAAGATCCTCGCGGTCCTTGGCATTTGCCACTGCCCTTCGTCTCCTGATCTCAATTCCGTCGCCGAGCAATTTAACGTTTCCTGTAAGGGTTACTCGTCTTCACTAGTTCAACGCTGTTTCGCCTTCTGCCCCGGAGATTCTCAGGTTCTAATGCTTATCCTATATTTTCGTCTCCCTTTTCTGGTAGTCACAGTCTATATATGATCGAAATATCTGATTGCATTTTGTTTACGGGCTTGCTAAAAATTTCCATTCTCTTTGTGCCCTATTTTTGTGTCTGGTGTAAACGGTGTTTCTTTAGTGGTGAACTGCTGGTGATAAATCATTTAGGTATTTGAAATGTTAAAATGCATTTACTGGGACGAGGTGTACACTGTACAGTAGACTTCTGTGATGAATTTTCTTCTGATATAGTTGCACAACTATGATCTATTAGTGGCTTAAGGGAATGTTAAGCTTTGAATTGTTGGGCTTCCACTACTAGTAATTCTCAGATGACTCTATTTGTCAAGGGATAGAAGAGAACTATATGCATGATGACCATTCAAAATTCTAATCATTCTCTATATGGTTTTAGCCTTTAATTTTTATTTGTCAAAGAAGATGGCTAGATTATTATATACTCCTATTATGATGAATAGTCATCGTAGAATAGGCAATTCGCTTCTTCAGTGCTCAAAATATTACACTTTTTCAAATATAATTTGAAGTGATGTTCACCAATGCACTGTTTAATGTTCTTTTCAAAAGATTCTCGTTTTGGGTTGCCCCTTGCTAAGTAGATTGCTTTAATACACATTGATGGCAGCTAGAGGATGATGCTTACAAAGGCAGCAACATAGTTTTGTTTCCACCAGCAGATAGACTGACTCAGGAGTTCCACTTGCAAACTATGATGCAAGATATTGCTGCCTCACTGTTGATGGAATTTGAAAAATGGGTTCTTCAAGCGGAATCTGGTGGAACTATTCTGAAGACTCCTTTAGATTCTCAAGCTAGTCTCAGCTCAGAGGAGGTTTATATTTTAGGTGTTCCAAGTATTTGTTTGTGCATTACTTTCTTCCTTGGTCTCCCCAGTCCCTACTTTTTTTTTTGTTTTTTTTTTTGTTTGTTTAATAGTGAATTTTAACTTGTTATTTTGTTTGGTGTAACTTATATAGGTTATAAAGGCAAAGAAACGAAGACTTGGCAGGGCACAAAAAACTATTGGAGATTACTGTTTGTTGGCAGGATCACCTGTTGATGCCAATGCCCATTATTCCACTGCACTTGAACTTGCTAGGTTGACAGGGGACTTCTTCTGGTATGCTGGTGCGATGGAGGGGAGTGTGTGTGCATTGCTTGTAAGTAAGAATGAATCAGGATTCTATATCTGTATAGTTATACTGTGTGCTTTCCATGTGATTCATTACGGCTGATATTATTATTACATCTTGATTATGCTCATTTGTAAAATTGTAATAATTGCATTGCATAACGCCTTCAGCTTGCTGGTGCCTTATTATCAAGCATTTGTTTCTTTTCTTTGCTTATAATCTTTTTCTGTATACTGATTTTTTTTTTTTTTTTTCTGTATTTTAATTATTAGCTAGATCGTATGGGCCAGAGAGATCCTGTACTAGAGGAGGAGGTCAAGTATCGTTACAATAGTGTCATTTTGCATTACAGAAAATCATTTATACAAGACAATGCTCAGAGGTAGTTTCCATCACTTGGCCTTTTATTTTTATAATTAGCATGAATGAAGTTGTTATGGAATGAGAAGGTACTTTGTTTTCACTGCACTGTGTGCTCTTTTTTATTTTTTATTTATTTTTTAAATATTGGGATTGTTAATAAATAAATGTGTTTTGCTTCTAGTTGGTGTGGAATAGGACTTGTATGAATCTCTGTTGTTTCTATGTCTATGTTGGTAATCTTGCACATGGTTCAATTTGTTTGTCAATGGTCAATCATAGTAAGGAGAATTTTTTTTTTTTGTAATAGAGTGATCAGATAATGTTTTAGACTTTTAGCTCAATGGATGGATATTTTAGTTGGTTATCCTGCTATGAGAGGGATAATTTGAATAAGGAAGAGATCTTATTGTTAGTGGCTTTCTTTCTGTTATCAATGAATGATAAAATGTAGGAAGCCTTGAACAGAAGACACTGAGATGATATTATCTCCATATAATTACACTGGGTGCAGAAAAAATGAAAAGGATTGTAATTGAGACAGCAGAAGAGCTATAGAACATAGAATTTGGCTTCAAGAAAATGGAATGGAGTTAGGTTAGAAATATTTTTGCAAAATTAGGAAGAAATCTTATTATAAAGAAGATAAGAGCCATACCCTGGTTGGGTACTGGAAGTCTGGGAGCTTGATAATCCAACATCATTTGCTGAACACTTTCGGACCTTATTAGATGGTGCTTGATGAGTGTAAAGTGTTTATGATTTTATGCACTGAATAATGGGGGATGGACATTCATTTGCCATTGCTTTGCTTTGCTTAAAGCCTTAAAGCTTTCAGAACATAAAAGCTACGGGGTTGGGTAAATTGTCATATTTAATTGACATCATTCATCATTGTTTAACACAAAACACAGATTGTTTCTTTAAATGAAGACCACTGAAGTCTAGAAGCTAAGAGATTGGCTGGATACCTCCCTTGAACACTTACAGGGGTAGTGGTGGCTTTTGTTTTGTTTTGTTTTGTTTTATTTTTTTGTTTTTTGTTTTTTGTTTTTTTTTTTTTGTTTTGTTTTTCTTTTGAAGCAGGATGCATACTAATTCTTTAATCATGTGGCTGATTGCAGATGCTTTGTTGTTTAAATTTGTTTCTGCACTTATTCTTGACATGCTTTTACTTGACTGACCATGAAATGACTTTGTGTAGGCGTGTAGCAAATCACGACTGCTAAAACAACTCAGTTTTAAGATTCTAAAAAAAGAGTTGGTGCTGTAGCTTTTAATAAGACACATTGAAATACTTTTGTGGGATAGGAATCCAGGCTAGGAGAAATAGTTCTGTAGTAGCTATTTTTCCTACAGTGCTTTCAAATATCAATTGATGGTGTAGAGTACACTTAAGAATTAAGATTTAAGATGTACTTTGGGTTGGAATATGGATTTTCATTTAAATTCATAGTAATAGCTCTCACTATATCCTTAATATAGAATATTACTGAGGTCTTATATGTGGATTCTGAATCATTCTGCAGTCTGCATGAAGGAAGAAAGCTTCCATACAGTTCAATTCACGTACCTAATACTCTATAATTATTAGTAATTGTAAATAGTAATTTGATAATTACTTTACCTTCCCTGATCTTAGTTTATTTTCTGATATTAGTAAATTGTAACTTATTTTTGAGCCTTTATTTTTCCATGGCTTAGTAATGCACTTTTTCCTGAAGATTTTCTCTTGAGATTGTCAACGTTTTAGGTGACATTAGATTGTGTTTTATGCTTTTAAAAAGGTTCACTTGATTTTGGAAATAAGCAGAAAGGAATCCTTCCTGGACAATAATATGGTGTAATAAGTTTGCTTATCTCATAAGGTGCAGTTACTTTTGTTTTGTTTTGCTTCTTTTTTTTTTTTTTTTTTGGGAGGGGCGTCTTTTTGTTTTTTTTTTTTTTCTTGTTTTTTTTTTTTTTTTTTTTTAAATCTCTTAAAGTTACTTCAATCTGATCCTTGTTACTATTCTGTTTAGTATAAGTGTATAGCATACAAGAGCTATAACCTTTTACTATTATCTTATGTGCAGAGTTTCACCCTTAAGCTTTGAGCTTGAGGCTACATTAAAATTAGCAAGATATCTATGCAGGTATTTTTTTTTTTCCTATTTAAATTAGTTATGATGCTCAAAATTAGCCTGTGCTTTTATTGTTTACTGGTTCTTCCTGCCTTCCACTCTTGCAATCATGTTTTACCATAGAGAGTTTACTTTGATGGTATTAAAAATGGAGTGTATTTAATTAGAAATTTAGAATAGGGATAAGTGGTCAGAACTACACGATTTGAATTGTAGAATACTAGAATATGCTGAAGAAGTGAATTTTTTCTAAGTTTAGAATATTTTGACCGTTTCAGTACATGATAGATATTAAATTGTTGATGACATAAACAAAATTTAGTCGAGTTTTGAGAGTTTTGCACCATTTATGTTCATATTATTTTATCATTCATTTTATTAGCACCATTGTGTTGTTAGATTGTTTTGTCTTTATTTTATCGAATTTGTAATGATAAATCTCATTTGAACTTGTTACTAAGCACCCTTCCATTTTCTGACACTATACTAAGTTTTCTTTGTGTGCACTTTTTACTCTTCTAAATTTACTCCATTGCTGTAGCAGGCGGGAGCTAGCTAAGGAAGTGGTTGAGTTGTTGACAACTGCTGCTGATGGAGCAAAATCTTTAATTGATGCTAGTGACAGATTGGTTTTATACATTGAAATAGCTCGTCTGTTTGGTACACTTGGTTATCACCGAAAGGCTGCCTTCTTCTCAAGGCAGGTGGCTCAGCTATACTTGCAACAAGAGAATAGATTAGCTGCTACAAGTGCCATGCAAGTATTGGCCATGACCACAAAGGCATACCGTGTTCAAAGTAGAGCTTCTAGTGAACATTCTATTTGTCAGGTGATCTGAATATGACTCTCCTATTTCTCACTATCAGAATACCAGACATCATTTTGGCTTTGAACTAATATTAGTCTCTTGATTTGTTGGTACTTCTACCATAATTATCTTTTTGTATCTAAGTGACAGCACTTGGTTTTTATTTTATGTTGTGATAGTTTTTCTTGTAGATGGTGTGCAGTGGAGTTGTTGACTTGACTTATGTTCTCCTTCCATTTATGATAGTATTGGGTTTGGGTAAATTGAATAAAAAATTGGGTTTGGCTAGTAAAAGATAGGGAGTGTGTGGAAGAGAAGATATCTATATAATGATCGGTTGGCATTTGGCTGAATGAAGTTTATTTGGATTTCTTGGTCCTAAACTGCCCTGTCATTTTAAATTGCTCCCAAATCAACAGTAGGATATTCTTATAACGCCGTATTTCAAATCTCAATTTTCTTAAAGGCAATTGGACCTGCTCATGTTGATGGAGGGAAAATGCATCACAACTGGATAGTCTCACTCTTTGAATCTCAATGGAGTACACTTCAGATGGTTGTGCTTAGGGAAATACTTTTATCTTCTGTCCGTGCGGGAGATCCTCTTGCTGCATGGAGTGCAGCAGCACGCCTTCTTAGATCTTATTATCCTTTGATTACCCCAGCTGGGCAAAATGGCTTGGCAAGTGCCCTTTCAAATTCATCAGAGAGGCTTCCTTCAGGAACTCGTTGTGCTGATCCTGCCTTACCTTTCATAAGGTGTCTGCCACTAGGAACATATTATTGCCTCTGGTTTTCATGACATTGTGTCTGTGTGTGTTTCCTTAAGTCCTAACTATTGTTTCTTCTATAAAATGATTCCCAGGTTGCATTCATTTCCACTACATTCCTCACAACTGGCCATAGTAAAGCGCAATCCTTCTAGAGAAGATTGGTGGGCAGGATCCGCTCCATCAGGACCTTTTATTTATACACCATTCAGCAAAGGGGAGTCAACTCAAAGTAGTAAACAGGAGCTGATCTGGGTTGTTGGCGAACCAGTGCGGGTCCTGGTGGAGTTGGCAAATCCTTGTGGTTTTGACTTGATGGTTGACAGTATATACTTATCAGTGAATTCTGAAAATTTTGATGCTTTCCCTGTTAGTGTTAATCTTCCTCCTAATTCATCGAAGGTTATTACATTATCTGGAATCCCTACTAAAATGGGATCAGTGACAATTCCCGGATGCATTGTTCATTGTTTTGGTGTTATCACTGAACATTTTTTCAAGGAAGTTGATAATCTGCTTCTTGGGGCAGCACAAGGACTGGTATTGTCTGACCCTTTCCGCTGCTGTGGTTCACAAAAGTTGAAAAACATATCTGTTCCGAGTATTTCAGTGGTCCCTCCACTGCCATTGTTGGTGTCACGTGTTGCTGGAACTGATGGTGCTATTATCCTATATGAAGGTGAGATTCGGGAAGTACAGATTACTTTGGCAAATGCAGGCACAGTTCCAGTTGAGCAGGCCCACATTTCATTATCAGGGAAGAACCAAGATTCAGTTATATCAATCGCTTATGAAACCTTGAAGTCTAACCTTCCTCTTAAGCCTGGTGCAGAGGTGAGGATACCTGTCACTTTAAAAGCTTGGCAGCTTGGTATAACGGATCCTGATACTACTTCTCCCAACAAGAGTGTTTCCTCAAACACTGGGAGGCAAGTCAAGGATGGAAGCAGCCCAATGTTGCTGATCCACTATGCAGGTAATCACAAGTGCATTACCATGTCATGACTCATGAGCAGTTTCATTTATTGTGAAATGGAGATGAATTGAATTACATTAGTAATCCATCTGTTTAGTGGTATGGCATCTTCTCTTTCGTTGTACGGCACCCTGTTCTTTCATGCAGCATTTTTTTTTTTTTTTTCAATTTTATGTGAGGGATACTTCTTGATTTTGAATAGTTTTATGAAGCTATTTTCTGTTACATCACTATTTAGCACTGAAAGTGATTATTTTTGATAGGTCATAATGATACTAAGATAATCCATATATTTTTTGTGCGAGGCTTTTTATGCAGTTCATCCTTTTTTTTTTTTTTTTTTTTTTTTTTTTTTTTTTTTTTTTTTTTTTAATCTTTTAAATGAACATTGGGGAAAAAAGTCTTCTTGAAATTTATGTCTTGTAGTCTAAATGCTTATTTTGTCCTCTAGTTTATGATAATTCATGGTAGACTCAATTTTTTCCTCATAAAGAAAGTATATATATATATATATATATATATGTATGTATGTATGTATTTATTTATTTATATTTATATTTATATCTGTTACCTCTAACTTCAGCTCAGATCCTTGTGACTACCACAGTATTTCATGTTATTTCTCTCCTTTAATGAATGCCCTGTGGTTCCTTCTAATTGAGGTGAAGATGGGAGATTCATGTGTAAATTTCTTTTTTAACAAGCTCATTCTTTCTTCTTAAGACAACTAGTGTATTTCTTCATACTGTATGTCTGTATGCAATAATGAGTATATCTTGCCAGGCCCATTGACGATGCCTGGGGAGCCACCAGTAGATGGTTCTGTTCCTCCTCCTGGAAGGCGGCTGGCTATTCCCTTGAACATCTGTGTCACACCATGCCTCTCTTTTGTGAAGGCTCGTTTGCTCTCAATGGAGATTCCTGCTTATGTTGGTGAAAATCTTCCAAAACTAAAAACTGAGGATTCTATTGAAGAAGCCACCTGTACTGAAAGACAGGCTGATAAGTTTATGAAAATTGACCCTTACAGGGGTAGTTGGGGGCTGCGTTTTCTTGAGCTGGAGTTATCTAATCCAACAGATGTTGTGTTTGAGATTGGAGTGTCTGTTCAACTTGAGAACTCTTCCAATGAGGATAGTCCTGAATATAAGTATCCTAGAACCAGGGTTGACAGGGATTACACTGCCAGAGTGCTAATACCTTTGGAACACTTCAAATTACCTGTTCTTGATGGTTCTTTCCTTGTTAAGGACTCCTCAATGAATGGGACCACCAACAAAAGTTCAAGCTTCTCGGAGAAAAACAGCAAAGCTGAACTTAATGCTTGTATCAAGAATCTGATTTCTCGGATTAAAGTCAGGTGGCAATCTGGACGGAATAGCTCAGGAGAACTAAATATCAAGGATGCAATACAGGCTGCTTTACAGTCATCTGTGATGGATGTACTGCTACCAGATCCACTAACCTTTGGATTTTCTCTCGCAAAAAATGGTTCACCGGAAATTGATGTGCCCAAGGAATTTGACATGCAAAATAATTCCCTTGCATGTAAAAGTTCCGTTATTGCGCATGAGATGACACCAATGGAAGTCCTTGTACGGAATAATACAAAAGAAACTATTAAATTAAGTCTTAGCATCACATGTCGAGACGTAGCTGGTGAAAACTGTGTGGAAGGCGACAAGACAACTGTGTTATGGGCAGGTGCTATTCTAAAACATTTTTAATTTTTTCTGTGGTTGGAATGGATTACTAATTTACCCATAAAGTTGAGAAAAGTTGCTGTAACTCTCTTGGCATAGCTTTGTCTTACTCCTAATGTTTCTCTTTGAACTAGCATTCTCAAAATGTTTTCCAAACTAAGGAAGCTAAAAGGATGTTTGCACCAAAATGAAGAATCCTGCAATATGAAAGATTTCTTGTTTTCTTTTCTTTTTCCTCTTTGGTTAGAAGAATGTAGATAGATGAGGTGGCAACAATTTTTATTTTTATTTTTTTAATCATATATTCTCACTACTTTAAACAGAAAAATAGTAAATTCTTTAGCAAGGTTCTAGTAGCTGCCAATTTCCTCCCCCCTGCATTATGGTTGTTGGTATATTACTGATTTCAAGTGTATAAGCAATTAATTTTCTTTAGATAGATGGCTTCAGTTATATTGGTTCAGTAATGACATCTTTTGCCTTGTATTTACTTTTCATATTTATTAACACGATTTTTCGTGGTATGTGTTAGGTGTTTTGAATGGTATTGCCATGGAGGTGCCCCCGCTCCAGGAAATCAAGCATTTCTTCTCCATGTATTTCCTGGTTCCAGGTGAGTATACGCTATTAGCTGCTGCTGCAATTGATGATGCTAATGAAATTCTCAGGGCCCGAGCAAGAGCAAGCTCAAGCGATGAGTCAATCTTTTGTCGTGGCCCGCCATTTCACATCAGAGTCAATGGGACTCTCTGATTGTTGAGAGTTTTGTTTGTCCAATCTCTCTATTCTGAGCCATCCATAGTTATACCGGGCCTGGATTTCTTCCTAATTTGTTGTAAAGGAGTGCTCTATTGATACAACTCCAAATAATGTTGGATTAAAATTGTGGATTAACATTTGTAATGCATATTGAAGAACACTATTATTTTTCCCACTTGCCTGGATTTTTCACTAGTGTTTATTGTTACCAGTTCCTATAGGGTTGACGGGGTGTGCACAAGTATGTGAAGTTTCAGTTCATTGAATATATCGATAAGTTTTGGTCAATCATTTTTTAACTGAAATATTTTTGTTTGGTTAATGGTTAAATTTTTTTAGAAATTTCGTTGAATCAGTTAGGGTCCGTTTGGAAAGCAGGAAAATGACTTCTGGAAAATGTTTTCTGGAAAATGAGTCATTTTCTGGAAAACATTTTCCTTTCCAGTGTTTGGTTGCATTCTGGAAAACTGTTTTTGTGTGTTTGGTTCATTTTCTGGAAAATGAGTAGAATTGTATAATTAAACATTTTAATTATTTTATTTAGAATATTACAACATGTATAATATATAATAATATAATAATATAATAATATAATAATAAAAAAAATAACGAATAGTATATCAAAAATATTATGGGTGGTGGTGGTGGTGGTGGTGTAGTGGTAGTGGTGTTATTTGTTATATAATAATAATAATAATAATAATAATAATAATAATAATAATAATAATAATAATAACAACTGGTGGTGGTATGACGGTGGTGGCAATGGTGGCGGTGGTTGCGGTGGTATGGTGGTGGTGGTTGCGGTGGTATAGTCGTGGTGATGGCGGCGGCGGTGGTGTGGTGGTGGTTGCGGTGGTATGGTGGTGGTGGCGGCGGCGGTGGTGTGGTGGTGGCGACGGTGGTTACGGTGGTGGCGGCGACGGTGGTTGCGGTGGTATGGTAGCGGTGGTTGCGGTGGTATAGTGGTGGTGCTGGTGGTGGTGATGGTAGTGAGGTGGTGGTGGTATGGTGTTGATGATGTTGGTGGTGGTGTGATGTTGGTGTAAAAGTTGGAAAATGACTTCCCCAAAAAAAAGGGGAAGTCATTTTCCTCCAAAACAAGCCTATTTTCCAAAGTCAACGGAAAATGATTTCCGTTGACTTGATTTTCCAGGCACATCCAAACACTGGAAACTTGGAAAATGAATTTCAGAACTCATTTTCCAAGTTTCCAAACACACCCTTAATTGAATTGTGCATACATAATTGCTTATACATATATATGTATATATATATGTGTGTGTGTGTGTGTGTTTTTTTTTTTTTAATAACTTATATATAATATTATTATTAGACTAGTTTTTTTTTTTAATGTTTATTATTTTTATATCTAAAAACATAATAAGTGTCAATTTAAGTTATATTCTTGATTTTGTATTTTTTTTCTTATAATTTTTTAATACATTATGTTATGATAGTTGTATTATACAATCTTGCAATAAGGGTCAAATAGATCCGTCAATTATATACTATAGTGCAATTAGCTCCTTAAAGTAACAAAAGCTTCAATTAGACCCTTTATCTTTTCATTTTTATGCAATTAAGTTAATTAATAGGTTACAGGTAAATTTCTTTTCTTTAAAAAAAAAAATTATAAATTATAAAAAATTAAGTAAAATAAAACAAATATTTTTAATTCAAATAAATTAATAATTAATAATTAAAAAAAAAAACTCTAACGTCTGGGCCATGGGTTCTCACGAAGAAGCAGGCAATGGCTAGGCCTGTAACAACTGTGACATTGCCAATGGCCGGGGCTAGGTTTCCGGTAAGGGGTTGTCGAACAGGGCCTTGACTAGCAAAATTTGTAGCCACGGATGAGCCGAGACCAACACCATCATCCATCTCTTTGTTCATCGCTTCTATAGGCCGAAAAATCTCTGCATGCACAACCAAACTAGGGGAATTCACTGCTGGCTGATCAGCGAGGGATTGCTGCTATGGGACAAGCCCAGTCGTACCATCCAATCTTCAATCAACCAACTGGATTACCGGAAACTGGGTCGCCGATGATACTGCGAAGTTTTGCGAGAAGTCTCCAAAACGTCAGGTCTCTAGCTTTCTGGACAGCGATCAACGTGTGACCTTCGGTGAAGACTTAGGAAGGCCTAAGAAGCTGATCGCTGGTCTCCAGACTCGTAATCACCTCCGGCGATAAGATGTAGCCTGCGCGATGCAAAGCCTCCACATATTGCCGAGCCACCTGATCGTCGATCACCAAGGATTTGGCGGTCGACCACTCACGGAGAAGCAAGCCGACCGGGCTTCTTTGTCTAGTTGGACGGAGAGGCCGGTTATGGCTTCTCCGTGTCGTTGGACAGAGACGCAGGTCTGACTTCGAGAAGACGACTTTTCATTTTTTTTTTTTTTTTTTTTTTTTTTGGTATATTTTACTAAAAAAAATAAATCAGTTTTACCTGCTATTACACTGTGTTTATCTGCAAATTGAGTTAATTGCACAAATTTAAAATTTTTTGGACTTAATTGCATATAAGTGAAGAGATCAAGGACCTAATTGAAGCTTTTGTTAGTTTATGAGGCTAATTGCACTTTGGCTTATAGTTGAGCCTATTTGACCCTTATCCCTACAATTTTTTAAACGAAAATATATCTACTGTTATAACTTTTATTATCTTTTTCCCATTATTATTTCAATGCATATACATACACAATATCTTTTCTTATATTCTTTAATGCTAATAATGTATGTAGACATTATATATTGAATTAATATAAGAAATAAATTTGATTTCATTTAGAAAAATAGTAGAATTATTGCTTGTGATACTTAACCCAAAAAAAATATCTTCAATGCCCGTGATAATAGTCCAACTAGAAATAATAATATTACAGGAATTGAACTCTAGTGCTCTTGATGGAAGTCAAGACCACAAGCCACTACTGAATGATGTTTGAAAGGGAGACATAAAACTCATGATATTGTGCAAAAGACGTCTTCCATCAACACCATGCACGTCCCCCATTACTTTGCAACCAGCATCCTTAACTTGAATAAGTAGAGCATCATGCCATTTAGAATAAAAAATATAGAGTAGCTTAGTGGGTTGGCAAGCATGTTGTCAAGTGAGAGGTTGTGGATCACAGTTTGGTTCTTGTTCAGAAATTGTCGGTTTCGGTTTGAATCGCCGGTTCTAATTGAGTTTTTTTTTTTTTTTTTTTTTTTTTTTTTTTTTCTATTTTTTTCTATTTTTAGAATAGTCTAAATTCAATAATTATTTTTTTTCGAATTTTTCCATTCTAATTTTTTTTTTTAAATTGTTATATCAAATATTTAAATTTTAAAGTTAAACTAAAAAATAAAAATAATTGTTATAGTTAAACTTTAAATTGTTATTTAAAATTTAAACAAATAATCGTTATTTAAACTTTAATCAAATAATAGTTAAACTTTTTTTTTTAAAAATAATTTTGAACCGATTCCTAATATTATGGAACTGGAATTGGATTCTTTTGCATTTCGATTCGGTTCTTATAGTACATGGTTCGAACCGAACTGTGGTAATCCTTAACTGACAATTCATGAGTCCCTTATTGGGTCAAAACCTCACCAATAAAAACGTATCCTCTTGGACCAAGATGTTCCCAATAAAATAGCCCCCGAATACCCATGGCCCCATCACTAGTCTCACACTTTCTTTGGTTTGTCTTTGACAGACAAAGAAAGTATAGACACTCCCAAACTTCTTCACACCTTGACCCCTAGACTGCTAGGGTGAAAGGTTTTCTTCTCTTTTGGATAACCTGGTCCCTGCCGCCTTCCATGCAGTTTGCCCTATTGCATTTTCCCTTGAGGTGTGGTGCCTCCTTGGACCACCTTCCTTGTTTGCGGGCATATCAAAGATGATGCTCGGCCACCTTTCCTACATGCGGGCCGACGAGCCACCTTCTCTCCTTTTTGTTGTTGTTTTTCGCATTTGTGTGTGTTGTCGAGTTAGCCAAGCTGTTTTTACAACCTACAAGCCCAAAAAAGTAGATGTATTTTTTTTCCTTGGGCTGCCTACCCAGCCTGCAAGCCCAACCATAATCAATTTTTTTAAATTTTTTTTTGGGTATATCCTCTTCCTTTCTTTTAGCCTAATTCGCTTCCTTGGCTTCGACGTGTCAGTCGGCCTTGACCATTAAGGCAACATGGGTGCTTGGGGTCTTACGCTTAAGGTTTTTGTATAAATCCCCGACCCTTCAAACCTCGATGAACATGGTAGTGGTAGACTTGTCATATATCCCATCCACCTTTGCCTCTTTGGGCTAACAACGGGCAAGAAAATCGATTAGAGTTTCACCTAACTTTTGTTTCACCATGACTAGGTAAGTGAAAGACCCCTCATGAAATAAGTAGCTAGTACGAGAATCTCAACGCCAAGTCGTGGAAGGAGTCGATGGACTCCCCTGTTAGGTTTGTGAACCAGCACTGAGTTGATCCTCCTAGGGTTGAAAAGAAAGCTCGGCACATGACTGCTTCAGTGGATCCCATTAACATCATGGCAGCTTGATAGGTCATGATATGCTCCTAGGAGTCCCTTACCCTGTCAAACCGTTTGATACTAGGTGATTTGAAATTGGCGAGGTGGGGTTCGTTCATAATCCTTTGTGTGAAGGGCGGGGTGATCACACATTATAAGAATAAAGACATTTAATGACAAATTTTTTGTGACACTTCATAATTTAGTCACAAATAATACTCTTTTTGTGACAAAAAAATAATTCGACACTATTGTGTGGTGTAATTGTAATAACCTTTTTTTTGTCACAGATAATATGGTAATTGTGACGAGTAAGTATTTGTTACGAATAAGTTGTCACTATTACTAGAATAATAGTACGTGCCGTAACATGCGTTGTCAATATTTGGTAGTCACTAAATGTATGTTTATTTTGGCGGCGTTATAATTATGGCGGGAACGAATGTAATTGTGACAAAAAAATAACGTTGACACAAATTTTTGTACTTTTTGTGACAAATTGTTGTTGGTCACTCTTGTTGAAATATTCGTGACAACGTTTTTTGTCAATAAAAATACAATTGATTTGTACCATTAGAAATGAGAAACAATTGTGAGAAGAAATATTGTTGTCACTAATATTGTCATTTTTTGTGATGAAATTGTTACAAATATTTCTGACGCTCTATAATTCCGTAACAAAAATTACTAAATTGTGACAATAATTGTGTTGATTTCTTTTTTTGTCACTAATTTATTATAATTGTGACGAGTAATTAATTGTTAGAATGACTTCGTCACTATAGTTATATAGTTGGATATTGTGTGAAATGAATATAATTGTGAAAATACATTTTATAATCACTCATTTTTAAATGTTCTTATGTAACATATAAGTTCACTATTACTTATTTTACTAATTTGTCATATCAATTTTTTTTGAAAATAAACATGTATACGTTTAGTACCAACAATATATTTCAAAAAGATTTATTAAAATTAACCATTCAAACTCAATATTTTTTTTTTTTGAAAACTTCAAACTCAAAATATAAAAATTAAAGAATTCAAAAGTTATAAAATACAAATTCATATAGTACTCAATCATCATAATCATCATCATCACCACCACCTTCCTCATCTTCAGATGCTGGAATATCATCATCATCATTAATAAAAGCATGTCAATCACTATCAATTTCTTCTTCTTTGATACTCATGGTATGAACATTTGATGAGCTTACTTCAACAGCTCAGCATCCAAATCAGGCCTATGCAATACCATAACATCATTATTATATATCTTCCAAATTAGAACCTTGAATGGTAAATGTGATACCCGATTTTTTTAGTCCTTCTAAATTCTTCTTTTTCCGATTGATCATTCATTTCTTTTCTAATCAAGCCTTACAAAAAAACTAAAATCACATTATCCTTACCCTATTATTATTGTTATAAATAAATACAGAATAAAGTATGTATAATTATAATATTTGATTATAAGTATGTGGGTAATATTTTGAAATACAAAATAATTATTTTAATATAAATTGTGTACATATTATTTTGGGTCATACAATTATATATGTACATTTTATATACGTATGTATTATATGTGTAGTACATATATTATTTGTATGTAAGTAATATATATATATATATATATATATATATATATATATATATATATATATATATACTAGTTTTTTACGCGCATTGCGCGATTGAGATAATGCTCAATGTTTTTTTTTTTTTTTTTTTTTTAAGTACTTTAAAGTATATCAAGGTAAGATTATATTGGAATTGTTCATGCATAGATAATTAAATGTTGAATTTGCATATTTAAATAGGTAATTCTAAGTTTACAAATACAAGATAATATAGTCAAAATTGAATATAATTGTCAATAAAATAATTGTATAGGAATGGTTGAAACCAAATACGGGACATAAGGGAGAACAAATAAAAATTAGGGCATAAAATATTAAATATATACTAATATTGAAGAGCTAACTGCTGATTTCTAAACAAGGACATTGCGAGGTAGTTTCCCACTTCAATTTTTTGTGTGATTTGAAAACTCTTTTTGTCAATAAATCGCACAAGTAGTTTATATGATTGGTTTAATTATATATATATATATATATATATATATATATATATATATATATATATATATATATATATATATATATATATATATAAAACAATTATTATTATTATTATTATTATTATTATTATTATTATTATTATTATTGTTATTATTATCATTATTATTATTATATGTATACCATTAAGTCATTTTACATGTTAATCTAAACAGTTAATTTTTTCAAATATCTTTTTACCAACCGTTGATATAATTCGCTGGTCAAATCCGCTAATATAATCCGCTAACGCTAACTCAAGAGTTGAAACAATCTACACAGGCCTAAGGAGGAGAACTTAGAGCATTAAAAGATTAAAAAGATTTGGGAAGAATTTGTTCCAAGTAAGTGGTTGTCCATCTTACTTTGCCCACCTTTGTTTTTTTTTTTTTTTTGTTTTTTTTTTTTTGTTTTTTTTTTGTTTTTTTTTTAAATAAATTTTTGATTGGTTGAAAGTTATGAATCAAATGAATTATTTTATGAAATGACCAAGTATTATCAAAAAATTTTGGTATGATGTATTAGTCAAAAATGCATAAATATGATATTTTGGTTGGTTGATTTTGTTGTATGAATCATATCTAGATAAATTAAATTCATAATAGTTGAAATATATAATTTTTTAGTATTGAACATGTATTATGCTAAAAAAAAAAATAAGTGTAATGTTTGATTTATTATATGTTCTATACTTACACATACATATACTTTCGTATGTATTTTGTATAAAAAAAATTTATTTTATTATTATTGAATGACATACGTGTTTGTATATATATATATATATATATATATATATATATATATATATATATATATATATATATAGAGAGAGAGAGAGAGAGGGGTGGGGAGGGGGGGGGGGGGGGGGGGGAGGTACGAACATTTATAATACAAATAGAAGCCGCTCTGCTCCATCTTGTGTAAGTCTTAATATGTATTGAGATCTTCTATTTATAGTGGATAAAAGGAGAAGTTGTTGAGATTGATAAACATATATAATAGCTCAATATTCAACAAATCAGAGTGGCGCAGCGGAAGCGTGGTGGGCCCATAACCCACAGGTCCTAGGATCGAAACCTGGCTCTGATATTGTAAAATTGTTAAATTCTTTAGTAAATTGTCCAAGTTAAGATTGAATTTCTTGTTAGGCACTTGTAACCCAAGTGAGAGCATTAAGAGATGGTGGAATAGTTGAGACTGAATTTCTCGACTTTGTAACCCAAGTGAGAGCATTAAGAGATGGTGGAATAGTTGGGACTGAATTTCGTGACCTTGTAACCCAATTCTTTGCAAAGGCGGAGGCTTCTCGGTCTTTATTTTAGAGGTGTTGTCTTCTCCAACGACTATATATGGTGTTGGTTAGACCTCTTCGGGGAACACTCACTACCCAATTGAGAGCATTAAGAGATGGTGGAATAGTTGAGACTGAATTTCTCGTGACCTTGTAACCCGAGAGCATTAAGAGATGGTGGAATAGTTGAGACAGAATTTCTCGTGACCTTGTAACCCAAGTGAGAGCATTAAGAGATGGTGGAACAGTTGGGACTGAATCTCGTGACCTTGTAACCCAAGTGAGAGCATTAAGAGATGGTGGAACAATTGGGACTGAATTTCGTGACCTTGTAACCCAATTCTTTGCAAAGGCGGAGGCTTCTCGATCTTTATTTTGGAGGGCACCGAACAAACTCCTTGATGTTGTCTTCTCCAACGACTATATATGGTATTGGTTAGACCTCTTGCGTCCCACTTTATTTTGGAGGGCACCGAACAAACTCCTTGATGTTGTCTTCTCCAACGACTATATATGGTATTGGTTAGACCTCTTGCGTCCCTTGGGTGGGGAACAGACTCTCTCGAATCGGACCTACCCCCGCCTTGTTGGCTAAGGTGTTCTTGCGGATTCGGGGAACACTCACTTTGTGACTTAGCTATATATTTCGATATATCTCGCATTTGATTGCTTAAAGGGAAAAGGTAGATTGGGTAGAAACTAGGAACTCGTACTTTTCGTAGCGATCTCCATAGATAGCGCCAATGATGGTTTTATCGGGACCGGATCCTCATCAATCATATTCAACATTCATCAATTTAAACCATCTAATATATTATCATATGTAGTTACATAATATAATTACTTCATTTTCTTTAAACTCAAAGAAAGAAAAGAGAAAATATTAAATTTATTTTTAAGCAAATATATATATATATATATATATATATATATATATATATATATATATATATATATATATATATAGAAAGGGGTTCCTGTGCGGTTGAGGGTGCCAGATGTGGTTGTGCGGTGAAAGGAGAACCATTGATTTTGCTGAAATCAACGTTTAGATTACCAAAATTAAATTAAAAAACGCAGTGACATTTTGGTAATTTTTGCATCTAGGTAAATTTAAGGTGTTTGGGTTTGGACTTAATGTGCGTGAGTTTTGTGGTTAATATGCATGTGGTTTGTGCTTAAGGTGTGTGTGGTTTGTGCTTAAGGTGCGTGAGGTTGGTGATTAATGTCAGTAGTTGTTGAAACTTAAGGTGCATGAGGTTTGTGTTTAAGGTGCGTGGGGTTTGTGCTTAATGTGCGTGGGGTTTGTGCTTAAGGTGCGTGGGGTTAGTGATTAATGTCAGTAGTTGTTGAAACTTAAGGTGTGTGAGTTAATACTTAAAGTGCGTCAGTTTAATGCTTAATGTGCGTGAGGTTTGTGCTTAATGTGCGTGGGTTTTATGCTTAATGTGTGTGAGTTTGTGCTTAATGTGAGCCATTTTAAAATCTTAAGTGCGTGGGTTTTGTGCTTAATGTGTTATGTTCTGTGCTTAAGGTGCGTGATTTATGTACTTAATGTGAGTGATTTGTGTTCTTAAGGTGCTTTGTTTGTTTGCTTAAGGCGCGTGGTGATTTGTATACTTAAGGTGCGCCATATTAATGTTTAAGGTGCGTCCAATTGCACAACTGCACGGAAAGCATCACCCATACCTGAACCCTTCCATATATATATATATATATATATATATATATATATATATATATATATATATATATATATATATATATATATATATATATATATATATATATATATATATATATATATATATATATGGAAGGGTGAGTTCGTGAGCCTAGATCCTGTTCGTTTATTTTTATTTTTGTACGGTTTAGATTTATAGATTGTCTTATTCCAAAATTACTGGTCTGGGATTTACTTAGGGATAGGGATGTAATTTGCTATGCGCATTTATTGTCTTACCGTGTCACAAGCGGTAAATGTTATTTATTTTCTTTTTGTGTTTTGTGGATTTTGGATTCTCAAACGACGGTTCGCCATTCCTCTCTCTCCATGACTGGCTCATCCATTAAGTGCTCAAAACGTCGAAGGAGTTCTTCTTCTGGCGTTGGTCTAGGTATTTCCTGCTTCATTCTTTATTTCTGCTTAGGTTTCTTTGGGTTTTTGCTGTTCCTTTGTTGGGGATTCGCACGGCGAAACGGGGGGTTTGGTGCGACGCGGGGGGGGGGGGGGGGGGGAGAGTTTCGGGTAGGGCTGTGCAAAACCTAACCTACCCGAAAAAACCGCCCGACCCGAGACCCGTTGCAACGCATCCGAACCCGAGCTGAATCCGACATCACAAATCCGATCTGCCAAGTGAAACGACGCCGAATTACGTGGTTCGGATAGGGTAGGCAAAAAACGCATCCGACACGCCCGAACTATCCAATCTTTCATAGGGTTTGCTAAGGTTTAGTATGGTACGACGTCGTATAAGGCTATTATATATGTAAGCCTTAGCTTTTGCGCAGCCCTACACTCCACTCTCTGAGACCTTTCACCCTAATTCTCTCAATCTCTCATTCTCTCTGACTTCTCTCTACTCCGAATCTCCGATTCTCTCTGTGAGAGCGTGAGACTGTGACTCATACTCTCAATCTCTCATACTCTCAGAATCTCAGTCTCTCAGAGTCCTCTCTTCTTCTCTAATCTTAGTGACTCACTTACTCGTTGAGTCGTTGAGACCTGTGCACTGTCCGGCTGTGTCTGATTTTCCGGTGGCCGTTGGAGGCTTAGAGTGGTGGAAGCCCTTCTCTCTGGTGATTACTGGTTAGAGACCCTTGTTCTCCGGGGAGTATTTGGGGAAAACAAGTAAATCCCTAACCCTAGTTTTTATATTTATGATTATTCACTGTATTTTGATCTATTTGTGTTATATGATGATATATGTGTTATAGTGTGATCTATTTTGGTGAAAGCTGTTTTAAACCCAAACCCTAGTTCTATATTTGTGATTTATGTGTTATATTCTGATGTATTTTGGTGGAAGCTGTTTTAAACCCAAATCCTAGTTCTATATTTGTGATTTATGTGTTATATTCTGATGTATTTTGGTGGAATGTTTTAAACCCAAACCCTAGTTCTATATTTGTGATTTATGTGTTATATTCTGATGTATTTTGGTGGAAGTTGTTTTAAACCCAAACCCTAGTTCTATATTTGTGATTTATGTGTTATATTCTGATATATTATGGTTGAATTTGAATTGTGATGTCCCTTAAACAGTTAAAGGCTTAAATGTGAAATGGTGGAAGCCCTTAACTGAAATCCAGATAATGATGAACTGGATAAAGTTTCTGAATCTGGATTTCTTTGTGAATATGTTTATGGATGTATGACCCTTAAATGTTCTTAACTGTTTGTGCATAATGTAAATATGTAAATGTAATATTATGAAATCTTTATTAATGATGACACAAAGAAGTGTCTGAATCTGGATTTCTTTCAATTGTTTGTATGCTTGAATGCTTGATCTGTTATTCTGTATGACAAACAATTGTTTGAAATCTGAATGTTGATGCCCATCTTTTTAGATGGAGAGCATCAGTCAACCTAGTTCTGGACCACAACCTTCAACTCAGGAGGGACAAGGACAACCCCAAGGCACTGAGATACCTCAGCAGCCTCAGGTGACTCCTGTTGTTCCAAAGAAAAAGAGAAAAGATGTTGAGTCCAGATCCAGGGTGTGGGAACACTTTGTAAAGATACATGATAAAGAGGACAATCTGATTGAGGGGAGGTGCATATATTGTTCTAAGATCTTTTGTTGTCAGCCAAAAAAACATGGCACTTCATCTTTAAGAAATCATATGGTGGCCTGTCTTAAAAATCCTCACTCGAAGGATACAAGGAAGTCACTTCTAACTTTCAATGATGTCTCATCCTTTGCACCAGGGGGTTCTGAAGGGGTAATGGGGCAATTAGGCACATGGGTGTTTAATCAGGAATCCATTAGGAGGGCTTTGTGTGAGATGATTATAATAGATGAGTTGCCCTTTAGGTTTGTTGATGGGATAGGGTTTAGGAGATTTATTCTAGTTGCCTGCCCAAGGTTCCAAATCCCTTCTAGGTGGACAGTTTCAAGGGATATTTTCCAAAGATACCTAGATGAGAGATCAGTCCTTAAACAAATTTTTAAGGGTTGCTCCTAAAGAGTCAGCTTAACCACTGACACATGTACCTTTGTACAGAGGATAAACTACATGTGCATTACTGCACATTTCATTGATGATCAGTGGAAGCTCAACAAAAAAATCATAGCCTTTGTCCCTGTTTCATCTCATGGGGGAGAGTATATAGCCAAGGCTTTGGAGACTTGTCTGGTTGAGTGGGGTATTAAGAATGTTTTTACTGTCACAGTTGACAATGCCTCTTCCAATGATACTGCCATGGGATTTTTTAAGAGTAAGTTGATGTCTTGGGGTACCACTTCTGTAAGGTCTAAGTACATGCACATGAGGTGTATAGCCCACATTCTGAATCTGATGGTGCAAGTTGGGTTGAAGTTTGCTGATACTTCAGTTAAGAGGGTTAGGGAAGCAGTTAGATGGGTTAGGAACTCCCCTGCAAGGCTAAAAAAATTTAGAGATCTTGCTGACTTATTGGGGTGGAAGCCAAATCAGCTTTGCAGTGGGATGTTCCTACAAGATGGAATAGCACATATATGATGTTGAACACTGCAATCCAGTACCAGGCAGTCTTTGATGCCTATTTGGGAAATGATCCCTCATTTTCTGATGACCTTGGTACCTCTGTGCCTACTTTTATGGATTGGTTTGATGTGAAAAGTTTGGTAACTCTGCTAAAAACTTTCTATGATATGACTGTGAGAATTTCTGGTTCTCTTTATGTTACATCTAACACTTTCTTCAGTGAGATCTCTGATCGTAGTTGCATGTTAGATGACATGACTGGTGGTGAATCTGGATCTGAAAAGGTAAATTCCATTCCTTAACTGAAATGTTTACTGTTTAACAAATCTGTATATTAACTAATGTTAATTATTTACTTTTTTTTACAGGTAATGGGCACCCAAATGAAAACTAAGTTTATGAAATATTGGGGGGACCCTGAAAAAATAAACTGTGTGATCTTCTTTGGCACTATTTTGGATCCTAGAGATAAGGTTGAGTAGATGCCTGCCCAGTTAACTCAACTTTATGGTGATGATAAAGGCAAAGCCTGTTTTGAGAAGGTCCAATCTGCACTTCTTGAGCTGTACAATGATTATGCTGCCACTTACTCTGTGGATGTGAACATTGAACCAGCTGCTGTTGCCCAACCTTCTCAAACTGTCTCTGTGAGTGTGCAGCCTAGTGCTGTAACTGTTGGTAGACCACAAGGTAAGTTGAAATCTCAAATGAAAAGGCAAAGGATGGAGAGTGGTGGAAGCCTTAAACAGACTGACCTGCAAATATTTTTGAGTGAGGCCATTGTGGAAGATAAGGTTGATTTTGATATCCTAAAATGGTGGAAGCTGAACTCTGAAAGACTGCCAATTCTCTCTAAAATGGCAAGGGATATTCTTGCAGTTCCAATATCCACTGTGGCTTCTGAAAGTGCTTTTTCAACCAGTGGTAGAGTGTTGGATCCATTTAGGAGTTCCTTAACTCCTAAGATTGTGGAAGCTTTAATTTGTCACAGGATTGGTTGAGATTACCAAATCAACCTATTCAAATTGAAGAAAATATTGATGATTGTGAAAGGCTTGAGAAAGGTAATAGTAGTTTACTTAAATACTTTCATTATTATGTATTTATTTTATGATACTTATTATTATGTATTTTTTTGTATGATAATTAATATGTGTTTTTTATTTGCAGAGTTGCCAACTGGAGTTAGGACTGTTGGAACTTCCTTACCAACCATTGCAGTAATGTTCATTCATTCTGCTCTCAATTTTATATTTAGTTGTTATTCTGTTCTCTTAGAAAATTAGATTACCATTTTGTTTTTATTTATAGCTTATGAATTCAATTATGTAAGTGCATTTTAGTGCCTCAGCCCCTTCCACAGTTCCACTTGATTGAACATTTGAACATCAGGTTATAGCTTGACAGGTATGTGCAGTAGTATGGGCTATGATGATGCTTCCACATTTGTCTGAATCAAAGGACTTGAGGTTGGTATGTTGCTCAAGTTTTGGATTTAGTTCCAAAACTTTAGAAGCAATTTCCCTCAAACCTTAATGATATGAAACAACAACAATCTGAGCCTATTTTGGATTTTTGAGCAAAAAATGTTAAACTGTTATTCTTTTCAGTTTTTTTCTTTTTGTTATTTGCTATTTAAATTTGCACCTTAAGCAGGAAGATGAGGAATGCTGAGTGCCTGAGTTGCTGGTTTGCTGAGTTGCTGTTGTTGCATTTGGTTTTTGAATGGTACCTTAACAACTTATTTTTTGAGAATTTGAATCTATAAACTGTTTTTGAATTGTAACTTGTAAGTTGTAAGCTGTAAAGTTGTTAGCTTCATTAACTTGTAACAAGTTACTTGTTAGCCATTAGCCTGATAGGGGTATTAGGCATAGCCGAATAGGGCTAACTTTTTAGTTGTGATTTGTGAACTTGTGATTTTGAAGTTGTAAATTGTTAACTACTAGTAGTTAATACTTACTACTTAGAAGTTAACAAGTTACAACTTATTTAGTGTTGATTTACTTATTCAATAGTTAATTTGTAGTTTTTATGAATTTTTAATACATATCCGATATAGTCCGTAATCTGATGCAAACCGTCCGAAATCTGAGATTTATATATCCGATAAGTTTACACTTAGAAAATACACGGATAAGGTTTAATAGCTGTAATCCGAAAACCGAACGGATTCCAATTCCCGAAAACCGAACCCGCCCGAACCGTCTGATGCACAACCCTAGTTTCCGGGGCGGCAGTGGATGTGTGTATGGTTGCAGAGTTGGGCCTGTGGCAGTTTACGGTGATTTTTGGAGTTCGGGGGTGCTTGGTCTGGCGGGGATTTTGGGTTGGCCGGCGGTGGTGCGGGGGGCTCTGGTGATTGAAGATTTGCAGTAGGGTTTTTTTTTTTTTTTTTTTTTTTTTTTTTTTTTTTTTTTGGCTTATATGAAATAAATTTCCAGTGTGTAAGGGCTAAAGAGGATGTATGTATGGTACATTGGATTGTATTACCTTTAGCATATGCTTTTAATTGTGTTTTTTTGTATGTTCCTTATTTGTTTGCTTAAGAATATGTTAAGATTACAGTGTATGATTCCTTTTTAATTATGTGTTTGTTTTGCTGTCTGAGGGAATGGTATTTTTTAACTTTTTTCCATTAATGGTCCAATGAATTTTGGCAGGGGATGTTGCAATTATGAATATAAACACATTTATGGTGTTTTAATGGTGAAAAATTAGGTGGTATTCAAGTTAAGTTTTTGATTGTTTGTTGGATTTGTATATACAAGTATTTTCCAGAAGTTCTATTATCATTATACAGAGCTAGCAAAGTACTGTGAAATAATCTTTTGAAAATTAGGGAGGGGGTGGTCTGTATTTAAATGGTGGACTAGGGGTGTGCATTGGTGGAAAAAGGTGTGTGCATATTTGGGAAGAGGTGTGTGCATTTGATGTTCCAGATTGTTTGGCAGTGTAGTTTTTGTTATTTGGTTTGTGCATTGGAGACTTATGGCATGTGCGGTATCTTATTGCATCATTGTGTGTGGAAAAAATAGGTTTGGTGTGGTTGACTTCTTTAAATTCATTGGGCATTATAGTATAAACAAAATTGTATTATGTTGCAGATCGTGGGGTAGGGTTAGGGGGTGTTGTCTTTTGTTGTTAGCTTTGTGCACTATGGGTATTTGGTCTGTGCTTCGGTCATTGCTTTTTCATTTTTTTGATGTCATGCATTTGCGTTGTGCGTTTTAAGTTTTTTGATTATTTTTGGGATCTTTCGTTCGTGTACAGTACTATGTTATTCTACAGATTTGCTAGTCTTCACGCTTGTGCATAGATGTATGTCACCTTGTGCAACTTAGTCTAAATGGACTTGTAGTTAGTGGTTAAAAGTTTATCGGCGTTGCGTGTGTGTGGTTTCATAATTTGTGCGTGGATGTGTGTCATCGTGGTAAAGCTAGGTTTAATGGTCTTCGTTTTGGGGGGTTATTTTTTGTATGTTTGCGTTTTTTATTTAGCTTTGTGCACTATGGTTGTTGAGTTTGTCCTTAGGTCATTCTTTTTCAGTTTTATGATGTTTTGTAGTGGTATTCTTTATGTTATGGGGTTTTTTGTTTTTGGTTTCGGTCTTTTGATTTGTGCCATTTGCAGGGGATGGTGGTGTTGAGCCGGTGGGTGTAGTTGATGCGGTGGCACCTTTGCCACAGTCGGAAGCAGTAGAAGTGCCCCAAGAACCCGCGCACCCGGCGCCGAATACGGATGGATCGGATGCTGAGCCTGACGAGGTTGATGAGGCAATTTTCCCCCCTTGAAGATTCGCGCCTCTCCAAAGCATCTTGTCAAACCTTTCGTTTATACACGGCTTTTACAATTCTTTCCTCACTTTAAATATTGTGGTCAGTTTCGTTGGGATTTTGTTTCCGGATAGGATGTTGGTTTTGTTTTGGGTTTTCACTTGAACATTTCGTATTACAGTTGTGTCCTATATTTGTCTTATGTTTTTTGGTTATTTTTTTTTTTAAAATGCATTTGAATTCTCACAAGCTTTACGTACGTGCACTCAAATGAACATTGCATATTATAGATGAGTCATATATTACAGCAGTACGCACCAACTTCAATCGTATAATGCACACACGGAAACATGCAAGCATTCATCGACAGCGTTATGCACAGTCTGATGGCCTACTACGCACATGGCGGTGCACGCCAATGCATACGCACCATATTATTAATAACTACTTACTCTTGTTTTTAGGAGTAACGCAATCTCCTTTTTTACTACTACGCACAAACTGCTGGCCTACTAAGCGACATGCATAGACTGACGACCTACTACGCACACACCATATTAGTAATAAGTAATAAATCTTGTTTACGGTGTAACGCATTCACCTTTATATAACTACGCACACATCCTTGTTTGGAATAAAAATCAATTGTTAAATGCGTGCAAACTTGGGTGCCAGCAGAGGACTAACCTAAAACCAAAACATAAAACCCACATAGAACAAGTGCTATGAACTGTCTTCTATTCACTAATGCACACCGCGACACACGCATGTTTTTAGCCACAGCGTTATGCACCGACTGGTGGCCTGCTACGCCACTAGCAGTGCACGAAGATGCATATGCACCATATTAGTATTTACTTACAGCTATACTTTACTGAATACTGCATTCACCTGCATACAACAACGCTCACAGCATAATTACAAATTAATAACAATTTTAAACCCAACCAATAAGTCAACTCGTCTACCGCAACCAAATCTTTGTCCCACTCAGCGATATATCCATAGCACACTGTTCGGCGTCCACATCGTCTTCCATAGGTGGTACACCTGCCACACAAAATCTACTTATCGACGTTTTACGTTTTTAACAACCAAATAAAAAAAAAACACCAACAAATTTCTCAATATAATCACACGGTATGCACGCACTCATCTTCGTATACGCACCATCCATCATAACTCACATAGTATGTAGTGATCGACATACTCTTGTTGTTCCACACTTCATAAATTCCGAAGCTCACGCACACCCATCCCAATACATTTAGGCCGTTCAACAAAAAAAAAAAACGACCAAAAAAAAAAAAAAAACACCAATCAGACTTGTATGCACCCACCTGAACACACACACGCTATGCACATCACATAACTTCTAGTTCGTCCAACAACCTCACCCCCTCCCCCCACCCCTCCGGAAAAAACCCCAATCTTCAGCATATGCACACACGAGGGCCCATAAATGCACATACCTGTAAATGCACATGAGTGTGCTTCGTCGTTGTTTTTGCACTCCCACCCATTCGTTTCTCCTCAAGCCTTGTTCACGCCACGTTCAATTCATCAGCCTTTGTAAATAATTAAAAGTATTAATTACCATTCATAAACTCCCTAATATAATGCTTCATATTCCAATCAGAATATATCCATAAATAAACATAAATATACAATTACTATTATCTCCTTATCATTGGGAAATGTCCTTAATTAATACCCAAATCTCTTATAATCTCAACCATTCATGAAAATAAAATCAATGGATATTAGGAGGACTCATGGTCTCATTTACTATAGGGGGTGCACCGAATTCGAAGCCTATATATATATATATATATATATATATATATATATATATATATAGACACACACACACCAATACTATAAAAATTATACACTTACAAATACAATTAGAAAATAAGTTTCAACAAAACTCATAGAAATTAAACGTTTTAAAATATTAACAAATATTTATGATTGAAATGATGTACGCAAAACTAAGAAGAAAATAACAAAACTAAAGAGTATTTCTAAATGTACACGAAATAAAAGTCAATGCATAAGCATGGTTGCAGTAGGCGCTAGGCACTAGTCGGGCGCCCGGACAGCGCCTAGCGCCTAGGCGGTCTAGGCGGCGCTAGGCGGGTGTCAAAAAAACAGTGGGTAGACTTGCAGTTTGACAATTTTAATGAGGTTGTTTTCAACATTTAATCAAATAACGCATCCAAATAAATGAATTAATGATAATTCATAAGTCATAACATCAAAACAATGATTTTCAAAAAAAAAAAACATTAAAACAATATTAAAAATTAAAAATACTCAAATACTTCAATCATCAAAGATTCAAAGTATCAAACTAGTCTACGAGTGTATATATGTCATATTATATATATGTATGCGCGCGCGCACACACACACACACAAACACACACACACACACACACACATATATATATATATATATATATATATATATATATATATATATTTATTTATTTATTTATTTATTTATTTATATATATTTATATATATAATAAAAAAATAGGCCGAGCCGATCGGGTTAACTCGACCGAAATGGACGAGTTAACTCGACTAACTTAGACGCTAGGTGGCCAAATCGGCCGAATTAGGCGCTAGGCGGACGCCTAGGCGCCAGGTAACCTAGGCGGGCGCCTAGGGGGGAAATTGCCAAGGTCTAGAGGCGCCTAGCGCCTAGGCGGGCGCCTAGACCGATTTTTACAACCGTGTGCATAAGTTATCAATGCAACCACTTGCACTAAAATAATTTTAATTCCAATTATAATTTAACACTTAGGTTTAACGTTATTATAAAAAAAATAAAAATGAAGGATAATATTAAAACTTATTTTACTGTCATAAATAAATGTGGACATTATTAGGTGACATTTATCATTAAATTGAACCATCCACTTCATCATTTATAGACTATTATTACACTCTAAAAAGAAGAACAATATAACAATCACGCGAGAAAACATATCAATTTAATTACAACATATACAGCAATATTTGGGACTCAATTTAAGTATTTATGTAATATAGAATTTCATAAATTCTGAGAAATGTATTTCGTATACATGCATGCAGAATATATATATACACAATAGAACGGATGAGACCATAAATTAAAGCGAATTGAAATCAAACAATTACGTATGAACATAACATATGAACTCCCGGCGGCAATATAATATTGGTTCCTCAATTCATTCCAATTCCCATTAAACTTGCAGTCGTGTTTGAAGATGATCATTAGTTTTGAATGGGCTGCCCATCCTCTAGGATTTTCGCCATGTTCATGAGGTCATTGAGATCAAAGCTTTTCCTCCTTGTTATTTTCCCCTCCTTAGACGCCGCCGGAGGAGCTTCCATTTCTTCGCCTTTCTCCGCCGCCTTAAGCCTGGCGGTGAAGCTATTCCTCAACGGGTTATCATTGTCGTCGCCGGCTTCGTCTCTCTCGAAGTTTTGGGAGTAGCTGAGAGGGTCGTAGGAGAGATCGGATGTGTGGCGGCGATGGTGGCCCTTGCGGGAGATTACGTTTCGAGATTTTCCTTTAATCTCCGGCGCATGGTGGTGGTGGTGGTGGTGATGATCGTTATGGTGTCTGTGCCATATCCATCTCGAATGGTTCGCTTTCGGACTCGACGGTGGCTCCGGCGCCGGCGGCGAGGGTGGCTCGGCCGCGGGTTCATGCCGCCGGTGAAGATGGCCGTGGAACAAGGCCGAAATGCTCAAAGATGACTTCGATTTTCTGTACTTTTTATCCTTGGCCGTGGGGCTGTCGACTTGCCCATTATAATCCTCCATTTTCTCAGGGATACAAGAAAAATGATTGACTTATAATGGTGGTAAATTGGGTGGTGATAATATGGGTAGCCAAGGGGGAAATGTTTGCTTGTTTGTTCACCTATATATAATTATTCATGCATGCATCGGAAGATTTATGGTTTATGGGGGTGGGGTTATATATTTGTTGTGTAAGTTAGAGGTTGGAAGAATGGAGGATAGGTATGTGTTGGAAAATTTAGTGGTTTTGCATAAATGAAAAAATGCCAATGACAAACTTCATTCATGTAATTATTCATTGGATGGTAAGGTGTTGTTCACCCGTGTTTTAGCAAACAAAAAAAAAAAAAAAAAAAAAAAAAAAAAAAAAATCCTTGGGGTTATACCCATATTGACAATTTAGTGTCACAGTTATTACCATATCTATTTTTAACCCTTCAGTTTTGAGTGAAGTGACAAGTTTGACCCTTGACGTTAGGGGTTCGTCTCAACCTAATGGGAAATTCTAAAACCCTTTATATTGAAGAATAAATTTGGAAATTCATAGCTTATTCTCATTCTTATATTGAAACCAATTTCCCAACATTACTTTCCACTTTAATTTCCTGTTAGAAATGTATGCCTTATGAGCCAACAATTATTATTTTGGGCATTGTATTCTAATTAAATAAATATACAGATTTTGAACGCCGAGGCTGTTGCATGGGGAAACCCTGATGCGGGGGTGGATCAAGTTGAATGTAGATGGGATCGAAGCTGTAAGGGCGCTACTAACATAGGAGGGCAGGTTGTGGAGGAGTACTCCGCGATAGCAGGGGCTAATGGCTCAGAGGGTTCTCCCATAACATTGGATCGTGTTTGACGGAGGAAGCGGAAGCGTGAGCGGTGTTGGAAGGGCTTCGCATGGCAACGAATTATGGTGCCTGGCAGTTAATTGTCAAAAGTGACTCCATTAGTACGATATGAGAACTGAACTCGGCCATTCAGAGCTCGGGTAGAAGACAGAATGTGTCCTTCTAGCCTATGTGCAAGTGAGTAGACGCTTTGAGGCGGTGGATTTCAAGCACATAGTCAGAGAACAAAACAGAGTCGCAGACAAGCTAGTTGCAGTGACCTTCAATCACGCGTTGGGCAACCGGAGTTATGTATCTCCACCGCCTCCTGTCCAGCCGTTGCTTTGGAAGGACAAGAATGGGGCAAGAGTTCAGCGTGGAAGTTTGGATAATTACAATACTGGGAGCTCTCACTAGCTTTCCCCAGAGCCCTCCTTATGTTCCAAAAAAAAAAAAAAGAAAAGAAAAACAACGTATACATGGTGGGAGTACTATAGTGAAATAAATAAATAAATAAATAACAGCGTACATACATGGTGGGAGTACTATAATAAAAAATATAAATAAATAAATAACAGCGTCCTTACATGGTGAGAGTACTATAAGACCCCAAATGTCAAAGTGCACCAAGTCAAAGCATTCAATTGTATAGGAAATGCTATAGCCTATATGGAAATGTCAATCTCTTTTGTTTAGCAAAGTGACAACAATTACACACCAAATTAGAAGAAGCACTGATCCTTTCAAAAAAAAAAAAGAAAAAAAAAGAAAAAAAAAAGAAAAGAAACACTGATTGTGGAATCAAAATCTTGCAAGACTTTTATTTTCAGATTGGAAACATGTCCTAATCTAGTATATCAATCATTAAACTGCTTAAGCTGATCATTATTCTTACGAATAAAAGAGGAAGCAGTAAAGGCAGACACAAAAACAATATGCAAACCCAATAGGATAGCTCAATTGACAAATGAGCTCTCTTTGTGGGGGAGGATTTTGGGATAACCCAGGTTTGATTTCCACAAGTGACGATTCCCTTTGAACCAATTCCTGTGCCTCCCGGAGCGAATGGAAAAAGACTCGGACCACCTCTTGGTTTGCACCAAAAACAAAAACAATATACAGTCCATGACGGCATGACCGATAGAAATGAATCAATAACTTTTGGAATATTGTAAATAAGAAATAAAAGAATTACTTGGAAAGGGACGTACTTATTAGAAAAAAAAAAAAAATTAGGTCACCATGGTCATGCTAAGCTTTTTATGTCCAGAAAAATGTTGACTAAACATGTTAATCATGTCAACTTGTTTAAAAACCATGTTCATGTTTAAAATTTTAATTCACTAATATTAATGGGCTACAGTAATATTTAGACTTATCATATCACTGCTATAATTGTATCAACATGTTTAACCAACAAATTATAAATTAACCAAAATTTATGTGTGTGTTTATGGAATTAATTAAATCTTTTAGATTCTACCAAAACCTTGCAACTAACCAATTAAATAGAATTCTTATTTAAAAAAAAAACTTGAAAATTTATTTCTCTTCATTCTCCAAATTAAAAGGTTGAATCCCCAACTCCGACCCGACAAAATTAAGCAGATTGTCAAATACCGGTGCACACAAGAGATCTGTCTACTTTAAGCATAATTTCCATACTACCACTGTTGAGGTTCGAATCTTAGTGTCTTCTCTCAAATACTGTCTACTGAACAATTGAGCTAAATCGGAGAAATTTATTTCTCTAATATATAAAGAAGTGGTTAGACTTTCCTCCACCACCTCTCTCCCGCGCCCCTCCCACCTTCTATATATATAAAATTAGCCATTGGCTAGCAGAAACAAATAAATTTAATTTTATAAAATTAGTTAAATATTTAATTAAGTAATTAACTATTGGCAAGTGCAGATTTTAAAAAATATATACTTGCTTGAAAATATTTCAAAAATAAAAAAAAGTCAAGCTAATTTATTAACTACTATGCCACTTTGTCAGGACGAAAGCTCTTCCAGTTTGCTACCTCATTAGTCTTCCCTTCTTCTCTCATCTTCTCTTTCTCCTCAATTTCTACATATACAGATGTATATACTGCACTCTATGTGAGAAAGGAAGGAAGAAACTAGAGAGAAGAAGAGGAAGTAGAAATGGGTTGTGCCAATCTGTTCTTCACTGTGGTGATAGTCTTCTCAGCAGCACTTATCACCTACAACATCCTCATCTCAATCAATGCCTCTCTTAACCACGATTTCCCAAGCCCTTCAAACCCCTCTTCTTCTTCTTCAAGTTTGGGATTCAGGAAAAATCTCCCCAATTCCAAGGACCCAGTCATCAAAATGCCGGTGGAGAGGGGGGGCAAGAAGAAGAGGCTGTTCCACACGGCAGTCACTGCTTCTGACTCGGTCTACAACACGTGGCAGTGTAGAATCATGTATTACTGGTTCAAGAAGTTCAAGGATGGGCCGGATTCTGAGATGGGTGGTTTCACTAGGATCTTGCACTCTGGGAAGCCGGATAGGTTCATGGATGAGATACCTACTTTTGTTGCTCAGCCGCTTCCTTCTGGGATGGATCAGGTATTTCGCCATTCCCTTTCCTGGGGAAGCTTAAATGCTTTTATTTTTTGTTGCCAATTTGATTATTGATTTGTTAAGTTAGCTGGAATTGGGTAGTGCAGAAATGTGTATTAGATCGAGTAGGTTTCCTAATTGAGGTTGTGTGCCTAATTGGGTATATTGGATTGAGTATGAATTCTTTGGAATCAGAAAGTAATTTTCAGAGTAGGGTAAGGATCAATTTCAGGCTATTGTCTTGCCAAGATATGCTTTATAAAGATGAAATGGCACCCACACGGGTAGCTCAGTTGGTTTCTAGGTGTCAGATTGTGGGCCGCAGTGTTGAGTTTCACCGGGGGTGGCTCCTTATGGGCACCAGAAAACTGGTCTTCCCACTTAATGGGCCGTTGAGTGATCATTTATTCCTCTACAATCTTGTCGAGGCGGGGTGTGGAGGCCCTTGTGGCTAGGGATTTCGCTTTTTGTGGACAAGATGAAAATCATGAAATGGTTGTAGGTTAAAACAGGATTTTGTGAACATTGTAAAATTGTGCATTAAGAATTAAGGAGATGGAAAAAATGGTAATAGACTAACAGGAATATCATCTGAAAATGTTGCTATTTGTTAGTTTGTTACCATCTCTAATACTTTGACATCTTTGACACTTTGGCCTTTTAACTTCTAAGGTAACCACTTGTTGTCCCTTAATCATTCAAACTTAACTATTATTAATCCTCTGTTACTTACATCTTTAATTCCTTAATAGGACTAAAAGTTGCTAATTTTGCAGTCAAGGGACTAATGGTAGATGATCAAGGTTGTGAATTAGTCCATAAATTATACATAGTTTACCATAGTTGGTGAACCAGTCCAAATTTAGCAGCATTAATAATGGAGGGATAAATGGTGGCTAACGTGTATAACTGCAGGACTAAAGGCAGCACCTTTATAGTTATGGGGTCAAATATTCGATAGAATAAAAATAGGGACCAAAAAGGGAATATATCCTTCTTTTGTAATATGCCTGGCTTCATAAAAAACTTAGAAGCTGCATGAGTGAGAATAAATCTTTTGCGGTTTCAAATCTTTTGAGCTGAGAAGTAATTTGTTTGTGATTGTGCATTTCAGGGTTACATAGTCCTTAACAGACCTTGGGCATTTGTACAATGGCTTCAACAAGCAGATATTGAAGAAGAGTATGAACTATAGATGTGCATCTTTATTGGAGCTTCATCTTAATTATATTATGATTCTTTGTACAATTACGCATTGAGTGTCTTACCTTCCCCTTTCGTTTATGTAGGTACGTGCTAATGGCAGAGCCAGATCATGTTATTGTCAAGCCCATACCAAACTTATCTAAGAATGGCCTTGGAGCTGCATTCCCTTTCTTTTACATTGAACCGAAAAAGTTTGAGACTGTTCTTAGGAAGTTCTTCCCAGAGGAGAAGGGGCCAATAACTGACATTGATCCAATTGGAAATTCTCCTGTCATTGTTGAGAAGGTACTCATAATACATTAATACTCCATAAATTTTCATTTACCAATTAGTATTTCCTTTTCTTCTGTATCAAACGGTCTTTATTGCCTTTATATGTTTGTTATTAGGAACTTCTGAAAAAGATAGCTCCAACATGGATGAATATTTCTTTGGCAATGAAGAAGGACCCTGAAGCTGATAAAGCTTTTGGCTGGGTACTTGAGATGTAATCTACCTCCCGTCATCATACCAAAATTATTTCATTCCCCCTTAGCTTGTGGATTGGGATTGGGAACAAAAACTAACCTTCAACCTTCGTATATCTTCTTATCTTCTTTATATGCAGGTACGCATATGCTGTTTCATCTGCATTGCATAATGTTGGCAACATCTTATACAAAGAATTCATGATTCAGGTATAACTATTTGCACTCTACTTCTAAGAGCGCACCAGTCTTTGATCCATTTTCTTTCAAAGTCCTATTGGAGACGGACCGTATATTTTCATACAATCACCATTTGATGATTATTATAATATCTGAATATCTCTGCTTCTTTTTATTATTAAAGATAACAACATTCATGTATTGGGTTATAAGCTGAGGCTGGAAGAAACGAAAGTGGTCCAGGACTAGATTAATGTGGGAATAAGCACAGAATCGCAATGCCATTCTCATTTTATTACTGTTTACAGACTTAATACTCCCTCTGTCCCATTTTATGTGACTGGTTCGGTTAATGAGACTTGACTGGTTATTTTTAATTCAATTTTTCGTAATATTAAGTTTAGTATTAGTATACAAAATTTATATATTTTGAAATTACTTACTATTAAACACAAAAAATCAAATTTAACAATAAGTAAAAAATACTAAAGAAAATAAACAAAGAAGAAAGAGTTGGTTTGACTAATAAATAATAAATAGGACAGGTAAAATGGGATAGAAGGAGTAGTTCTGAAGGGTTCCTATTCAATTTGGTTTTAGTTTTTAGCTTAGTGGCTTTATCATCTCCATGGGTTTTCATCCTCAGCTGCTGTTGCGACTTTTATTTGGCAGCAAAGTTAGCGTGAGATTTTTTTTTCCTTGTGTTATCCATATCCTAAACCTATAAGTTTTTTTTTTTTTTTTTTTTTTTGCATACCAGCCTCCTTTTGATACAGAAATTGGCAAGTCATACATAATTCATTACACTTATGGATGTGATTATGATATGAAGGTATCTCTTTAAACTCCACATTCATATTAGTACAAATATATCCAAAGTTCCATGATAGAATTTGATGAGAAGAGCATGCTTACATTCATTCATATCAGGGGAAATCGACCTATGGAAAAATTGGAGAGTGGAGATTTGACAAGAGATCATACGGTAATATATGGCCTCCAAGAAACCTTCCACTGCCACCACCTGGTGTTCCAGAGAGTGTGGTATGTTCTCTCTTATTTTATCAAAATGTGGGATTCTTAACATTGTGTATAACTGTATGTCACTAAAACTTGTTCCTCATTAACTAAGTACACCCACAAGTATAGGAATCTTTACCTTTGACCTCATTTATCGAGTTTAGTTTCACTAGCAATCTTGAACTAACGTTGCAGGTTACATTGGTGAGGATGGTAAATGAAGCCACTGCTAACATTCCCAACTGGGGTTCCTAGGAAGCATTATCGTCAAAGCTCCTCTCTACACTATCGAAAGGTATAGTTGTGTACATCGACAATTCAGTGCCTGACACAAAGCTCACTCTCATCCACCATCCCAGAGGACCAGAAAATGTTGAACTTCCAGTACTAAGCTAATGTTCAATCTTGTCCTTCTTGTAGTTTTCTCTGTGCCACAGACTGCATAATTTTCATGTGCCCAGATATGCTTTGTTATAGTATACTGTCATCTTGTTGATAGTTAAATGCATCTTTTATTATTTTTTTCTTTTTTCTTGTATTTTTATTTTTATCATTTAACTGAAACTGGTAGCAAAGAACAATTGAGAACTAAAATTGCATTTTCCCCTTCTATTAAAAAGTGTTCCTAGTTTTTGCAATATTTTACTTAAATTTACTATTTCTGTAAGGGAAAATTGTAAAAAATGTCCCTCTATAATATGCCAATTATCAATGTCACCCATGAATTATGAGTGGTGTAAATGTTGCCCCTCAATTATCAAAACGGTGCATATATAGCCCCTCCCGTAACGGACATGTGGTTTCCCGTTAGTGTACGACACCGTTAAGTCGGAGTAAATATGTAATTTAGTTGTTTTTTTCCTCCCTCGATTCGAAGTACCAGCAATGGACAGCAGTGGTGAACCACAGGTCCATTACGGGAGGGGCTATATGTGCACCATTTTGATAATTGAGAGACAACATTTACACCACTCATAATTCAGGGATGACATTAATAATTAACATATTATAGAGGGGTATTTTTTACAATTTTTCCTATTTGTAATATGTTCACAAAAATAAATAAACGGCGTTGTTGGGCTAGATTAGGAATTAGGATCCCCTAAGCTCTTGCAGGTTGCAGCTTCTATCAATAGAGGGTGAAGATGAATGAGACCGGCGTCGTTTCATTAATATGGTTTAACAACTAAAATAACGGTATTGTCCTTTAATATAACGCCATATTATTGAAAATTCTAACGACAGACTACATTGAGTATTGTTTGAAAATTAAGAGGACTAAATTAAGTATGTTTAATTTTTCGGGACAAAATCGAGTATTAGTTAATAGTCAGAGGATCATTTTGGGTATTAACTCTAAAATTAAAATTTACAAAATCTTTACTTAATAATAATAATATTAAGATAAACAAGATGTTTACAAAATATCATAATAAATAGGATATTAAATTTTAAATAATCTATACTATATATAATAACAAAATCCTGAAATTTTAACTTCCCGCCCAATTCATAAAAAATCTCTCTTCCTAATAAAATATATTGATTTCTACTTTCCCATTCGTACAATAATTCTGCGTTAAAATTCTATTCTAATATTATAAATCGTGTAATACAATCTATACTATATATAATAACAAAATCATGAAATTTTAACTTCCCGTCCAATTCCTAAAAAATCTCTCTTCCTAATAAAATATATTGATTTCTACTTTCCCATTCGTACAATAATTCTGCCTGAAAATTCTATTCTAATATTACAAAATCGTGTAATACAATCTATCTATATATCTATACTATATATAATAACAAAATCCTGAAATTTTAACTTCCCGCCGAATTCTTAAAAAATCTCTCTTCCAAATAAAATAGATTGATTTCTACTGTCCCATTCGTACAATAATTCTGCCTGAAAATTCTATTCTAATATTATAAAATAGTGTAATACAATCTATCTATCTATACTATATATAATAACAAAAGAGTTAATAACCAAAATGGTCCCTTGACTATAGCGAAATTACCAATTTGGTCCTTGACTATCATTTTTACCCAATTAAGTCCTCAACTATGAAAATCTTACTCAATTTAGTCCTCCGTTAATTTATCTGTTTGTTGACCGTCAAAATTGAGGGCAAAACTGTAATTCTACAAACTTTCTTCCTCCTTCCCCTTTAGCAGTGTCAAACTATGTAGTACCTCCGGCCACATCGGCGAATGCTATCTTCTCTCTACACAGAAATTACTAATTTTTTGAACAACAAGAAGGGCATCATCACAGACAAATCCAATCATCAAACTTTATTTTTAGTCAGATAATTTGTGTTGGGAGGCAGGAGCACACCAACGCTGCGTTGAGAGCATTTAGCGCATCGGAACCGCTGAAAATTTCAATTAGTGCTGCATTTTATATTTCCCTTAGTTTCATTTATATTATTTCTCTTTCAAATCCTTTGTTTTTGGAGTGAAAATGATGTATTATCCATACAGATATTTGGGGTAATATCAAAGATGACCTTAATATCAGTGACGTTCAAGTCGAAATATTGGTAGAAATACACAACATGTACTCTCTGTTTGGAGCCGCCGCCGCCGCCAGGATGACCTCCGACTTGATTGGGCATCGGTATATCATGGTGGTTGCGTATTTAATCTTCATCGCCACGGCAGAAGAAAGGGCTGACGCGACCGTCGGATTCCAGAACGGCGAAACGAGCTTTTTGTTCGGAAATTCCAAAAGCAGCCGTTAGACTACTTTTATGGACCAGAGACTGACGTCGGAAACAGAATCCGGCCAAGGAACACAGCAGTCAGCAGGGGATCTCTCGCGGTAGGTCGTTTAGTCGCAAGCGTCGGCGTGGGGTACACTCTCATGATTGCTCCAGTCTACACCGTCGAGGTTTTACCGGCGTCTTCCCATGACTTCTTCACCTTAACGTTCAAGCTGCTAAATTTGTGATTTTCTTTGACCATTTCAATTTCTTCACAGTACACGTGAACATATGGATGCCAAAGAGAGGAGCGAAGAAGGAAATAAGCAAGGAGATTACCTTTTTGCCCTTGAATTTAACAACTTATGGATGAAATTTTAACGGAGGACTAAATTGAGTAAGATTTTCATAGTTGAGGACTTAATTGGGTAAAAATAATAGTCGAGGATCAAATTGGTAATTTCGCTATAGTCAAGGGACCATTTTGGGTATTAACTCATAACAAAATCCTGAAATTTTAACTTCCCGCCCAATTCCTAAAAAATCTATCTTCCTAATAAAATATATTGATTTCTACTTTCCCATTCGTACAATAATTTTGTGTTAAAATTATATTCTAATATTATAAAATAGTGTAATACAATCTATACTATATATATTAACAAAATCCTGAAATTTTAACTTCACGCCTAATTCCTAAAAAATCTCTCTTCCTAATAAAATATGTTGATTTCTACTTTCCCATTCGTACAATAATTCTGCCTGAAAATTCTATTCTAATATTATAAAATCGTGTAATACAATCTATACTATATATAATAACAAAATCCTGAAATTTTAACTTCTCGCCCAATTCCTAAAAAATCTCTTTTTCTAATAAAATATATTGATTTCTACTTTCTCATTCGTACAATAATTCTGCGTTAAAATTCTATTCTAATATTATAAAATCGTGTAATACAATCTATACTATATATAATAACAAAATCTTGAAATTTTAACTTCACGCCCCATTCCTAAAAAATCTCTCTTCCTAATAAAATATATTGATTTCTACCTTCCCATTCGAACAATAATTCTGCCTGAAAATTCTATTCTAATATTATAAAATCGTGTAATACAATCTATACTTCTATACTATATATAATAACAAAATCCTGAAATTTTAACTTACCGCCCAATCCCTAAAAAATCTCTCTTCCTAATAAAATATGTTGATTTCTACTTTCCCATTCGAACAATAATTCTGCCTGAAAATTCTATTCTAATATTATAAAATCGTGTAATACAATCTATACTATATATAATAACAAAATCCTGAAATTTTAACTTCCCGCCCAATTCCTAAAAAATCTCTCTTCCTAATAAAATATATTGATTTCTACTTTCCCATTCGTACAATAATTCTGCGTTAAAATTCTATTCTAATATTATAAAATCGTGTAATACAATCTATACTATATATAATAACAAAATCTTGAAATTTTAACTTCCCGCCCAATTCCTAAAAAATCTCTCTTCCTAATAAAATATATTGATTTCTACTTTCCATTCGTACAATAATTGTGTCTGAAAATTCTATTCTAATATTATAAAATAGTGTAATACAATCTATACTATATATAATAACAAAATCCTGAAATTTTAACTTCCCGCCCAATTCCTAAATAATCTCTCTTTCTAATAAAATATATTGATTTCTACTTTCCGATTCGTACAATAATTCTGCCTGAAAATCCTATTCTAATATTATAAAATCGTGTAATACAATCTATATCTATATCTATATTATATATAATAACAAAATCTTGAAATTTTTAACTTCCCGCTCAATTCCTAAAAAATCTCTCTTCATAATAAAATATATTGATTTCTACTTTCTCATTTGTACAATAATTCTGCGTTAAAATTCTATTCTAATATTATAAAATCGTGTAATACAATCTATACTATATATAATAACAAAATCTTAAAATTTTAACTTCACGCCCAATTCCTAAAAAATCTCTCTTCCTAATAAAATATATTAATTTCTACTTTCCCATTCGTACAATAATTCTGCCTGAAAATTCTATTCTAATATTATAAAGTCGTGTAATACAATCCATCCCCCGCAAACTGCCGTAGGCGGTTTGGCCCATCAATTTCTAAAAAAAATGCTTTATTAAATAGTTTCTAAGAAAAAACTATTAGAACATTATATTTTATTAATGAATTTTTAAAATTTTTTATTAAAATATTGTCCCGTGCATTATTTAATAATCTTTCTTTATAATTGGTCAAATTATTTAATTATGGTAAATTAGGGAATAATTAATGATGGTAATAGAAATCCTTGAAGAATATAGAATTGAAGAATATGTAATTATTGTTATATTATTATTGTGACTCACGGAATACAATACAAGAATATTTAATTATGATTATATTATTATTGTGCCTCACGGCCATTATATACTAACAGAACTTGAAAAGAAACTAATAATAATAATAATAATATAAGTGGTAATAATATTATCTAAAAGTAATAAGTGTTAATAATAATAGTAAGATTATTAACTTAAGAATTATAATATAGAATAAATCGTAATAATTAATAACTATAGTCTAGGATTAAATTTGAAATTGTCAGGAAAGATAAACGACCTCTGGTGAAATTAACTCTTAAAAAATTATATATCGATTTAAATATTCTTAATATATTACAATAATTCCATTGTGTGCATAGCACGGGTGAAAATACTAGTATCAAATAAAATCAAGAAACCCAAATAGGTGGGAGTTTGCTGGGTTCCTGTGGCTGTACTTCAGTCATTTGAAGCAAGAAAAAGAAGCAACTACTACACGCGCCTTATGTTTCTTAATCCTTTTGTTTCTTAATCTTTGGTGGAAGAAGTTTGTTAGGGAGTAATAAATTCTGAATTTGAAAACCGCGGCGTCATGGCTTCCATTAACGGCTACTTCTCCTACGCCGCCTTAATCCCACCGGAATTAGGGCTCCGTTGTGCCGCTATAAGTAGGCGCCTCCGCCCTCACTCATCTTCTGCACTTTCCGTTCATTGTTTTTGCGGCGCTTCAATTCTCTGTGGAATTTCATTCTCCGCCATTAACGAACAAGAGTGCAGTGGATATATATATAGCCTTTCTTCTTCACCAACAAACATGGCGGATCACTCTGTTTCCACCGTCCTCTGCCTCACTCTACACCCATCTCCGGGAACTTCTCGTTCCCAGGCAAGGAAGCCGTCGGGCGTTGATCTCTGTCCCTCTATTTGGTGTTTCAACGCCGATCAAGAATCGCCGGTTAATTCTGCCCTACCCAATCTCCAACAATTCGCATTTACGCTCTTGTCTCCATCAACTCTTTCAAATCCCCCCTTTGATCTTGATCTCTTTCCGGTTTCTGCGATATTTGAGGATTTCTTGGAGGACAAGATTCCCTCAATGAAACGCAAAAGGGAGAAAATTGGAGATTCCGGAACTGATAAATCCGGATCAGATGAGGGAGGGGCGAAGAAACAGAAGGGGGAAAGGGACGGGCAGTGGATAAAGAAGTTGCTAAGTTTGAGCGACGTGAACGATTCGTCGAGGCTGTTGCTGGGTAAGGAGTATGTGAGGAAATACGTCCTGCCATTGATGGATGATGAGAGACGTGCGGCTTGTGAAAGCAGGGAAGGATTGAGAGTGAAAGTGTGGGATTTGGACACCATTTCTGAACACGAACTGAGGCTGAAGCAATGGAAGACAGGGAGCTTTCTGCTAACCAGCAATTGGCGTATGGAGTTGATGTGGGACTTTGAAAAACTTGGCTTCTTCTTCCACAAGTTCAATGCCCAATCTTAGTTAGTTCTTAACTTGTTATTGTGCAGTGACTGGCTTAGCTTAGCTGACTGAAATTTTGGGAGGATTATATTCTCTGTGTTGTTTCCACTGATATGATATGATAGATATGACATTAGTAAATAATATTGGCTTTTCTCATTGATATATGCTTTTATTGTTTTGTTTCAGTTGGTTACAGTTACAGCTTTACAGGTGTTTGTTTTTCCTTTATAAACCAAAACAATAGATTCCATAATTTTTGCAAAATTAAATTTAGAGACTATTGCATACCCAAAATATTTAAATCATATGATGACATGATTAAACCACTAGACAGTTTTTGGTTCATTAGATATTTCAATGAACATATCTAATGGTGCAAGAGTTTTTGTGATTATCATCTGCATTGCATAATAATGTTGACAACATCTTATACAAAGAATTCATGATTCAGGTATAACTATTTGCACTCTACTTCTAAGACCGCATATTTTCTTTCAAACTCCTATTGGAGACGGACCCTATATTTTCATTTGATGATTATTATAATATCTCTGCTTCTTTTTAGTATTAAAGACAACACCATTCAATGTATTGGGTTATAAGCTGGGGCTGGACAGAATCGCAATGTCATTCTCATTTTATTACTTTTTACAGACTTTAATAGTTCTGAACGTTTCCTATTCAATTTGGTTTTAGTTTTTAGCTTAATGGCTTTATCATCTCCATGGGTTTTCATCCTCAGCTGCAGTAGTGACTTTTATTTGGCAGCTAAGTTAGCCTGAGAATTTTTTTTTCTTCTTCTTATGTTATCCATAGCCTAAATCTATAAGCTTTTTTTTATTGCATACCAGCCTCCTTTTGATGAGAAGGCATCTCTTATGGATGTGATTATGATATGAAGGTATCTCTTTAAACTCCACATTCATATTAATACAAATATCAAAGTTCCATGATAGAATTTGATGAGAAGAGATCATACGGCAGGCATGCCAACAGGCCGGGACTTGTCCCCTCACCTGGCTATAAATGCCGCATTAATTGTTGTTATAGGGGACTTTTGGTTATTTTCTTACACGATACCTCTTCAGTTCGGGAACCTCTGACCCACTGTCATGTTGACTGGGCTTTACCAATTAAACCATCAAGTAGACTAGGTGAAGGATCTGTACCTGGAACCAACCTGGGATTGTAGTTTGTACAATACATTCTGTATTTAATAATATACCCCATGTTTACTACATATCAAGTACATTAATAATTAATTTTAAATGTATTTAAAATAAATATTTATTCATAATTCACCTTCAATATGATGGAAATTCAAAGTATAATTTGCAACTGAGTAGCTAGATATGTCTCATATTTTTTCCCTCCGAATCATCCCCATGACATAGCAAGATCTAATTAGGACATTTTCCTTTGCAATTTACAATGGACAAGCAACAATTATTGTGTGGACTGTGCTCCACACAGTAGTCGTGAACCATGGTTCAAAAAGACGTTAAATTTTATGAGTTAGAATAATGCATTTTATGAGTTAGAATAATGTATTTTATGTGTTAGAATAATAAAATTTATGTGGTACGATAATGTATTTTATGGCTTATAATAATGTACTTTAGGAGTTAAAATAATGTACATTATGAATTATAAAAATGTATGTTGTAACAAGTCCCGCTAACAAAATTATAAATAAAGAATTCACGAAACGATATCATTTTTAGACCAAAAAACCTTAGAGATCTCTTAATGTTAGCATAATGCTAATTATATTCTATGACTTCTTTATAAGTTTAACTTAAGCACTACCTCTTAAGCACTACCTCTGACGGCTAAGACTAAACTATGTTTTATTGGCAGTCGCCCACTGCAGGCTGGCCCAAGACTAAACGGGTCAACTTTAAAGGCCCAAAGAGAATGGGATACCGGTTCCACTCAACCAGTTATCGCCGTCTATGAACACACCGGGGGTGTAGGATACGACCTCGGCAGAGTTGGTGATGACTTTAAAGCCTTTCCAGTTAACTCTCCTGGACGTGTCAGCTCCGGCGCCAGTGTTATTGTATTCTCGGTACACTAATGTATTGAGGGCGAAGTTTCCGTCCCATATATCCCAGCCAGCGGGGTCAATCACGTCGGTGATTGAACTCTGCATAATAACGGTTCTAGAGTATTCCATCCACGGTCGGCCGAGAAACGTCGGGAACTCCTTCTGGAATGGTCTTAGGTCGGGAGTGGCTCCGATCCTAGACTTCTGAATCACAATTCCGGTGTTCTGGTTCCGGTCCATTCTCCCCTGGGCCGTGACTATATTCTTTTGCTGCGGGCCAGGGCGGCGGGCGTGGATGTCGCAATCTTGGAAAACCACTGCGGAGTTGCCAAAGATGAAGTCGATCGTGCCGACGACGTAGCAGTTGACGAAGAATTGACGGTTGGAGTGAACGTAGAGGGAGTCTTGGTACGCGATCACGTTGCATCGATAGAACGCCGATTGATCTGAGCCGACTCGGAGCGCCACCGCCTGCTGATTCGCCGGCCCCGCCGTGTTTTGAAAAGTTATGTCCCGGGCAAAAAATCTTGCCCCCACCACCCCTGTTACAAACAATGAAACACAACAGACAAAGAAGATTAAGGATGGTCCCACCGTTCAGAATCACAATACAACCTCCAACGTCCAACCACAAACGCACATGTTTCCAAAACGGACAACACAATAATGAACAGAAATAATAATTCCTGCGCGTATTGTTCAATGTTCGTACTTTGCATTTGGTTGGAAATTAGGGGGAAAGAAATTATAATTTGATGAAAAAAAAAAGAGGTGAGAATAAAGTATAAATTCAAATTACATATTTGATAGAGAAGAATATAATTATTGAGAATGAGAAGGAAATAAATGGTATAAATATTAAAATGTCACTGTGTAATAATAATAATAATAATAATAATAATAATAATAATAATAATAATAGTGAAAGGTAAAAAAGTCATTTTTTCCCCTTTTCCGCAATTCATATGGGGAGGGTATGAATTGCAATTCAACAAAATGAGGGAGGGGAGGATATGAATTGCAATTCAACAAAATGAGGGAATTGCAATTCGGTAGAGTTACAATTCTCTCCAACCAAGCACAATAATTCAAGTGAACAAAGAATTATGTTGTATTTGAATTGCAACTACATCCAACCAACCGCTTAAAGTTATAATGGTAAATTATTCTATCACAAAAATGAATGACATAAAACATTATAGTGACCCACGTAGTCTATGCTAAAACTAGCTTCAAACCTTTGATTTACAAGAAAGTTTACATGTTGTACATTTTGAATAGTGCCAACCATGCAATCCTAGTCAAAAAAGTATCATAATAAATTAAATCAGTTTAAATTATTCATTACTTACTCACTCCATTCAAAAGGTCAATCTAGCCAAGTTAACTTGACCAACTAGACTACTTACCAAGTTAATATCCTAACTAACTCCACTAGTTCCCAATTCTTTAATCTCTTGAATCACCTTTTACCCCAAAGGCTGAATCCCTAACCCTCAGGACCCCCACAGGTTGAATCCCTAATTCTAAGGACCCCACATTCCGACCCTACAGAACATGGGGAGGATGTAAATCACGTCTTGAATCACCTTAAGTATAACCGGCGATCATTTATTTTAATTTCTGAATATAGAATAGTTTATGCGAGGAATGGATAATGTAACTAGCTAGAAGCAGATAAGCTTACCGACGGTGGCAGAATGGAAGGTGGTACTGCCGTCGACGACATTACGACTTGCGGCGATGACGGTGCTTATTCTTCCATCTCCGACGAACATTATGTTCGTCTTCGTAATCGGAACATCTACATTCTCCTTATATAACCCTGCCTTAATCCTTATCACGTACCTTCTACTACTCCTCTCCGGCGCCTTCGCCACCGCCTCCGACACCGTCCTGTACTTTCCGCTGCCGTCCGCCGCCACCACAACGTCCGGTTTCACATTAGACGACTGCAGCAGTTTTCTGTCCCCTGCCGACAACCACTCCGGCCACTTCGCACCGTCATTATGGTCTTCTTTCAGCTTTCTGTTTTTATTAGTATTCCCAGAAAGCTTCTTCTGGTTTAGAATGTCGGTGTCGGTCATGTTTTTTATCATTGCTAGGGAGTTGCTGCACATTTTCTCCACGTGCTCTTGGCCGTCGATTAGGGCTTCTCTCACGTGCTTATCGGCGTCTTCGTGGGAGAATCCGTCGAGGCAGGTTCCCTGGTTGGTAATGGCGGAGCTGACTAGGGTTTTAAGGTCGTCGGCGTGGCGAATTAGGGATTTCTTCGTCGGGTACTGTTCCAGGTCCTTGACGGTGGCGTGGAGCTCGTGGAGTGTCTCGTCCACCATCTCCATGCAGTCTCGCAGCGCCGTCTTCTCGCGTCCGTTCAGGTTTTTCCGGGCCTTGATTAGCTTTTTTATGGCCGCGGAGTTGTGATCCACGGCGGTGATTGTGATGTTCAGAGAGATCTCGATGACGTCCTTTTGGCTGGACAGTTTCTTGCCGGCGACGCCGCCGCCGCCATTGGCTATGGCGGAGAAGCATAGTTCCGGGTAGAAAGTGCTGCTGCATGAAGACTTAACAACGGCGTGGGCTTCCGAGGAAAGTGCGCCGTTGCCGGAATTGTTTTCCATGGATTTAACTCCGGTTACAACTCCGACCACCGCAGCTACGAGGAGAACTGATGCGAAGAGCGCTAGGATTATTTTTTTTCCCTTCTGGGGTTCGCCGGAAAGTGACACTCCGGCGAAGAATTCTTTAATAGTCGGCATTTGGATGATTTGGGAACCTTTGTAACGTTTTCCTATAATATCATTATATTATAATATTAGGATAAGGTATAATAATATTAAATATTTAATATGTGGTGCAACATTAATAACCTAATAGCTAGATTATCATTATGATTAGGAGTTAGTTAGGATTTAAGAGACCTAAAGATATACAATCACAATGATAGTAGTATAGCTATTTAGTACTATACATAGTTTAAAGTATAACATGATGATAAAGATTTAGACAACGTGATATGCAAACATTAATAGTACATAGAGTTTGTTTGGCAGAGCTTATTTAGGAGCTTATATAGCTTATTTTATACTGTATAAGTTTTGTTGTGTAGAGTCTGTTTGACATAGCTTATTTAGTAGCTTATAGCTTATTTTAAACTAGTAATAAGCTATAAGCTCTGTTTGATAATGTTTTCAAAATAAGCTCATAACTTAAAATAAGAGCTTATTTTGAAACGCTACTTATAAGCTTTGTTTGATAATGTTCCCAAAATATAAGCTCATAGCTTAAAACAAGAGCTTATTTTAGAACGTTACTGAAGAGCGTTTCAAAATAAGTTACTAGCTTCCTAACTTTTCTTCCATCTTTGTCCTTATTATTTTAAAGAAATGACATTCTTTACTCTTTCAATTAAAATAATTTTCTCTTCTGATCTCTTTTATTTGCAACTTTCACCGCAATTATTATTATTATTGTTATTATTATTATTATTATTATTATTATTATTATTATTATTATTAGATGAAGGAGATTCACAACAATATTGTTATTTCATTATGAGATCGATTCTAGATCATGATCATGCTAATAATTTTATTTCAAAATGTTAATTTCTTTTGAAGACAAAATGTTAAATTCTACTCAGTAATATGTAAATTAAACAAACTAATTTAAATTTTATGAAAATGTCCTTTTTTATCTTTTTACATGTATCTATCAACTTATCAAAAAGTTAATTTTACCAAACACTTTCAAACATAACAACTCTTAAGTTTTCAGCTCCTAGATTATAACTTTTAAACTTTCAGCTCCTTTTAAACTTTCAACTACCTTTGCAGCTAGGTTTGTCAAACATAACCGTAGTATAAACGTACACTCGTAACCAGTAATCACCTCAGAAACAGTAATATTTGGGAATCTAGTTATACTTTCGGAGTTATTAATTGGACTTGTTATATCAATCGTTAATACATGCGCTAACGGAATAACATCGCAAATCAGCTTCAATGAATCACCTTAGTCTCCAAATTTTAGAACATCCCCGGCCCTTAACCGGATTTATATAGGTGTATGTTACGTAGACGAAATTCATACAGGTGTGTTTGTTCTTCTTTGTATTAACACTAGTTATTTTACGCGCATGGTGCGAATTGAATAAGATAATGCCTAATAATTATTTTTAAATAGATACTTCAAAGTATATTAATGCAATATAATATAGGGGATGTTCATGCATAGGTAATTGAATGTTGAATTTGTTTATTTAAATCGTTATTCAAAGTATATAAATGCAAGATAATATATAAGAGAATGATTATAATTGTCACTAAAATAAATGTTTGCAACTTTGTAATAATGATAGTCTAAATACTTAGTCTAAAAGCGATAGTCTAAATAAATACTACTCTTGGTTTAAATTTCTCTAAGTTTCTTAATTCTCTTTTGGATAACATTGTCATTGTCTTCATCTTCAATCTTTTTTTTTTTTTTTTTTTAAAATAATAATATAATATTTGTAAAGTAATGTACAATTGTACCGTTATAAAAATACATACAAAAAATATTAATACCATAATGACCTAAATCATTATAATAATGCAAAAGCATAATTGAAATATTGAATTTTGTTCTAAATAATCAAAAGAAGTTTAATTAAAAAAAAAAAAAACAAAAAAAAAAAAAAAACAAAAAAAAAAAACATAACTTAACCTAATTTTTTTTTAAAATGTAATAAAATGATTTTCAAAGTTCATGAATTATAAATTTGACAAAATTTATGTTAAATTTTATATTGTATTTATTTTTTAATACTCCGTATATTTTAACATATTCTTAGTATATGTTTAACCAATCATGTTATCTCTTCTACCATCATGTTACATGAAGCACCAAATTTCATATTTGACCAATCATCTTCACATTTTAATTGGTTATCTCTTCTACCATCACCTGGTTTTGCAGTATCCAAATTGCCAAGATTCTTACTATTTTGAACAAATTTAGTACCAGACTCAAGATGGTTATTGTTAACCTTCATATCTTCCTTTAGACTCTTAGTTGGTTTCAAGCCTATATTATCATTTGGAGGATGAGAGACCTTCTCTCCATCTGTTTGGATGTCAACACCAAAATCTTTATCTTTTTCCTTGGATTATAATGGAGAATTTTTCACAGTTTTCTGATGGTGTAACATTAAAAGTTTCTTGTTTATCCTATCCTTCCTACCAATGGAACTTGCATCACTATCCTGAAGATGTATCAAAGAACTATCTTGAAGATGTATCAATGAACTATCAAAAGCCTCAGCATGAAAGAAACTGTTGCCCTTTCTTGATTGCCCAGATCCATTGCTCAATAAATTGATAGACTTTTTTGGGCTTCCTGCCAATCCAAAATCACTGCACTTAGCATCATCTTTCTCAAAACCACCCTTTCTAGTGGGTTAAAGACTATTCAAGTTGTATGTCCTCATTGGAGATGAGGAAACTGACTCCACAGGAGAGCCTTTCACTTGGTAATTAGCTCTTCTTATACGGGAATCAGAAACTTTAGAGGAGCTTCAAGTGGCTGTGCTGTTGACAATTCTTCACAACCCAAGTCCTTTCTCAATGAATCAATATCATCAAGTGTCAGTTGAGGCTTCATCTTAACTTTATACTTCTTAACCTGCTCATCTTTCACAATACTACTAGCTTCACTATTCCTACTACTTGGCAGGATAATTCTGGTCACTGCAGCTCTTGCCTTTGGCTTTTGCTCACTCTTTGCTTCAGTCTGAGAGATCTTGCATTTCTTATGTTTCTTGAATCCACCATCATTGCTCTCATCCTTGATGGACACCTTGCTAACTCCAAGACGAGCCACATTACTTTGCAATGTCTCCAAATAATCACTGTCCTTAAATTTTCTTTTCTTTGTAGATAGTTCCCTTCCGTTACACGCTTTTATATCTAATGACCCATTATCCACAGAATCATGCATGTGGTCCTGCTTTTTCACAGAGACCCGTAACCCACTCCCCACATTAGACTTTGTTTCCTTCAAATACCCATTTTTCTTGTGTTTCTCTTTCATAGCTACCTTAGTAGGCAAACCATTAGTTGAGGCCAGCATACCAAGGTCCACACCAGAAGCTAGCTCACTATCAGCTTTTATCTTCTTCTTCACATCCTTATAGTCTGATAAGTTGGGCTCTCTTTTTATTTTCTTTCTAGACTTTTCATCACCTGCAAAGAAATCATAAGACCCATCAAATCTATGAGCCAATGCAAACGTACAGTATGAAAAATCAGCCATGACACAAATACCATACCAATAACTACATGTTCCCCCTGTTCACTAAAATCCTTGTCATTGAATTTGCGCATTGAAATTGATCCCGATGGAGCCTGGTTCACATTTACCAAAGTTCTACCTTTCACCATTTCTCCCTGGATGCTCTTCGTAAAGTTTGTTGCAGCAAGTAATTCATCATTTTTACTTCTCGTCACTTTATGTTTCTTCCTTCCTAGATTGGCCGTGTAACTGGCATTTTGCCTATTCCCACTCAAGTCACAAGCATTGGCAGCATAAGTTTGAAGGTTATTTGGATTCTGAGGGAGAGGAACATATAAAGCATTAAGAGCTCCAGTTGTTTCATCCTCACTGAAGTCACAGCTGTTCATTCCAGGCCTAAAACATTGAAACAATATGTAATTAACACCAGCTTTACCAACAATCCATTTATGATGTGCATTGCATATGAGGCGGGAGAAAGAGAAAGAGTGGGGGGGTAAGGCAGGAAACTTACAGCCAGTTTAGCATGCTGCATATCCAAATTGAGGGCAAATGATCAGGTTTCATACCCTGTGGTAGAAGACGCCACTTTTGGCATTTGTCACATTGGACCCAATCCTCCTCAATAAGAAAAGGAGCTGGTGGTGCCTCTTCTGTATGCGGTATAGGTTCCCTAGTGGAAGGTATTCCATACATTGAAGTCTCCTTCATAATTTTCCCAGATATCAACTGGTTGTCAAGTTTTGTATGAGCAGATTTCAGCCTTGATTTATCAGAACTTGCTTGCAGTTCTCTATGTGCATCCAACTTAGACTCCTTTAACTTATGACCAGACGTCCTTTCTAGTACATCCTTCCCAGAATTCTTTTTGTTCTTTATAACAGCACTTTTATCTGACAGCTTAGAAGCAGAGTTTCCAGAAAGTTGACTACCCACTGACTTCTTTTTCCCTTCAGATGTCTTCTTCTTTGTGTCTAGTATCTTCAATTTATCTTGTTGATGACTTGTAGCCTTCACATTTACTTCTTTTAACTTCTCAGCAGCCCCTTTTGAGTCTTTTCTACCCTCAGAAATATCAGAATTGGCTGTAACACAAGTAAGAATTCGAATTCTGTCTTCCTTACTCCCGCCGCGTTCCTTATTATCCTTACGAAAACCTATTTTCTCCATTGAGTTGCTTTTTGAATCTCGATTATCAAAGTTACTACCACCTTGGCCAGTAATCAATGCAACGGACTCATCATTAATCAAGCCACTGTTTGTACGCTCCCTTTTCTTTGATGACATGGCCTCATCAGACTCTCTAACAGCTTTGGATGCAAAGCTAGCACCTTTAAGTGATCCACCAGTATCACAACATCCTAAATCAGATAAATCTTTAGCATTCAAGTCAGTAGAGAGATACTGTTTGTTTTCCAAGGTCTCACTTCCTAACTTTTTCTTCAAACAGGAGACAATATCAATTTTATTACCCCTATTCTTTGGTTCCACAAAGTTTTCACTCGGGGAAATAGAATTTACTTTCTTCCCTTTCAGCTCATTGACATTCCCCAAACTGGAAGTTGAAGCATCAGTAGAAATGGATGAATCGTTGTGCCCATTCTTTCGAGCAGCAACAAGCTTACCACATCCCAACTTACTTCCATTTCTTGACAAGGCGAGTAAATGATGATGAAGAGGTGAAAGCAGAAGACCCCTAGCAACTGGGAAAGATGTCATCACCTGTTTAAAGGGGGAAACAAGAATAAAGGTACAGGAAATCAGCAAAACACGAGATTGGATAATCACCTTGTCCAGAACAGGAGTAGAATTGTGTAAAACATATGTGGCTCACCTGAAGAATGCAGCCAGGAGATTCATCACCACTTTCCACAGGACTACTTTCCATTGATGAAGGAGAAGTAAGCCCAAGACCACTGTATATTGCAGCATTTTTCTGTGTTGTCTTGTGTGGATGTACTTTGATCCGAACTTTTAGTGTTCTCTGATCAGTTAAAGTGACTGACTTATTCAAGTAATTAGGCTCATCTTTTGCAAGGCACTTTTCAGCAACTTGCTCTGGTGCACCCCTCACAGCAAGTAATGAATGTGAATTGCCAGAAACAGCCACTCCATTTTTCTCTGTGATCAAATGCTTAGGAGACCCTGGCATGTTGTGGCTATGAAATCTTGGTGGAGATTTAGGCTGAGACAATACTGAAGGAGAATGCTGATAGGTGGGAAGAAATGAGCCATACCCACCAAATTTTGCTCCCAAATTTTCAGCACTAACTCCTCCTTCAAAATCTTTCTGAAAATGGCCCAAAACACTTTGTACCTTCTCATCCTTTAGAATAAAATAATGGGAAAAGAATGAAAAAAAAAATGTTATACAATCTTCTCGTTCATAAAATCAAGAGCAAGACAGCAACTATCATAAAACATGAGAAACCAGTATACATTCAAATCCAGCAGTTCCAAAACTCCAAATAAGGAGTAGCAATCAGCTTTAATATGATCAGTTAGTTTGAAAAGTTCATTTGTTTCAAATTACAATCAATTTAAGCTCTCCATGCAAACACTTAAGTGGTGAAATCAATCAATCCTGCCAGTTGGGAGTTCAATACGTCCTTTTCCCTTGTTCCACCAAAACAGTAATTGACATTTATTCAGTTTATAATTAATCAATCACATTAATACAATCCAAATTCTTAATCTTAACACGAAGACACTAGAGCAAGGGTTGAAGAGGAGTCTTACAAGGTAAGAGAGTGCTATATCAGGGTCAATGCTTGTATCATCAAGCCCGTGATAGCGCGCCTCGCCTTCCTCAAGCTCATATTTTGGTTCCATATCTTCCTCAGGCACACTTCCCAACCTACAAACCCTGTTTCTAACCTAAGCAACCCAAAACCCTAACCCTAATTTGCCACCGCCTATCTTAAAGTCCAACATCTTTATCTTTATCTTTATCTTTATAATCTTAACTTTCCCTCCAAAAATAACATTCCCTCCAAAATTGTGAATGGACTTTGGGAAAATGGGCTTCAGCAATGGGATAAATTTGACCCAAAAATTTAAAAAAAAAATGTAATTATATATTGGCCCAACATTTGTTATGTTAAAACTTTTATTTTTTATTAAGTTAGTGTACATATATATACTAGCAGGAGTACGCGCCTTGCGCGTCGTGGAATAATTATAATTGATGCCCAATATTCGTACAATTTAATTATTTTGGATTTTGTGGAATGATTTTAATTGGTGACCAATAGTGGTACAATTTAATTCTTTTGGATTGTAAAGACATATAAGATTTGGTCAGTATGTTTTTGGCTATTTTGCAATGCATCTTACAAATTTATTTATATATTTAGACGTAATTGAATACAAAATAGGCTTCGTTTGTATTTGTACGCGCTTGAATAGTCGTTTACCGTAGGGAGGTCTAGGCTTTTGTAAAGGGTAAAAAAGTCCTTTAATAAGTGGGTTACTAATAGCGATATATATTTCAGTTGGCATAGCAATTCTCAAAGCTAATAAACACGGAGTATATATTTGTGTTGGCATACCAATTCCTGAATGTTTTATTTGTAACGGCACTTGTAGTGGAGGAATTCCCAACTGACGATGCATGGAACTGGAGTTGTAGAACACCGAATGTTTGCACGGAATTTGTACAGATCATAGACTATCAGCAGTGCGGCAATCAAGCTAGCATAAAGATTTAAGCATAATCCATCTCAAACCTCAAAATATAGAATGGCCATATACAAGCTAGCATGATATCAATCTATCAATCAATGTGGTCTCCAAAATAACTCATTCTTTATGCTCAAAGCAAGCATCAATGCTACAATACACACAAGACATAATATATCGGTTTTTCCTATTCTTATTTGTTTGTATTCTACAGTAGTTCCTACGAACAATGATTGTTCTATTCATCTTAGCACCATGGCATGTCCGAGCAAGGATACGACCTCTGATAGAAACAGTACCAGTGAAGAGGCAATTTTATCAATATATGTCCCTAAAATCAAGAAACACAACTTTTTTAGAATCAAGCTCAAACCACATTTTAGATAGAAAGCACAAATTTCCCACAAGTACCTAATCTGTGGTGGGGAATACAAAGAAACACTACACATTTTGATATGATAAATAGAGTGTATTACACACTTAGCTAAAGCAGAAGAGATTAAAGAAGAAATCAGTGGGAAGAAAAATGGGTATTGGAGCTGAATCTAATGTAAGATACTGAAGATATCTCATAGCATGCAAAGGATAGTATGAGCATATTAGAGACCCGAGCAGTACCATTGCATCACATAAATTGGTCTAATACACCAATATCGCATAACTAGTAGCATGCTATAGATATATATTAGAATAAACACTAACTACATTTGGAGATATAGGGCAACCATAAATGTTCTAGTGTTCAACCATCTAATTGCCTCACTCCTTATTGTCTTCAATCAGTTCTCCATTTTATAAGCAGATATAGGGCAATCACATTAATAATTAGAGAGAAGAAACAAAATAAAGCTCACCCCATATCCAAAAAAAAACCCACAAAACGAACCAAGCAGGAATCTCACTTATATCGGATATAAAAATAATTTTTTGCATAGCCAACTACAAAGAATACTGGGAGGGAGGCAATAGATATGAACCTTCAATAGCCTTGCGAGGTGTCTTAAACCCTAGTCCAATGTTCGCATAAATCCTATCTAAACCTGAGAAAAACTCCCGGCTGCTTCAAGAAAGCCTTGTCAGTCTGCAATACAAACCGAAATGTTTGAGATTTCTGTATAAATCAATTCAGATTGAAAGTGCAAGTGTGTATACATGAGATAGAAGAACCTGCTCCGACATTAACATTCCAATTTCCAACCACTGGAAAATAGTATAGTGAATAGAAAGATAGCCTAAGCATCAGCATCAGCGCTATATATGTCTCTGCTTCACATATAAGACCCCCTAGTTGGCCTTAAAACAAAACAAAAAAAAAAAAACCATTCAATTTCCATCACAATGATACAAAGCAAATCTCATGGGTGACAAAACCCATACACACACACACACTGTTCTCTGCTCCATATTTTGCTATGAAAGCCAAGCATGTTCTCCAACAATTTCCCACATCGAAATTAGAGCATAAATATTTTCTCTTAATAAGGCCGTAGCTAAAAGAATTACTTGCTGGGCTTGGTAGCACAAGCTTGTAACCCGAGTGGGAGCAAAGGCTGGGCTTTAGATGCTATCGACTGGCTTGCCCGTTCCAAGTGGTGAGTTGTGCTGTGGATTCTCTGTGAAGGTGGGGGCTGTGTTGATTAATTACTTTTGGGCAGTGACTATTGTAACCACACAATTAAGCTATTAGTAATCGGTTGGCCAGTCACTCTGCTCCATCTTGTGTAAGTCTTATAATGTATTGAGATCTTCTGTTTATAGTGGATAAAAGGAGAAGCTGTTGAGATTGATAAACATATATAATAGCTCAACATTCAACAAATCAGAGTGGCGCAGCGGAAGCGTGGTGGGCCCATAACCCACAAGTCCCAGGATCGAAACTTGGCTCTGATAGAGTAAAATTGTTTTCTCAATAGTTTACTATAGTGGGCTTGGTAGCGAGCATTAAGAGATGGTGGAACAGCGCCACCTTCTAATGTAAGGTGTGCCTCGGGCCGATGCTTGGAGATGGTGGAAGCACCGTGTGCGGGCCGCCACCTCCTAATGTAAGGTGTGCCCGACCGTGTGCGAAAACACCACCTCCTAATGCCGCCGATGCTTGGAGATGGTGGAAGCACCGTGTGCGAAAACACCACCTCCAAATGCTGCCGATGCTTGGAGATGGTGGAAGCACCACACCACCTCCCAAGCGGCCGCCACATCCTAATGTAAGGTGTGCCTCGGGCCGATGCTTGGAGATGGTGGATGCACCGTGTGCGGGTCGCCGATGCTTGGAGATGGTGAGATGGTGGAAGCACCGTGTGCGGGTCGCCGATGCTTGGAGATGGTGGAAGCACCGTGTGCGAAAACACCACCTCCAAATGCTGTCGATGCTTGGAGATGGTGGAAGCACCACACCACCTCCCCCAAGCACCGTGTGCGAAAACACCATCTCCAAATGCCGCCGATGCTTGGAGATGGTGGAAGCACCGTGTGCGAAAACACCACCTCCTAATGCCGCCGATGCTTGGAGATGGTGGAAGCACCGTGTGCGAATGCTTGGAGATGGTGGAAGCACCGTGTGCGAAAACACCACCTCCAAATGCCGCTGATGCTTGGAGATGGTGGAAGCACCGTGTGCGAAAACACCACCTCCAAATGCCGCCGATGCTTGGAGATGGTGGAAGCACCACACCACCTCCCAAGCACCGTGTGCAAAAACACCACCTCCAAATGCCGCCGATGCTTGGAGATGGTGGAAGCACCACACCACCTCCCAAGCACCGTGTGCGAAAACACCACCTCCAAATGCCGCCGATGCTTGGAGATGGTGGAAGCACCGTGTGCGAAAACACCACCTCCTAATGCCGCTGATGCTTGGAGACGGTGGAAGCACCGTGTTCGAAAACACCACCTCCTAAATGCCGCCGATGCTTGGAGATGGTGGAAGCACCGTGTGCGAAAACACCACCTCCTAATGCCGCCGATGCTTGGAGATGGTGGAAGCACCGTGTGCGAAAACACCACCTCCTAATGTAAGGTGTGCCTCGGGCCGGGGCTTGGTAGCTAGCATTAAGAGATGGTGGAACAGCGGAGGCTTCTTGGTCCTTAGGTTGGAGGGCAACGCGTGTGAAAACACCACCTCCTAATGTAAGGTGTGCCTCGGGCCGGGGCTTGGTAGCTAGCATTAAGAGATGGTGGAACAGCGGAGGCTTCTTGGTCCTTAGGTTGGAGGGCACCGCGTGTGAAAACACCACCTCCTACCTAATGTACGGTGTGCCTCGAGCAGAAAGTCTCCTAATGTACGGTGTGCCTCAGACCGTCCAAATTGAAAAAATAATAGCTAGCATAAAGATTTAAGCATAATCCATCTCAAACCTCAAAATATAGAATGGCCATATACAAGCTAGCATGATATCAATCTATCAATCAATGTGGTCTCCAAAATAACTCATTCTTTATGCTCAAAGCAAGCATCAATGCTACAATACACACAAGACATAATATATCGGTTTTTCCTATTCTTATTTGTTTGTATTCTACAGTAGTTCCTACGAACAATGATTGTTCTATCCATCTTAGCACCATGGCATGTCCGAGCAAGGATACGACCTCTGATAGAAACAGTACCAGTGAAGAGGCAATTTTATCAATATATGTCCCTAAAATCAAGAAACACAACTTTTTTAGAATCAAGCTCAAACCACATTTTAGATAGAAAGCACAAATTTCCCACAAGTACCTAATCTGCGGTGGGGAATACAAAGAAACACTACACATTTTGATATGATAAATAGAGTGTATTACACACTTAGCTAAAGCAGAAGAGATTAAAGAAGAAATCAGTGGGAAGAAAAATGGGTATTGGAGCTGAATCTAATGTAAGATACTGAAGATATCTCATAGCATGCAAAGGATAATATGAGCATATTAGAGACCCGAGCAGTACCATTGCATCACATAAATTGGTCTAATACACCAATATCGCATAACTAGTAGCATGCTATAGATATATATTAGAATAAACACTAACTACATTTGGAGATATAGGGCAACCATAAATGTTCTAGTGTTCAACCATCTAATTGCCTCACTCCTTATTGTCTTCAATCAGTTCTCCATTTTATAAGCAGATATAGGGCAATCACATTAATAATTAGAGAGAAGAAACAAAATAAAGCTCACCCCATATCCAAAAAAAAAAACCCACAAAACGAACCAAGCAGGAATCTCACTTATATCGGATATAAAAATAATTTTTTGCATAGCCAACTACAAAGAATACTGGGAGGGAGGCAATAGATATGAACCTTCAATAGCCTTGCGAGGTGTCTTAAACCCTAGTCCAATGTTCGCATAAATCCTATCTAAACCTGAGAAAAACTCCCGGCTGCTTCAAGAAAGCCTTGTCAGTCTGCAATACAAACCGAAATGTTTGAGATTTCTGTATAAATCAATTCAGATTGAAAGTGCAAGTGTGTATACATGAGATAGAAGAACCTGCTCCGACATTAACATTCCAATTTCCAACCACTGGAAAATAGTATAGTGAATAGAAAGATAGCCTAAGCATCAGCATCAGCGCTATATATGTCTCTGCTTCACATATAAGACCCCCTAGTTGGCCTTAAAACAAAACAAAAAAAAAAAACCATTCAATTTCCATCACAATGATACAAAGCAAATCTCATGGGTGACAAAACCCATACACACACACACACTGTTCTCTGCTCCATATTTTGCTATGAAAGCCAAGCATGTCCTCCAACAATTTCCCACATCGAAATTAGAGCATAAATATTTTCTCTTAATAAGGCCGTAGCTAAAAGAATTACTTGATGGGCTTGGTAGCACAAGCTTGTAACCCGAGTGGGAGCAAAGGCTGGGCTTTAGATGCTATCTATTGGCTTGCCCGTTCCAAGTGGTGAGTTGTGCTGTGGATTCTCTGCGAAGGTGGGGGCTGTGTTGATTAATTACTTTTGGGCAGTGACTATTGTAACCACACAATTAAGCTATTAGTAATCGGTTGGCCAGTCACTCTGCTCCATCTTGTGTAAGTCTTATAATGTATTGAGATCTTCTGTTTATAGTGGATAAAAGGAGAAGCTGTTGAGATTGATAAACATATATAATAGCTCAACATTCAACAAATCAGAGTGGCGCAGCGGAAGCGTGGTGGGCCCATAACCCACAGGTCCCAGGATCGAAACCTGGCTCTGATAGAGTAAAATTGTTTTCTCAATAGTTTACTATAGTGGGCTTGGTAGCGAGCATTAAGAGATGGTGGAACAGCGCTACCTTCTAATGTAAGGTGTGCCTCGGGCCGATGCTTGGAGATGGTGGAAGCACCGTGTGCGGGCCGCCACCTCCTAATGTAAGGTGTGCCTCGGGCCGTGTGCGGGCTGCCACATCCTAATGTAAGGTGTGCCTCGGGTCGATGCTTGGAGATGGTGGAAGCACCGTGTGCGAAAACACCACCTCCTAATGCCGCCGATGCTTGGAGATGGTGGAAGCACCGTGTGCGAAAACACCACCTCCTAATGTAAGGTGTGCCTCGGGCCGGGGCTTGGTAGCTAGCATTAAGATATGGTGGAACAGCGGAGGCTTCTTGGTCTTTAGGTTGGAGGGCACCGCGTGTGAAAACACCACCTCCTAATGTAAGGTGTGCCTCGGGCCGGGGCTTGGTAGCTAGCATTAAGAGATGGTGGAACAGCGGAGGCTTCTTGGTCCTTAGGTTGGAGGGCACCGCGTGTGAAAACACCACCTCCTACCTAATGTACGGTGTGCCTCGAGCAGAAAGTCTCCTAATGTACGGTGTGCCTCAGACCGTCCAAATTGAAAAAATAATAGAAAACGGGTACACTTGAAGTCATTTTATTTCCTTTCACATTAATAGGTATGTTTATCTCACTTTTTTGACCTCATAATTCTTTCTTTTATAATCTTTCATTCTATTTTATTTTTTTTTTCAATTTAGGAAAACCACTTTTACAACCACATTTTTTTTACATTCATCTTCCAAATTTACTTTATGAACCTTCACTTCCAATTTAGACTGCCACCACCTGGTGTTCTAGAGAGTGTTGTATAATCTCTTTTGACCTCATAATTCTTTCTATTAGCTTTGTATAATATACAGTGATACCTGTTTTGATCTTGTGACACTAGGAAAATATTCTAGTTACAATCATCACCCCCACTACAATCAATTATTTATGGCTTCATGATTCCTACAACCTGGAAAATTTTTTTGAGCAGTTTATTCAAGATTGTTTGTTGGGAACTTCTTAACCAAATTGATGTTTCAGAAAACAGACTACAGCAGAGTTCAATTTGATATTTCAACTATATATATATATATATATATATATATATATATATATATATATATATATATATATATATATGTACGTTGCCAATACCATATATAGAAACATCAAAGAATAATGTAAGGTCAATATGACGGTTGAGACTTATTGAGTCAAGTACTCAGAACACAATCACAAAGAAAGCAGTATCATAAGGGAAAATTATTTATGGCTCTAATTGATCACCTTACAGGGCGTTTGGTTGGAGGGGGGGAATTATGTGGGAAAAGAATTGTAATTCCATGGGAGTTGAATTACTGGGAATAAAGTGGGAATTTAAATTCCAGTGTTTGGTTGATAGGAATAGAATTACTAGGAATTTCAATTCCAATGTTTGGTATACATGGGAATTGAAAGGGAATAAGTAGTATAAAGTCAAAAATGTCCATTATTGTTGTTAGACATTAATTTTATGTTAAAAAAGGAAGGGGTAATTTTGACTCATCACTATCTTTTTTTTCCAGGAATTAAAATACCAGGGGGGAACATGGGATTTTAATTCCATGAAAATGGGGGAATTGCAATTCCATGGAATTGCAATTCCCTCCAACCAAACTACGAAATTTAATGGCCTTTGGAATTAGATGGGAATTAAGTGGGAAGGGAATTTAAAATCTCTCCAACCAAACGCCCTGTTATAAGTTTGTATAAAAGAGTTGGCATACAAGGTAGGAGAATCATCATATCTATGCTTCCATGCAAGGAAAACAAGTACTAAGATATGAGGGATAAATGTAATAATGGATGAAAATTATTTATGGCTCTAATTGATCACCTTTAATTAGGACGGAGCTGAACAACTGATCGAGGGTGGGATATGTCTCGACTCGAATCCTGAGGTGCGTGCTATGTATGGTGAACTCTCCTTTGCAAGGTTTTTCAGAGAAGAGAAGAGAGGTTAGAACAAACTTCATAAACTAACCAACCTTCACAACATGTTAGAATACACTTCCTAGAATGATGAATAAATATGTTTACACTGCTCTTGGGTTTGTTCTCCTCTTGTGTGCGTCTAAGTTCCTCCCATTTCTAGGTTTCGTTTTCCTTCACTTGCTTATGTTTTTCTACTTGTCTTGTTATTTAGTGTTATATATATGCAGATTTGGTGTCAATTCTTTTGCTCTGTACTTTGATCACACCATATGTGCCTAGCTACATTATTGTATACGCATCATCGATGCAGTTGTTTCATTGTTTGTTTCTTTGGTGTTCCTCTTTTGTTTGAATTCGTTTTGTTTTCATCTTTATTGTTGTTATTATCGAAAAAATAGTATTCAATGTTGTAATGATTTTATAGTATGTTATGTACAGTGTTTTCATAAACATATGACTTTCACAAGTCTTTGGGTAAAATAATTAGTTATAGATTGTTGTTGCTATGTATAATTAACCCAAAGGAAATAAACATACTATCTAACGGTTCTTATTTCCTTCCGGTAGGACAAATATGTCATCTTCCGAAATTATGGCAACCTTCTATAAACGTCACCTTAATCATGAGTAAATATCTTTACATATATAAATGCTAAGACATTACCTTATCAAAAACAGGGAAAATGTGATGTACTCGTTCAAATAGTTGATCGAGAAACTTGCTATTTAATTTAATATAGAGTTAATACCCAAAATAGTCCCTCGACTATGTCGTAATTACCAATTTGGTCCTCGACTATCATTCTTACCCAATTAAGTCCTCAACTATACAATTTTTACCCAATTTAGTCCTTTGTCAATTTGACTGTTTGTTGACTGTCAAAAGTGGAAATAAAGTTGTAATTTTACAAGTTTTCTCCTTCCTCCTCATTTAGCAGAGCCAAACCATGTAGCAATAAGCTCCGGTTGAGTTCTAAACCTGTCAGTATCGAAGTAGTGGTTATGCATCGGATAGCCCATGAATTTGATTTCCAACGATTTTTTTGACGATCGAAATCTGATCGGAGTGTATTGCTGCATGGTTTGGCGCTGCTAAATGGAGAGGAAGGAGAAATCTTGTAAAATTATAATTTTATCCCGACTTTTGACTGTCAACAAACAGTCTAATTAATACAGAGGACTAAATTGGGTAAGAATTGTATAGTTGAGGACTAAATTGGGTAAGAATTGTATAGTTGAGGACTTAATTGAGTAAAAGTTACATAGTTGAAGACTTAATTGGGTAAGAATGGTAGTTGAGGATCAAATTGGTAATTATGGCATAGTCGAGGGACCATTTTGGGTATTAACTCTTTAATATATTGTACCACAAAATAGTCACTTAACATGTCATTTTATACTATTTTAAATTATTGTTTCCAACAGTCATATTATACAAGAATTATTACATATATAATAATTTAGTGTCTTATACTAGACAAGAAATTAAATATTTATAAATGCACTTATATTAGACAAATAATAAAAAAATCACATAAAGAAGTGTTTGTTCAGTAAAAAGATTGAAACTACTAATATTTTAAGGGTAGGCTAGCAAAGAAATAAAAACCATAAAATCTAATTTATATATATTAACGAGATAAATTATATAAAGGTTATACCCATCATATTAAAATCCTAATTCGATTAAAATTGGCCTATCAATCATCATACTAAAATACTATATTTCTAACTGGCCTGGTTTGAGATTAACTTAGGGTTTCCCAATCATACTAAAATCATTAAACATAGTAACTAGCTAATACTATATAAATCCTTCATCATTCTATAATTTTCTTCATCATTCTATAATTTTCTTTCATCATTAACAAGCTGTTTAGATATAATAATTAATCATGTTTACCAAGCTTGCTATGCTGATTTGGTTGTATTGTCTTCTCCTACAAGCATCAACTTTATATTATTTATATTACTTCAAAAATGGCAACTTTAGAATCCTATTTAGGTTTATGGGTTTCATTACAGCTTTTCAGTTTATCATGATTATGCTTTACACCTTGTCCAACCTCTCTCTTGAATGGATCAACAATCAATACATTGATGATGATGATGATGATGATGATGATGATGACGACGACGATGACGATAGCAGTGACGATGACGACAATGATAACGGTAACAATGTCGACGATGATAGTGGTGATAATGATGACGGCGTTTATAGCGGTGACGATGATGACGATGATAGTGGTGACGATAGTGACGATGATAGAGGTGACGATAGTGACGATGATGATGATAGTGACGATGATGATGATAGTGACGATGATGATAATAGTGACGAATGGGTAAGACTTAAAACTGGATGTGAAAAATATGAGTAAAATGGTTCCATAGTATAACTACTTTTTCTTATATATAGTTAGAAATTATTCGACTTGTACAGGTTATATTAATAGATAGATTTTATTGTTACATTTGTTTCCTAATTGTGGTTGTTATTTTTTATAATTCAATTTTTAGAAGTAATCCCTCAATTATTCGAGATTTGTTTAATAAATTTTCATTCGAGTTGAGTTTGAATAATTTGATTGCAAAATAGTTATTACAATATCCAAAAGCGGAACCCAAATTTTAAAAAAAAAAATTAAAGAATGAATATTTTTTAATAAATTAATGCATGTATCCAGAATCCATTCGATATAAGTTCCAAACAAAAATGCTGAGCACATAGTCCTGTAATGTACTTTACAGGAAGTTTCTACTTTTAAAAATTGAGCAAGTATAAAAAGGCAAGTAAAAAAATAATCTGACAGAGAGGGTTTTTAATTAAGAAACTGGCACTAGAAAATTGCATTAAAAAAAAAGTTTCTCATACAAAGTTTATAAGGAACAGATTAAAGCTACGTACATTGGCTCTCTTTTAAGTTCAGCCAAACAAGTATTTTATGGCCCTGTGAATAAGTCTGTATACACTAAAGAATACTGATAATGGCTTTGGCCCTTTCCAGAGTTGTCAAAGCAAATCTCATGCCTGACAAAACCCATACACACACAGACACAAACACAGTTCTCTGCTCCATTTTTTGCTATGACAGCCAAGCATGTCCTCAAACAATTTCCCACATCGAAATTAGAGGAGGAATATTTTTTCTTAATAAGGCCGTAGCTAGAAGAATTACTTGCTGGGCTTGGTAGTGCGAGCTTGTAACCTGAGTGGGAGCATTAAGATGGTGGAACAGTTGGCCTTCCCTTGAAGGCTGGGTCTTGGTTGCTATCTACTGGCTCGCTCGTTCCAAGTGGTGAGTTGTGCCGTGGATCCTCTGCAAAGGCGGAGGCTTCCCGGTCCTTAGATTGGAGGGGGCACCGCGTGAGGCTGGTTTCACAGAGCATCGAAAACCTGTGGAAGGATAACGGGCCGGTGCATCTTCTACCCATGCCACTTACTATATATATATATATATATATATATATATATATATATATATATATATATGTATCTTGCCAATACCATGTATAGAAACAACAAAGAATAATTTGGTGAATATGAGGGTTGAATAACAGATCAGAGCACTCCCGGATCTGCTGAGTAAGTTGTAGCTTGTGTAATGGTTGGGCAGTGACTATATTGTAACCACACAATTAAGCTATTAGTGGCATTTGGAGCCTATCCAACCACAAAGACTAAATAAGTATTCAACAATTATAGATAAATCCATATGCATTTTAAGTTTTTGAGCTAAATTGTTGAAAGTGTAAAGCAAACATTCAACATATGTGAAGTTCATCTCTTCTTCGGGGCCGGCATGTATTTCTGCATTAATTATGTTATTGAGTCAAGTACTCAGAACACAATTAATCACAAAGAAAGCCCGCACTATCATAAGGGAAAAATTGAAACTAACAAAGCATAAGATCCGATCCTCCCAAAATTAATAATAATATATTCTCAGGGAAGAGAAGGTTTTGATTTATAGATATATGAAGATGAGAGAGTTGAGAGATTTGGTAAGTTTTTATAAAAGAGTTGGCATACAAGTCAGGAGAATCATCGTATCTATGCTTCCATGCAAGGAAAACAAGTACTAAGATATGAGCAATAGATGTAATAATGGATGAAAATTATTTATGGCTCTAATTAATTGATCACATTTAGGAGCTGAACAACTGATGGAGGGTAGGATATGTCTCGAATCGAATCCTGAGGTGCTAGATGTATATGGTGAACTCTCCTCTGCAAGTTAAGGTTTTTGAGCAACTCCACTTTTCGATCTTCAGAGAAGTGGGCCGGGGTTAGAACAAACTTCTTCATAAACTAACCTAATTCAGAACATGTTAGAATCCTCTTCCTAGAATGACGAGTAAATATCTTCACATAAATGTGTTTCAGTCACCCAAAAATTAAAGGGCCATCCCATCCCTTCCTATGATATGATGAAATATGAATACTAAATGAAATAGTCGACTCTAGCTAAGACATTAACAACACGTTTGGTTCACGGAATGAATTTTGAAGTAATAGGAATGCTATTCCATAAGGAATGGAATAGGCAAGGAATAGAATAGGAATTGTATTCTATTGTTTGGTTCGCAGAAGGAATAGACTTTAGGAATTATATTACAGTGTTTGGTTGATTTAAGGAATATAAATGAATATGTTTTAAAAGATATAAATACCCTTATAAAAATATGTGATGGTGGCGATGGTGGTGGTGGTGGCGGCGGTGGTGGCGGCGATGGTGGTGGCGGTGGTAGTGATGGTGGTGGTGGTGGTGGTGGTGCTGGGGTGGTAGTGGTGGTGGTGGTGGTGGTGGTGCTGGGGTGGTAGTGGTGGTGGTGGTGGTGGTGCTGGGGTGGTAGTGGTGGTGGTGGCGGTGGCAATGGTGGGGGTGACGGTGGTGGTGGTGACGGTGGTGGTGGTGGTGGTGGCGGTGGTGGCGGTGGCAATGGTGGTGGCGGTGACGGTTGTGGCAGTGGTGGTGGGGGCGGCGACGGTAGTGGTGGTGGTGGCGGTGGCAGTGGTGGGGGCGACGGTGGTGGTGGTGATGGTTGTGGCAGTGGTGGTGGGGGCGGCGACGGTTGTGGCAGTGGTGGTGGTGGTGGCGGTGGTGCTGCTGGGTGGTGGTTCTGGTGGCGGTGGTGGTGGTGGCGACGGTGGCGATGGTGGTGATGGTGGTAGTGGCAGTGGCGGTGGCGGTAGTGGTGGTGGTGGCGGTGGCAGCGGTGGGGGCGGCGGTGGTGGTGGGGGTGGCGACGGTTGTGGCGATGGTGTTGGTGGTGGCGGCGGCGGTGATGGTGGTGGTGGCGGCGGCGATGGTGGTGGTGGTGGTGGTGGCGGTGGCGGCGATGGTGGTGGTGGTGGTAGCGGCAGCAGCGGCGGTGATGGTGGTGGTGGTGGTAGCGGCAGCAGCGGCGGTGATGGTGTTGGTGGCGACGACGGTGGTGAAATAAGATAAATTTATATATAGGATAAAAAAAAATTAGGTTAAAGAAAGGGGTAAAAAAAAAAATAGATTCTAAAATCTATTCCTGAGCGTTCAGTAATAGGCTAATACCAGGGGGGCCCTAGTAATAGCTATTACCTTATTTGAGGTAATAGGCTATTACCAGGAATATTATTCCTGGTAATAGAAATGGTTACCAAACAAAGGAATAGGCCTATTACTGGGAATGCTATGCCATTCCCGGCCTATTCCGTGAACCAAACGGGCCATAATTACCTTAACGAAAACAGGGAAAATGTGCTTAGGTTGTTTAAATAGTTGAGAAACTTGCTATTTAATTTGTGTACAGAAAAGATAACAGTTAATAAAGATTTAAGCATAATCGATCCATCTCAAACCTCAAAAAATGGAATGGCCATATACAAGCTAGCATGATATCAATCTATCAATCAATGTGGTCTCCAAAATAACTCATTTTTTATCCTCAAAGCAAGCATCAATGGTACAATACACACATGACATAATATATCAATTTTTTCTCTTCTTCTTATTTGTTTGTATTCTACCGTAGTTCATACGAACAATGATTGTTCTATTCATCTTAGCACTATGGCATGTCCCAGCAAGGATACGACCTCTGATTGAAATATTACCAGTGAAGGGGCATTTTTATCAATATATGTCCCTAAAATCAAGAAACACAACTTTTTTAGAATCAAGCCCGAACCACATTTGAGATGGAAACACAAATTTTCCACAATTACCTAATCTGCAGTGGGGAATACAAAGAAACACTACAGATTTTGGTATGATAAATAGAATGTATTGCACACATCATAACAGTACAATTAGCTAAAGGCCTAAAGCAGCAGAGATAAAGAACAAATCTGTGGAAAGAAAAATCACAATTGGAGCTGAATCTAATGCAAGATACTGAAGATTCGTTATAGTACGCAGAGGATAGAATGAGCATATTAGAGAATCTAGCAGTACCATTGGATCACATAAATTAGATTGGAGGACACCGCCTGAGGTTGGGTACACTAAAATTATTATTTTTTCTTTTAAATTAATAGGTATATTTAGAAACTAGAATTGGTTACCATTAAAAGAAGAATAGCAGCTAGAGTTATTTAAATTAATAACTCATTCTTTATGCTCAAAGCAATTAAGCATCAATGCTACAATGCACAAAATAAAAGATCATACAAAATGCATATTCCCAAGTAGTTCCCTTCACCAAATTAAAATAAGAAACAAAAACATACAATTTAGGAATTAAAACATGCATTTTGTTAATCTCATCCCATTAAAATACGGAAACTGCAGTGCTAAATATTTGCAACTCTAGCTATTCATAACAAAAGAAACATATCTTCTTGGTTTTTAGGCTTAAAAAAAAACATAACGAAATGATAATTAGCAAAGAAAAATATCCTTTTGTTTGTTAAGTGAATAAAATAATATAATAAAAGGTAAAGTAAGAAAATAAAAAAATAATAAAATCAAAATAATTTGAATCATTCATTTCATGAACGGACATTTTTTTAATTCCTGTTATAGATAGGCCTAACTTTATTGGCTCATATATATATATATATATATATATATATATATATGTGTCCCCGCCGACGCCACAACCGTCTCCCCCGCCGACGATACAACCGCCACCCCGCCGATCTGCAGGTTAGTTTTTTTTTATTTATTTATTTTAAATTGTTAATACATACATACATATATATATATATATATATATATATATATATATATATATATGTGTGTGTGTGTTTAATTATTATTTTAATAAATAAAAAAATGTGATATTTTATGATTTTTATAAATTTTATAAATGTGAAATTGGCTCGATAGTACCTTATTAATTACAAATTAGGTTGTTGGATGAATTAATTAGGTATTTGATTAGTTAGGTATATATAGTAGCATGAATAGTGACTGCTTAGTAAACATCTTACAAGATTCAGACGCATAACTCTGTGTCCAAACTAAGATCTTTCAGTAGGCTTTGATTGCAAGATGTATAGTACAAATGAATATAAACAATTGAAGACTATATTTAAGGCTCTTTACTGCATAAAGAGAACAGCACTGGAAGGATGGATATAAGATAAATTCCTATTATTATATTCCTAATAATAACACAATATTGAATAAAGAAAACAATGAAAAGCAATTCATGCAAATCTGCAAGGTATTATGTCATGTAAACAATGTTGCATACAAATGGTTACTTGCTCCTCATATATGATAGAAGACTTACTCTGTTCCCCATGGCAATGTAATATCTAGGGTGTTTATTAGGCTAACTTGGTTAATAACATAATCAAATTAACTGATTTTGCAAAATGCATCAACTATTAACTCAACTCATTTTTTAAATTAACCGAACCAAAATTTATTTCGATTAATCAGCCCATTAATGAATATTGATTTTGAGTGCTTGCTTAATTGCCGTGATTTAAATAGCAAATCAAGCAAAAATTAGCCTGTAACCTTGCAATTATATTGCCACTGAAACTCTACAGAAGGAATTATATTGCCACTGAAATTATGACAATGTTTCAATTTCTATAGCTTGCCACTGAAATCCATTTTTACTACTATCATTGTTTTCTCGTGGCAATGAATATAAATATGGATTGACTTAAGAAATCCATTTTTGCTAGAATCATTTTTACTAGTATCATTGCGTATCCATATCTGCATAGTACTTAGAGTAGTATTTTATGAATTGGAGTTGGATGTTTAGAAAACGCACTACATTCCCATATATGCAAGGGTTCAAAGAGTTTATACAATGTGTTGAAGAAAATAGGAGTAAAAAGGCAGAGGACTTTATTGTGTGCTCGTGTTGCGATTGTCAGAATTTTAAATGATATCGTAGTTCTGATGAAGTGAAGAGTCATTTGATACGCTGTATCTATCTTGGATCCCTTGCCTTCTAATCGCGACAAAGGTTTAATTAAAGTCTCTGTGAATTTGTAAGTAAATGTTTTATTATTTATATAAGTATTTTAGCAGCTAATATATTATTTATAAATTTTTATATATGCTTATAATTATTATAGGGCATTTCACTCTGTTCCTAAGTGTACGGGTAAGGAACATCAATTGGAAGCCATGCAAAGTATGTATGAAAATTGAATTTAAGTTTTAGTGTGATATTTTGAATTACAATAAGTTTTATTTAAATTAGTAAAATAATATATGTATTTTATAGTGTCCGAGACAACCGGGAGGTCATGAGTGTGGATATTATGTCATGTGATACATGTATGACATCGTGAGAAAATATTCATCTGTTGATAATTTGGATGGGGTAAGTGAATTTGAAAGCGATAGTCCGTATTCTATCGATGACATAAATGAGCTTCGAGAGCATTGGTCAAAGTACTTCTTTTCCGAGTGCTTATAACTTTTATTTTATTGATAAAAAGTATTTTGTTTTGATGATAGTATTGAGTTGGGCATGTTTTGATGATATTATTGTATTAAAGTATGAGGATTTTAAGTGCTATTGTATTTTGTTGATAGTATCTGCATTGTGTGTTAAAAGTATTGTGTTAAAGTGTGTTGATAGATAAATTGTATTGTGGAGTAATGTTGATAGGATTTTAATAAGCTGTAACAGGTACAGGAATTATAAAAAAAAATTAGAGGTTTTAATTAAATAAATTAAATAATTAAAAAAAAAAAAAAGTCATCTGCGACCTTTCCTAGTCTAAAACGGTCGCAGATGACTAATTATTAAAAAAATAAAAAATGAAAACGCGACCACTTCTAGCATAAAATAATGGTCGCGTTTTACCTTTGAATTAAAAATAAATAAATAAATACGCGACCATTCTTGGTCAAGAACGGTCGCGTATTACCGACAATGCGCGACCGTTTAGAAATGGTCGCGTAAAGTCCATGGCTTTTCGCGAGCCTCGCATAGGCGACCATTGTACAATGGTCGCGTAATGTCTTTTACAATAGTCGCGTATATGCAGTTCTGTACTAGTGGTTTTCGGTGTAAGAAAATCGGTACACTTGAAGTCATTTTCTTTTCTTTCACATTAATAGGTATGTTTATCTCACTTTTTTAATCTTTCATTCTATTTTTTTTCTTTTTCAATTTAGGAAAAACACTTTTACAACCACATTTTTTTTACATTCATCTACCAAATTTAATTTATGAACCTCCACTTCCAATTTAGACTGTCACCACCTCGTGTTCCAGAGAGTGGTATGATCTCTTTTGACCTCATAATTCTTTGTTTTATTAACTTTGACCTCATAATTCTTTGTTTTATTAACTTTGTATACTATACAGTGATACCTGTTCTCGTGATACTAGGAAAATATTCTAGTTACAATCATCACCCCCACTACAATCAATCATTTATGGCTTCATGATTCCTACAACTTGGGAAATTTTTTTTGAGTAGTTTATCCAAGATATATTGTTTGTTGGAACTTCTTAACCAAATTGATATTTCAGAAAACAGACTACAGCAGGGTTCAAATTGATATTTCAACTATATATGTACCTTGCCAATACCATAGAAACATCAAAGAATAATGTAAGGTCAATATGACGGTTGAGACTTATTGAGTCAAGTACTCAGAATACAATTAATCACAAAAAAAAGCAGTATCATAAGGGAAAAATTGAAACAATCAAAGCATAAGATCTTTCCTCCCAAAATTTATAATACATTCTCAGAGAAGAGAAGGTTTTATTTGGACATGACAGAGTTGAGAGATTTGGTAAATTTGTATAAAAGAGTTGGCATACAAGCTAGGAGAATCATCTATCCTTCCATGCAAGGAAAACGTACAACTACTAAGATAGTAAGATATGAGCTGAGGGATAAATGTAATAATGGATGAAAATTATTTATGGCTCTAATTGATCTCCTTTAGGACGGAGCTGAACAACGGAGGGTACGTAGGATATGTCTCGAATCCTGAGGTGGACTCTCTGCAAGGTTTTTGAGCAAGTCCACTTTTTGACCTTCAGGAAGCTGTCCGAAAAGTCATATTATACAAGAATTATTACATATATAATAATTTAGTGTCTTATACTGGACAAGAAATTAAATATTTATAAATTCACTTATATTAGACAAATAAAAAAAAATCACATAAAAAGAGTTTGTTCAGTAAAAAGATTGGAATTGAACTACTAATATTTCTAGGGTAGGCTAGCAAAGAAATAAAAATCATAAAATCTAATGTATATATATTAACGAGATAATAAATTATATAAAGGTTATACCCATCATATTAAAATCCTAATTCGATTAAAGTTGGCTTATCAATCATTATACTAAAATACTAAAATTCTAACTGGTTTGAGATTAACTTAGGATTTCCCAATCATACTAAAATTGTTAAACATAATAACTAGCTAATACTATATAAATCCTTCATCATTCTATAATTTTCTTCATCATTCTATAATTTTCTTTCATCATTATACAAGCTATTTAGATATAATAATTAATCATGTTTACCAAGGTTGCTATGCTGATTTGGTTGTATTGTCTTCTCCTACAAGCATCAACTTTATATTATTTATATTACTTCAAAAATGGCAACTTTAGAATCCTATTTAGATTTATGGGTTTCATTACAACTTTTCAGTTTATCATGATTATCCTTTACACCTTGTCCAACCTCTCTCTTGAATGGATAAACAATCAATACATTGATGATGATGATAGTGGTGATGATGACAATGATGATAACAGTGACGATGACGACGATAATGATGACGACAATGATAACAGTGACAATGTCAACGATGATAGTGGTGATAATGATGACGACGTTTATAGCAGTGACGATGATGACGATGATAGTGGTGACGATAGTGACGATGATAATGATAGTGACGATGATGACAATAGTGACGAATGGGTAAAACTTAAAACTGGATGTGAAAAATATGAGTAAAATGGTTCCACAGTATAACTACTTTTTCTTATATATAGTTAGAAATTATTCGACTTGTACAGATTATATTACTAGATTGATTTTATTATTACATTTGTTTTCTAATTGTGGTTGTTATTTTTTATAATTCTATTTTTAGAAGTAATCCCTCAATTATTCAAGATTTGTTTAATAATTTGTTCATTGGAGTTGAGTTTGAATAATTTGATTGCAAAATACTTATTACAAAATCAAAAATGGGAACCCAATTTTGTTTTAAAATAATTTAAAGAATTATTTTTGTTAATAAATTAATGCATGTATCCAGAATCCATTCGATATAAGTTCCAAACAAATATGCTGAGCACATAGTCCTGTAATGTACTTTACAGGAAGTTTCTACTTTTAAAATTGAACAAGTATAAAAAGGCAAGTAGAAAAATAGAGGGCTTTTAATTAAGAAACTGGCACAAAAAAATTGCATTAAAAAAAAAAAAAGTTTCTCTTTCAAAGTTTATTTGGAACATATTATTAAAGCTACATTGGCTCTCTTTTAAGTTTTAACAGCCAAACAAGTATTCTATGGCCCTGTGAATAAGTCTGTATACACTAAAGATGGCTAAAAAAACAAGAATACATGTATATGTCACCAACAGTTGGAACAATTATGAGACTACTGATAATGGCTTTGGCCCTTTCCAGATTTGTCAAACTAGAAAGCTCTATATGAATAAGAATTTATGAGTTACAGTCGGAAGTAGAATGGTAGATTAAACATGATATGGATTCACCACAGGAATACATTGAGCAATGGCAGGCACAATATAATGTGCAGTAAATGAGAGGAGAAGACTATAATTTTAAGCAAAATCAGAAAACAGACTATAGCAGAGTTCAAATTGATATTTCAACTAGAAACAGAAAAACAATAATTTGGTCATTATAATAGCAGAGAAGTGTGTTGATTAAGTATTTTTTGGAAAAGATATTGAATTGGATGAAAATAATGGCTCAAATTGATCACCTTTAGGACGGAGCTGAACAATTGAGGCCGGGTAGGATATGTCTCGAATCTTGAGGTTCTGTGTATGGTGGACTAACTCTCTGCGAGGTTTTTGAGAAAGTCCACTTTTCGATCTTCAGGAAGCTGTCAGAGAAGAGGGGTTAGAACAAACTTCATAAACTAACCAACCTTCACAACATGTTAGAATTTCTCCAATTCATAACAAAATTAGAAGTTTCAGAACAGAGGAAATGTTGACAAAGTCTTGCCTCTGGTACTTCTTCACAAAGTGAAACAATGATTGTTCTATTCATCTTAGCACTATGGCATGTCCCAGCAAGGATACGACCTCTGATAGAAACCCTATAGTACCAGTGAAGAGGCAATTTTATCAATATATGTCCCTAACATTTCATTTGCATTGCAGACTGGATTTATTCCAAACTGCACATTTCTCCATATTGCACATAAGCTACCAACTTGGATCTTAACATATCGCCATAACAACACAATATAGTCAAAAGCAAATAAATCAGAGAGAAGAAACAAAACAAAGCTCACCCCATATCCAAAAAAACCCACAAAACCAAGCAGGAATCTCACTTATATCAGATATAAAAATAATTTTTTGCATAGCCAACTATAAAGAATACTGGGAAGGAGAGAATAGATATGAACCTTCAATAGCCTTGCGAGGTGTCTTAAACCCTAGTCCTATAATTTGTGTTTCGCATAAATCCTATCTAAACCTGAGAAAAACTCCCGGCTGCTTCAAGAAAGCCATCTCAGTCTGCAATACAAACCGAAATGTTTGAGATTTCTGTATAAATCAATTCAGATTGAAAGTGCAAGTGTGTATACATGAGATAGAAGAACCTGCTCCGCCATTAACATTCCAATTTCCAACCAGTGGACAATAGTATAGTGAATAGAAAGATAGCCTAAGCATCAGCAAGCTAAGCCATTAAAACAGAGAAAGATTCAAACTCAACAATCAAGATGGATGAAAGTCATCTTTGGGCAACAACATCTGATGCTAACTTTTCACATTTATTTTCCATAAAAGGATCAAAGTAGCATGACAAAAAATATGTATGCATAATATAATCTATCTCAAATCACAACCCTAATTTCCCCCAAGTTCAATAAATGATCAAAACTGCTAAATTTTACATATATAGTACGTACCTAGTCCTCCCTCGCCTGCATCATTTCTAAACTAAATAACAAAAACAATTAATGTGAGATGGAAATAAAAACGAAGCAGAGCTTATAGGGTGTGATTAGTAGAAGTGTAGAACCCAATCATCATTGCCACTCCATTCACTCAGTTAAGGAAATTAAAGCTAAGCTTCCAGGCTATATATGTCTCTTCTTCACACACAAGCCCCCCTAGCCTTCAACAAAAATCATACAATTTCCATCACAATGATACAAACCATGGCTGACAACAAAAATCATACACACACAATCATACAATCTCATGGCTGACAAAATCCATACACACACATACAGTTCTCCGCTCCATTTTTTGCTATGAAAGCTAAGCATTTCCTCCAACAATTTCCCACATCGAAATTAGAGCAAAAATATTTTCTCTTAATAAGGCCATAGCTAGAAGAATTGCTTGCTGGGCTTGGTAGCACGAGCCTGTAACCCAAGTGGGAGCATTAAGATGGTGGAATGGTTGGCCATTCCCTGAAGGTTGGGCCTTGGTTGCTATCTACTGGCTTGCCCGTTCCAAGTGGTGAGTTGTGCCGTGGATACTTTGCGAAGGCAGAGACTTCTCGGTTCTTAGATTGGAGGGTATTGCGTGAGGCTGGCTTCATAGAGCAGCGAAAACCTCCTCCTCACTCTACAGTGGAAGGATAACGGGCCGGTGCATCCTCTACCCACTAGCGCCTGACGGGTCGTTCAAATTAAACCACCATCTTTTTAAAACTGTTGGACCACACAGCCGGTACATATTCTGCTGATCAAGTAAGCTGTAGCCTGTCTAATGGCTATTTTGTAACCACACAAACCACAAAGACTAAATAAGTATTCAACACTTATAGATAATCAATATATTTTTTAAGTGTCAATTAAATTTTAAATACCTTTTGAGCTAAATTATATTGTTGAAAGTGTAAAGCAAACATTCAACATATGTGAAGTTCATCTCTTCTAGGCATGTATTTCAGCATTAATTATGTTATTGAGTCAAGTACTCAGAAAGCAATCACAAAGAAAGCAGTATTATAAGGGAAAAATTGAAATAAAGCAAAAGATCCTCCCAAAAACCATAAAGCAGTATTATAAGGGAAAATTTGAAATAAAGCATAAGATCCTCCCAAAAACCATAAAGCAGCATCATATATTCTCATAGAAGGTTTTGATTTGTAGATATATGAACATAGATTTGGTAACTTTGTATAAAAGAGAATCATCTATGCTTCCATGCAAGGAAAACAACTACTAAGATATGAGGGATAAATGTAATAATGGATCAGATGAAAATTATGGCTCTAATTGATCACCTTTAGGACGGAGCTGAACAACTAAGGCCAGGTAGGATATGTCTCGACTCGAATCCTGAGCTGCGTGCTGTGTATGGTGAACCTAGCACATGGCATGATTTCAATCTATCAATCAATGTGGTCTCCATCATCAACCTACACATCAAAAGATAGTAAGATAATGTATGTCATTCTTAGAAAATAGGCTTTTTCTAAAAAGCAAGCCTCAATTTGGAGCTTCTAGAAAATTATATTTCTTTCTCTCATCCTTAAAAATACCATACCCCCTATCACTATCAACTTCACATGCAATTATGTTAGAAACTAGAATTATTGGTTACCCTTAAAACAAGAAAAGCACATATGTATGCATAATATAACCTATCCCAAATCACAACACTAATTTCCCCTAAACTCAATAAATGATCAAAACTGCTAAATTTTACATATATAGTACGTACCAAGTCCTAGGCATCCAAATTATGCTGACGCTCTTTCATCATATCATTTCCTCCCTCGCCTGCATCATTTCTAAACTAAATAATAAAAACAATTAATGTGAGATGGAAATAAAAACGAAGCAAAGCTTATAGGGTGTGATTGGATGCTGCCAGTAGAACCCAATCATCTCTGCCATTCCATTCACTCAGTTAAGCAAATTAAAGCTAAGCTTCCAGGCTATATATGACTCTGCTTCACATATAAGCCCCTCTAGCCTTCAACAAAAATCTTACAATTTCCATCACAATGATACAAAGCAAATCTCATGGCTGACAAAACCCATACACACACACACACAGTTCTCTGCTCCATTTTTTGCTATGAAAGCCAAGCATGTCCTCAAACAATTTCCCACATCGAAATTAGAGCAGAAATATTTTCTCTTAATAAGGTCGTAGCTAGAAGAATTGCTTGCTGGGCTTTGTTGCGTGAGCCTGTAACCCAAGTGGGAGCATTAAGATGGTGGAACAGTTGGCCATTCCCTGAATGCTGGGCCTTGGTTGCTATTTACTGGCTTGCCCGTTCCAAGTGGTGAGTTGTGCTGTGGGTTCTCTGCGAAGGTAGAGGCTTCTTTGGTCCTTAGATTTGGAGGGCACCGCGTGAGGCTGGCTTCACAGAGCAGCGAAAACCTCCTCCTCTCTGCAGTGGAAGGATAACGGGCCGGTGCATCCACTACCCAATAACGCCTGACGGGCTGTTGAAATTGAACCACCATCTTTTTGAAAAAGAATACTCTATAAAGTTATTTTCTGAAAATTATGCTTATCCAACATAACTCATTCTTTATGCTCAAAGCAATTAATCATCAAATGGTACAATACACAAAACTAAAGATCATACAAAATGCATATTCCCAAGTATAGTTGACTTCACCAAATTAAAATAAGAAACAAAAACATACAATTTAGGAATTAAAACAAACACAAAACATGCATTTTCTTAATCTCAACCCATTAAAATAGGGAAACTGCAGTATTAAATATTTGAAATTCTAGCTATTCATTTTAAGTGGAAAAAAAATCTCAATTTCTACCTTATAATAAAAATCCACAATGTATAACATATCACGGTTTAGGCATAAAAAAATAGCGAAATGATAATTAGCAAAGAAAAATATCTAATTCTGATTTGTGTTTGGCGGAAGAAGTTTGTTAGGGAGTAATAAATTCTGAATTTCAAAAAGGCCGCGCCATGGCTTCCATTAACGGCTACTACTACTATGCCGCCTTAATCCCACCGGAATTAGGGCTCCGTTGTACCCTTATAAGTAGGCGTCGCCGCCTTCACTTCCAAGCTCTTCAATTCTCTGTTGAGTTTCTCCGACCCGCCATTAACGAACAGATAAGAGTGCAGTGGATGATAACCTCTCTGATCTTCTTCAACTAACAACCAACATGGGGATCAGTCTGTTTCCATCGTTCCGGGAATTTCTCGTTCCCACCCAAGGAAACCGGACGTTGATCTCTGTCCCTCTGTTTGGTGTTTCAACGCCGATCAAAAACCACCGATTTCTGCCCTACCCAATCTCCAAGAATTCACCTTTATGCTCTTGTCGCCATCAAAGCCCTCCTCTGATCTTGATCTCTTTCCCGTTCCAGCCACATTTGAAGATTTCTTGTAGGACAAGAATCACTGGATAAAGAACCATTCGTCGAGGCTGTTGTTGGGTAAGGAGGATGTGAGGAAATACGTTCTGCCATTGATGGATGAGAAGAGGCGTGCGGCTTGTCAAAGCAAGGAAGGACTGATGGCATTGGGTTGATATGAGACTTTGAAAAACTGGCTTCTTCTTCCACAACTTCAATGCCCAATCTTAGTTACTTACTTGTTATTGTGCAGTGATCTGATTAGCTTAGCTGACTGATGAAATTTTGGGAGGATTCTATGTGCTGCGCTGTTTCCACTCATATATATGATAGATATGACTTTATTAAATAGCTAGTATGTCACCCGTTCTAACATAGAAATGATTAATATATGGTGGCTAAAAGTAAAATAATTTGATGGAATTTAAAATATAATAATTTTATAAATTATTAAAAATTTATTTGTAAATTACATTTTGTGTAGTGTTTAAAAAAACATCTAGAATCATCATATATTAAAATCTTTAGCCCATCAGAATTATTAATTCTCGAGACTGCTACGTACAACTGGTCATGGTTAAATATAAATTTTTTTAGACCGACATGTTATAACGTTTGTCCTTGACTTTTGTTAATTGTCATAGCGTATGAAATTTAAAACGAAGTCTTGGGTCCGAAGGAGTCGATGCCAACAGTGGGATAAGAACAGTTGTACCTGCATTATTTCCATACAGGATTTGAGCTTCAATGGTATGGTTGCCTAATTGTGTAATGATCAACCTTGTGCCGTTACAAAGTTCCAATGAGTGGTCTATATTCCTTAAAAGCATAACTGAAGATCCAACCTTTGGACACCGGAACACCACAATGGTAATTATTAGTTTAATTATTATAATAATTATTAAATTTTATATAGTAATAGATTGGGAGATAGTTTGGACGGGAAGTTGTAGAAGTAAGATTTTATTTTTATTTGGAATAAGGTTCAAATTAGGCCACTGAATGAAAAAAAAAAAGTGCAATTAGGCCACTGAACACTCGAAATGTATGCAATTTCACCTGATAGCAGGTTACCATCAATTTTAGCAGGTTACCTGCTTACGTGGCAGCTGAGTTGGCATTTTTAATAATTTTTAATAAAGTTTAATAATAAAGTTTTTTTTTAAAAAAATTATTTAAAACAAATTTAATTTTTTTTTTAATTTTTTAATTTATTTATTTTTTCAATTTATTTTAAAAAAAATTATTATTAAAAGTTATTAAAAATTATTTAAAAATTATTAAAAATGCCAACTCAGCTGCCACGTAAGCAGGTAACCTGCTAAAATTGATGGTAACCTGCTATGCGGTGAAATTGCATACATTTAGAGTGTTCAGTGGCCTAATTGTACGTTTTTTGCTGTTCAGTGGTCTAATTGCATCTTTTTTTCGTTCAGTGGCCTAATTGCATTTTCAGGTTACGTTCAGTGGCCAATTTGAACCTTATTCCTTTTTATTTATAGTATAGATATAGATATAGTTTATCAATTAATCACCCATCTAAAAAAAAGTTTCTCATACAAAGTTTATAAGGAACAGATTAAAGCTACATTGGCTCTCTTTTAAGTTTTAACAGCCAAACAAGTATTCTATGGCCATGTGAATAAGTCTGTATACACTAAAGATGGCTAAAAAAAACAAACAAGAATACCTGTATATGTCACGCACACTTGGACACTTATGAGATTACTTATAATGACTTTGGCCCTTTTCAGAGTTGTCAAACTAGGAAGCTGTAGATTTGCTTTGTTGTGTATAGGACTAAGATGTATGCATAATATAAGCTATTTCAAATCACAACTCTAATTTTCTCTAAACTCAATAAATGATCAAAACTGCTAAATTTTACATATATAGTACGTACCTAGTCCTCCCTCGCTGCATCATTTCTAAACAAAATATGAGATGGAAATAAAAACGAAGCAAAGCTTATAGGGTGTGATTGGATGCTGCCAGTAGAACCCAATCATTTCTGCCATTCCATTCAGTCAGTGAAGCAAATTAGAGCTTCCTGGCTATATATGTCTCTGCTTCACATATAAGCCCCTCTAGTTGGCCTTCAACAAAAACCATTCAATTTCCATTACAATGATACAAAGAAAATCTCATGGCTGACAAAACCCATATACACACACAGTTCTCTGCTCCATTTTTTTGCTATGAAACCCAAGCATGTCCTCCAACAATTTCCCACATCGAATTGAAATTAGAGCATAAATATTTTCTCTTAATAAGGCCGTAGCTAAAAGAATTACTTGCTGGGCTTGGTAGCACGAGCTTGTAACCCGAGGAGGAGCATTAAGATGGTGGAACAATTGGCCTTTCCCTAAAGGGGGCTTTGGATGCTATCTACTAGCTTGCCCGTTCCAAGTGGTGAGTTGTGCCGTGGATTCTCTGCGAAGGTGGAGGCTTCTCGGTCCTTAGATTGAAGGGCACCGCGTGAGGCTGGCTTCACAGAGCAGCCTCCACCCACTAGCGCCTGACGGGTCGTCCAAATCGAACCACCATCTTTTTCAACTGTTGGGAAGTCATTTTCTTTCCTTACATTAATAGGTATGTTTATCTCACTTTTTTAATCTTTCATTCTATTCAGAAAATAGACTACAACAGTGTTCAAATTGATATTTCAACTATATATATATGTACCTTGCCAATACCATAGAAACAGCAAATTAAAGAATAATTTGGTGAATATGAGGGTTGAATAACAGATTAGAGCAGTGTGTTGATTAAGTACTTTTTGGAAAAGATAGATGATACACATTCTCCTGGATCTGCTGAGTAAGTTGTAGCCTGTCTAATGGTTGCGCAGTGACTATTTTGTAACCACACAATTAAGCTATTAGTAATCGGTTGGCCAATCACTCTGCTCCATCTTGTGTAAGTCTTAGAATGTATTGAGATCTTCTGTTTATAGTGGATAAAAGGAGAAGCTGTTGAGATTGATAAACATATATAATAGCTCAACATTCAACAAATCAGAGTGGCGCAGCGGAAGCGTGGTGGGCCCATAACCCACAGGTCCCAGGATCAAAACCTGGCTCTGATAGAGTAAAACTATTTTCTCAATAGTTTACTATCCAAGTTAAGATTGAATTCTGGTTGGGTTTGGGAGCATTAAGAGATGGTGGAACAGCGGAGGCTTCTCGGTCCTTAGATTGGAGCACCAGTGCGAAAACACCAACCCCCTATAATGTAAGGTGTGCCCCGCGCCGGGGCTTGGTAGCGAGCAAAACACCAACCCCAACCCCGGGGCTTGGTAGCGAGCAAAACACCAACCCCCTAATGTAAGGTGTGCCCCGCGCCGGGGCTTGGTAGCGAGCATTAAGAGATGGTGGAACAGCAAATGCTTCTCGGTCCTTGGATTATATTGGAGGGCACTGCGTGCGAAAACACCACCTCCTAATGTAAGGTGTGCCTCGGGCCGGGGCTTGGTAGCGAGCATTAAGAGATGGTGGAACAGTGGAGGCTTCTTGGTCCTTAGATTGGAGGGCACCGCGTGCGAAAACACCACCTCCTAATGTAAGGTGTGCCTTGGGCAGAAAGTCTCCTAATGTACGGTGCGCCTCAGACCGTCCAAATAAAACGGGTACACATGAAGTCATCATTTTATTTCCTTTCACATTAATAGGTTTATCTCACTTTTTTGACCTCATAATTCTTTCTTGTATAATCTTTCATTCTATTTTATTTTTTTCAATTTAGGAAAAACACTTTTACAACCACATTTTTTTTACATTCATCTTCCAAATTTAATTTAGGAACCTTCACTTCCAATTTAGACTGCCACCACCTGGTGTTCTAGAGAATGTTGTATGATCTCTTTTGACCTCATAATTCTTTCTATTAGCTTTGTATAATATACAGTGATACCTGTTCTTGTGATACTAGGAAAATATTCTAGTTACAATCATCACCCCCACTACAATCAATTATTTATGGCTTCATGATTCCCTGGAAAAATTTTTTGAGCAGTTTATCCAAGATTGTTTGTTGGAAACTTCTTAACCAAATTGATATTTCAGAAAACAGACTACAACAGAGTTCAAATTGATATTTCAACTATATATATATATGTACGTTGCCAATACCATATATAGAAACAGCAAAGAATAATGTAAGGTCAATATGACGGTTGAGACTTATTGAGTCAAGTACTCAGAAGACAATCACAAAGAAAGCAGTATCATAAGGGAAAATTATTTATGGCTCTAATTGATCACCTTATAAGTTTGTATAAAAGAGTTGGCATACAAGGTAGGAGAATCATCATATCTATGCTTCCATGCAAGGAAAACAAGTACTAAGATATGAGGGATAAATGTAATAATGGATGAAAATTATTTATGGCTCTAATTGATCACCTTTCATTAGGACGGAGCTGAACAACTGATCGAGGGTAGGATATGTCTCGACTCGAATCCTGAGGTGCGTGCTATGTATGGTGAACTCTCCTCTGCAAGGTTTTTCAGAGAAGAGAAGAGAGGTTAGAACAATCTTCATAAACTAACCAATCTTCACAACATGTTATAATCCTCTTCCTAGAATTATGAGTAGATATCTTTACATATATAAATGTGTTTGAGTCACCCAAAAATTAAAGGGCCATCATATTCCTTCCTATGATGAAATAGTCAACTCTAGCTAAGACATTACCTTATCAAAAACAGGGAAAATGTGATGTACTCGTTCAAATAGTTGATTGAGAAACTTGCTATTTAATTTGATTTATGCACCCCGGCCTCTGCATGCAGTGTATAAGTAGTTCAATTACTTAAAACATGCTATTTGTCTACAGAAAATATAACAGTAGTTAATAAAGATTTAAGCATAATCGATCTCAAACCAAGCAGGCATCGTCTCACTTATATCAGATATAAAAATAATTTTTTCACAATACACAAACCGGAGGGACAGAATAGATATGAACCTTCAATAGCTCCAACATGGATGAATGTTTCTTTCACACCCAAACTATTAACATTCCAACCAATGGACAATAGTATAGTGAATACAAAGATAACCTAAGCATCAGCCATATAAAACAGAGAAAGATTCAAACTCAACAATCAAGTTACCTATGGCAACAACATCTGCTGCTAACTTTTCACATTTAGCATACATAAAAGGATCAAATTAGCATGACAAAAAATCTGTATGCATAATCTAATCTATCTCAATTCACAACCCTAATTTCCCCTAAACTCAATAAATCATCAAAACTACTAAATTTTACATCTATAGTACGTACCTAGTCCTAGGTTTCAAAATAATGCTGACGCTCTTTCATCTTTTCCTCCCTCGCCTGCATCATTTCTAAACTAAATAATAAAAACAATTACTGTTAGATGGAAATAAAAACGAAGCAAAGCTTATAGGGTGTGATTAGTAGAACCCAATCATCTCTGCCATTCCATTTACTCAGTTAAGCAAATTAAAGCTTCCAAGCTATATATGTCTCTGCTTCACATATAAGCCCCCTTAGCCTTCAACAAAAATCATACAAAGCAAATCTCATGGCTTACAAAACCCATACACACACACAAACAGTCCAAACACAGTTCTCTGCTCCATTTTTTGCTATGACAGCCAAGCATGTCCTCCAACAATTTCCCACATCGAAATTAGAGGAGAAATATTTTTTCTTAATAAGGCCGTAGCTAGAAGAATTACTTGCTGGGCTTGGTAGCGCGAGCTTGTAACCTGAGTGGGAGCATTAAGATGGTGGAACAGTTGGCCTTTCCTTGAAGGCTGGGCCTTGGTTGCTATCTACTGGCTTGCCCGTTCCAAGTGGTGAGTTCGCAGAGGCTTCCCGGTGCCCTTAGATTGGAGGGCGCACTGCGTGAGGCTGGCTTCACAGAGCAGTGAAAACCTTCTCCTCTCTGCAGTGGAAGGATAGGATAACGGGCCGGTGCATCCTCTACCCACTAGCACCTGATGGGCTGTCCAAATCGAACCATCATCTTTTTTCCAACCGTTGGGCCACACAAAAAGGGTACACTGAAGTCATTTTCTTTCCTTTCAAATTAATAGGTATGTTTATCTCACTTTTTAAATCTTTCATTCTATTCAGAAAACAGACTACAGCAGTGTTCAAATTGATATTTCAACTATATATATATGTACCTTGCCAATACCATATATAGAAACAGCAAATTAAAGAATAATTTGGTGAATATGAGGGTTGAATAACAGATCAGAGAAGTGTGTTGATTAAGTATTTTTTGGAAAAGATATGATGATACACATTCTACCGGATCTGCTGATCCAGTAAGCTGTAGCCTGTCTAATGGCTATTTTGTAACCACACAATTAAGCTATTAGTGGCATTTGGAGCCTATCCAACCACAAAGACTAAATAAGTATTCAACACTTAAAGATAATCCATATATATTTTAAGTTTTTGAGCTAAATTATATTGTTGAAAGTGTAAAGCAAACATTCAACATATGTGAAGTTCATCTCTTCGAGGCCGGCATATATGTATTTCTGCATTAATTATGTTATTGAGTCAAGTACTCAGAACACAATTAATCACAAAGAAAGCCCGCAGTATCATAAGGGAAAAATTGAAACAAAGCATAATAAGATCCTCCCAAAATTAATAATATATTCTCAGAGAATTGAAGGTTTTGATTTGTAGATATATGAAGATGAGAGAGTTGAGAGATTTGGTAACTTTGTATAAAAGAGAATGATCTATACTCCCATGCAAGGAAAACAAGCACTAAGATATGAGGGATGTAATAATGGATGAAAATTATTTATGGCTCTAATTAATTGATCACCTTTAGGACGGAGCTGAACATCTGATCGAGGGTAGGATATGTCTCGACTCGAATCTTGAGGTGCGTGCTATGTATGGTGAACTCTCCTCTGCAAGTTAAGGTTTTTGAGCAAGTCCACTTTTCGATCTTCAGAGAAGAGGGCCGAGGTTAGAACAAACTTCATAACTAACCTAATTCAGAACATGTTAGAATCTTCTTCCTAGAATGATGAGTAAATATGTTTACATAAATGTGTTTCAGTCACCCAAAAATTAAAGGGCCATCATATCCCTTCCTATGATATGATGAAATATGAATACTAAATGAAATAGTCAACTCTAGCTAAGACATTAATTACCTTAACGAAAACAAGGAAAATGTGCTTAGTTTGTTCAAATAGTTGAGAAACTTGCTATTTAATTTGTGTACAGAAAAAATAACAATTAATAAAGATTTAAGCATAATCCATCTCAAACCTCAAAAAATGGAATGACCATATACAAGCTAGCATGATATCAATCTATCAATCAATGTGGTCTCCAAAATAACTCATTCTTTATGCTCAAAGCAAGCATCAATGCTACAATACACACAAGACATAATATATCAGTTTTTCCTCTTCTTCTTATTTGTTTGTATTCTACAGTAGTTCCTACGAACAATGATTGTTCTATTCATCTTAGCACTATGGCATGTCCCAGCAAGGATACGACTTCTGATAGAAACAGTACCAGTGAAGAGGCAATTTTATCAATATATGTCCCTAAAATCAAGAAACACAACTTTTTTAGAATCAAGCTCAAACCACATTTTAGATAGAAAGCACAAATTTCCCACAAGTATCTCATAGCATGCAAAGGATAGTATGAGCATATTAGAGACCCGAGCAGTACCATTGCATCACATAAATTGGTCTAATACACCAATATCACATAACTAGTAGCATGCTATAGATATATATAATTAGAATAAACACTAAGGGTGTGTTTGGTTGACAGGTTTAGCTCTAAGGAATGGGTATCAAAGTGATTGGTACTGTTTGGTTGATAGGTTTTTAGAACACTACTATAGGTTTCAAATATCCCATTAATCGAAAAACCCATACCGAAATTAAATAAAGGTATCATCCAATTTCATTCCTTTATTTCAGCATTATTGATAATCATTCTCATTCCATCCTACTACCAAACAGCATTTGGAGTATAAATTAAGGTTCCACACAGCTTTTCCAATGTGCAAAATCATAAATGTTGAAGTGTTGAACCATCTAATTGCCTCACTCCTTATTGTCTTCAATCAGTTCTCCATTTTATAAGCAGATATAGGGCAATCACATTAATAATTAAAGATCCCAGTAATTGTCAAGCTTGATATAAGTTGGTCTAATATATATAATCAAATCACTACTTTCATATTTATGGCTTGAAATTTGCATTACAGACTGGATTTAATTTATTCCAAACTACACATTTCTCCCTATTGCACATAAGCTACCAACTTGGATCTTAACATATCGCCATAACAACACATTATAGTCAAAAGCAGATAAATCAGAGAGAAGAAACAAAATAAAGCTCACCCCATATCCAAAAAAACCCACAAAACGAACCAAGCAGGAATCTCACTTATATCAGATATAAAAATAATTTTTTGCATAGCAAACTACAAAGAATACTGGGAGGGAGAGAATAGATATGAACCTTCAATAGCCTTGCGAGGTGTCTTAAACCCTAGTCCAATGTTCGCATAAATCCTATCTAAACCTGAGAAAAACTCCCGGCTGCTTCAAGAAAAAGCCTTCTCAGTCTGCAATACAAACCGAAATGTTTGAGATTTCTCTATAAATCAATTCAGATTGAAAGTGCAAGTGTGTATACATGAGATAGAAGAACCTGCTCCACCATTAACATTCCAATTTCCAACCAGTGGACAAAAAATTCAGCAATAACATCTGATGCTAACTTTTCACATTTAGTATCCATAAAAGGATCAAATTAGCCTGACAAAAAATATGTATGCATAATATAATCTATCTCAAATCACAACCCTAATTTCCCCTAAGTTCAATAAATGATCAAAACTGCTAAATTTTACATACATAGTACGTACCTAGTCCTCCCTCGCCTGCATCATTTCTAAACTAAATAACAAAAACAACTAATGTGAGATGGAAATAAAAACGAAGCAGAGCTTATAGGGTGTGATTAGTAGAAGTGTAGAACCCAATCATCGCTGCCACTCCATTCACTCAGTTAAGGAAATTAAAGCTAAGCTTCCAGGCTATATATGTCTCTTCTTCACATGTAAGCCCCCCTAGCCTTCAACAAAAATCATACAATTTCCATCACAATGATACAAACCAAATCTCATGGCTGACAAAACCCATACACACACAAACAGTTCTCCGCTCCATTTTTGCTATGAAAGCTAAGCATTTCCTCCAACAATTTCCCACATCGAAATTAGAGCAAAAATATTTTCTCTTAATAAGGCCATAGCTAGAAGAATTGCTCGCTGGGCTTGGTAGCACGAGCTTGTAACCCAAGTGGGAGCATTAAGATGGTGGAATGGTTGGCCATTCCCTGAAGGTTGGGCCTTGGTTGCTATCTACTGGCTTGCCCATTCCAAGTGGTGAGTTGTGCTGTGGATACTTTGCGAAGGCAGAGACTTCTTGGTCCTTAGATTGGAGGGTACTGCGTGAGGCTGGCTTCACAGAGCAGCGAAAACCTCCTCCTCTCTACAGTGGAAGGATAACGGGCTGGTGCATCCTCTACCCAGTAGCGCCTGAAGGGTTGTCCAAATTAAACCACCAGTTTTTTTAAACTGTTGGACCACACAGCCCGTACAACAATGAAAAGATGATACATATTCTCCCGGATCTGCTGATCGAGTAAGCTGTAGCCTGTCTAATGGCTATTTTGTAACCACACAATTAAGCTATTAGTGGCATTTGGAGCCTATCCAACCACAAAGACTAAATAAGTATTCAACACTTATAGATAATCAATATATTTTTTAAGTGTCAATTAAATTTTAAATACCTTTTGAGCTAAATTATATTGTTGAAAGTGTAAAGCAAACATTCAACATATGTGAAGTTCATCTCTTCTAGGCATGTATTTCTGCATTAATTATGTTATTGAGTCAAGTACTCAGAAAACAATCACAAAGAAAGCAGTATTATAAGGGAAAAATTGAAATAAAGCAAAAGATCCTCCCAAAAACCATAAAGCAGTATCATATATTCTCATAGAAGATTTTGATTTGTAGATATATGAACATAAATTTGGTAACTTTGTATAAAAGAGAATCATCTATGCTTCCATGCAAGGAAAACAACTACTCAGATATGAGGGATAAATGTAATAATGGATCAGATGAAAATTATGGCTCTAATTGATCACCTTTAGGACGGAGCTGAACAACTGAGGCCGGGTAGGATATGTGTTGACTCGAATCCTGAGCTGCGTGCTGTGTATGGTGAACCTAGCACATGGCATGATTTCAATCTATCAATCAATGTGGTCTCCATCATCAACCTACACATCAAAAGATGGTAAGATAATGCATGTCATTCTTAGAAAATAGGCTTTTTTCTAAAAAGCAAGCCTCAATTTGGAGCTTCTAGAAAATTATATTTCTTTCTCTCATCCTTAAAATACCATACCCCCTATCACTATCAACTTCACATGCAATTATGTTAGAAACTAGAATTATTGGTTACCCTTAAAACAAGAAAAGCACATATGTATGCATAATATAACCTATCCCAAATCACAACACTAATTTCCCCTAAACTCAATAAATGATCAAAACTGCTAAATTTTACATATATAGTATGTACCAAGTCCTAGGCTTCCAAATTATGCTGACGCTCTTTCATCATATCATTTCCTCCCTCGCCTGCATCATTTCTAAACTAAATAATAAAAACAATTAATGTGAGATGGAAATAAAAACGAAGCAAAGCTTATAGGGTGTGATTGGATGCTGCCGGAAGAACCCAATCATCTCTGCCATTCCATTCACTCAGTTAAGCAAATTAAAGCTTTCAGGCTATATATGTCTCTGCTTCACATATAAGCCCCGCTAGCTTTCAACAAATATCATACAATTTCCATCACAATGATACAAAGCAAATCTCATGGCTGACAAAACCCACACACACACACACACAGTTCTCTGCTCTATTTTTTGCTATGAAAGCCAAGCATGTCCTTGAACAATTTCCCACATCGAAATTAGAGCAGAAATATTTTCTCTTAATAAGGCCGTAGCTAGAAGAATTGCTTGCTGGGCTTGGTAGCGCGAGCCTATAATCCAAGTGGGAGCATTAAGATGGTGGAACAGTTGGCCTTTCCTTGAAGGCTGGGCCTTGGCTGTTATCTATTGGCTTGCCCGTTCCAAGTGGTGAGTTGTGCCATGGGTTCTCTGCGAAGGCAGAGGCTGCTTCTTGGTCCTTAGATTGGAGGGCAGTGCGTGAGGCTGGCTTCACAGAGCAGCGAAAACCTCCTCCTCTCTGCAGTGGAAGGATAACTGGCCAATGCATCCACTACCCAATAATGCCTGACGGGCTGTCTAAATTGAACCACCATCTTTTTGAAAAAGAATACTCTATAAAGTTATTTTCTGAAATTGTGCTTATCCAACATAACTCATTCTTTATGCTCAAAGCAATTAATCATCAATGGTACAATACACAAAATTAAAGATCATACAAAATGCATATTCCGAAGTATAGTTGACTTCAGCAAATTAAAATAAGAAACAAAAACATACAATTTAGGAATTAAAACAAACACAAAACATGCATTTTGTTAATCTCAACCCATTAAAATAGGGAAACTGCAGTGCTAAACATTTGCAATTCTAGCTATTCAATTTAAGTGGAAAAAAAAATCTCAATTTCTACCTTATAATAAAAATCCACAATGTATAACATATCACGGTTTAGGCTTTAAAAAAATAACGAAATGATAATTAGCAAAGAAAAATATCTAATTCTGATTTGTGTTTGGCGGAAGAAGTTTGTTAGGAAGTAATAAATTCTGAATTTCAAAAAGGAGGCGCCATGGCTTCCATTAACGGCTACTACTACTATGCCGCCTTAATCCCACCGGAATTAGGGCTCCGTTGTACCCTTATAAGTAGGCGTCGCCGCCCTCACTTCCAAGCTCTTCAATTCTCTGTTGAGTTTCTCCAATCCGCCATTAACGAACAGATAAGAGCCACATTTGAAGATTTCTTATAGGACAAGAATGTGGATAAAGAACCATTCGTCGAGGCTGTTGTTGGGTAAGGAGGATGTGAGGAAATACGTTCTGCCATTGATGGATGAGAAGAGGCGTGCGGCTTGTCAAAGCAAGGAAGGACTGATGGCATTGGGTTGATATGAGACTTTGAAAAACTGGCTTCTTCTTCCACAACTTCAATGCCCAATCTTAGTTACTTACTTGTTATTGTGCAGTGATCTGATTAGCTTAGCTGACTGATGAAATTTTGGGAGGATTCTATGTGCTGCGCTGTTTCCACTCATATATATGATAGATATGACTTTATTAAATAGCTAGTATGTCACCCGTTCTAACATAGAAATGATTAATATATAGTGGCTAAAAGTAAAATAATTTGATGGAATTTAAAATACAATAATTTTATAAATTATTGAAAATTTATTTGTAAATTACATTTTGTGTAGTGTCTAAAAAAAACATCTAGAATCATCATATATTAAAACCTTTAGCACATCAGGATTATTAATTCTCGAGATTGCTACGTACAACTGGTCATGGTTAAATACAAGTTTTTTTTAGACCGACATGTGATAACGTTTGTCCTTGACTTTTGTTAATTGTCATAGCGTATGAAATTTAAAACGAAGTCTTGGATCCAAAGGAGTCGATGCCAACAGTGGGATAAGAACAGTTGTACCTGCATTATTTCCACACAGGATTTGAGCTTCAATGATATGGTTGCCTAATTGTGTAATGATCAACCTTGTGCCGTTACAAAGTCCCAATGCGTGGTCTATATTCCTCAAAAGCATAACTGGAGATTCAACCTTTATTGTTGAAGAATGGTTTGGGACACCGGAACACCACAATGGTAATTATTAGTTTAATTACCATAATAATTATTAAATTTTATATAGTAATAGATTGGGAGATAGGTTGGACGGGAAGTTGTAAAAGTAAGATTTTGTTTTTATTTATAGTATAGATATAGATATAGTTTATCAATTAATCACCCATCTAAAAGAAGGAGAAAAAAAAGCCATATTATACATGAATTATTACATATATAATAATTTAGTGTCTTATACTAGACAAGAAATTAAATATTTATCAATGCTCTTATATTAGACAAATAAAAAAAAATCACATAAAGAAGAGTTTGGTCAGTAAAAGGATTGGAACTACTAATATTTCAAGGGTAGGCTAGCAAAGAAATAAAAATCATAAAATCTAATTTATATATATTAACAAGATAAATTATATAAAGGTTATACCCATCATATTAAAATCCTAATTCGATTACAGTTGGCCTATCAATCATCATACTAAAATACTATATTTCTAATTGGTTTGAGATTAACTTAAGGTTTCCCAATCATACTAAAATCATTAAACATAATAACTAGCTAATACTATATAAACCCTTCATCATTCTATAATTCTCTTCATCATTCTATAATTTTCTTCATCATTCTATAATTTTCTTTCATCATTATACAAGCTATTTAGATATAATAATTAATCATGTTTACCAAGGTTGCTATGCTGTTTTGGTTGTATTGTCTTCTCCTACAAGCATTAACTTTATATTATTTATGTTACTTCAAAAATGGCAAACTTTAGAATCCTATTCAGGTTTATGAGTTTCATTACAGCTTTTCAGCTTATTCTGATTATCCTTTACACCTTGTTCAACCTCTCTCTTGAATGGAGCAACAATGAATACATTGATGATGATGATGATTATGATTTCATTGATGATGATGATAATAGTGGTGATGATGACAATGATAGCGATGATGATGACGACGACGATAGTGGTGACGATGTTGACGATGATAGTAGTGAGGATGTCGACGATGATAGTAGTGATAATGATGACGACGATGATGGGGGTGACAATAGTGACGATGATGACAATAGTAATAATAGCGACGGATGGGTAAGACTTAAAACTGGATGTGAAAAGTATGAGTAAAATTGTTGCATTGTATAACTCTTTCTTATATATAGTTAGAAATTATTCGACTTGTACGGATTATATTAATAGGTAGATTTTATTATTACATTTGTTTTCTAATTGTGGTTGTTATTTTTTATAATTCTACTTTTAGAAGTAATCCCTCAACTATTCGAGATTTATTTAATAAAGAGTTAATAACCAATTTGGTCCTCCGACTATTGCGAAACTAGCGATTTGATCCTCGACTATCATCCTTACCAAGTTAAGTCCTCAACTTTATAATTTTTACCCGATCGTCTCCTCTTCCTTGCTTCGTCTCCGCTGCTCACTATCGCGTTCGCTTCGTCACCTTTTCCCGTGCGTCATAACAGACGTTCAAAACAAAAAAAGAGACTTGCCAGGCACAAATTTTCAGCTCGAGAGTGTAACCTCCTAGGTGAGGAAGGAAGGGAATGATGAAGAAGAAATAGAAGAATTGAGTTGGGATGACAGGAAACCCACACACTTGTCGTCCTGGTTCGTGGTTGGAATCGCTCAGCCCGCCACCGCCAACGGCCCGGTGTTTTTTGCCGTTGCTTGCCGGAAGGAGAGCAGAGAGAGGGCAACGTTTTAATCAAACAAAGTTAGGTATCTGGCAGTTGTGACAAAGAAAAAGGGAAAAAGCAAGAGAAGGGGATAGGTGGATGCTGGCGGTGTAGTATGAAAGCCAATGCAGTGGAAGGAAAGAGAAAAAGAATAAAGAAAGGTAGAAAAGAAAAAGAAAAAGGCATGGTGCATTCATCTGATCTGCTCTAGAATGGAGAGGAGCTTGGTCTTGGCCGATTCACAGATCTTCTATGGTATCCTTCTTTTTATTTCTTTTTCTTTCTCTTCTGTTTTCTTTCTTCTTCGTCGGAAAGCCATCCACAGTAGTCACTGCCACTGCACCAACTTCTATAACTATTGTCATAGGCAGAGCAGGAAAAATGCAAATGCTCGTGTTCGTTTGTATATATGAATATATACGGAGTAATATACATTATTTCTCAAAGAGGAAAAGGGTTGTTGGTTATTCTCTTCGAAAACGATGAAATCAAGGGCTGGCAGGGATACCATTCCCGAACTCCGGCGCCCAACTCTCTGCATAATGTGTACTTCATTCCAGCCCAGTGGCCAAATCCGACAGCGACTTCATCATTGTCTAAATGACGGACAATATAATGTAAATACTGCAAATTAAATTTTATAAGGAACAGATTAAAGCTACATTGGCTCTCTTTAAAGTTTTAACAGCCAAACAAGTATTTTATGGCCCTGTGAATAAGTCTGTATACACTAAAGAAGGCTAAAAAAAAAAAATAAGAATACATGTATATGTCACCAACAGTTGGAACAATTATGAGATTACTGATTTGTACAACTAGAAAACTGTGGATTTGCTTTGTTGTGTATATGACTAAGATGTATGCATAATATAATCTTTTTTTTTTAATGCTACGAGCTCTATTACAATGTAGTATCTGGTTCATATATTTTCTCAACCTACTGAAACACAAAGAACCAATAACGCCTCACTGGGGCTCAAACTCACAACCTTTTAAATGAAAGTCCAACCCGGGTACCATTAAACCACATAGTCCTGGTGTATGCATAATATAATCTAGTTCAAATGACAACCCTAATTTCCCCTAAACTCATTAAATGATCAAAACTGTTAAATTTTGCATATATAGTACGTACCTAGTCCTAGGCTTCCAAATTCTGATTAGTAGAACCCAATCATCTCTGCCATTCCATTCACTCAATGAAGCAAATTAAAGCTTCCAGGCTATATATATATGTCTCTACTTCACATATAAGCCCCCTTAGCTGGCCTTCAACAAAAACCATTCAATTTCCATTACAGTGATACAAAGCAAATCTCATGGCTGACAAAACCCATACACATTATGACACCCACAAAATCCACACTCCAATCCATGAATTAATTGAGTAATTAATTCTATTTCTCTGGAGGAATTGATTCTTAAAATCCTGATTTTTGATACTCAAGGACTAGTATTTGACTAATCAATCTTTAAGTGGTGTTGTACCTTGTGCTTTGAGAGGAGTTCCCTTGTTCCTCACACTTTCTAAGAGTTAGTAAGGGTATCCTTGTCTTTTCACCAAGAGTTAGTTTTGTAACCTAAACCTAGAAGACTTCTTCATTTTTCATCCCTTACAATTTCTAGAAAATATCTCTACCTTCTCTCTAGAAAAGAAGAGTAGCTTGTTCTTCAAGCCTAGTGAGACCTTTGTCAAGATTCCAAGTTTTGCTTCCAAGATTCAATCTTTCCTCTATTTGGGCATCTAGAAGGGTAAGATCTAAGCTTGTCTAGTCTTTTTGGTTCCATCTTAGTTGTCTTTTCTTAAAGGTAGGATCTTTATGATCTTTTGGTTTGATCTTGAAGTGGGTTTGGCTAGTGAGCTTAGTGGAGAGCTTGTTGTGGTGTAAGAGGAGTCTTTTGGTCTTCAAGGGGTAACCCATGCTCTACAAAACCTATTTTGCTTACCTATATATGATTTCTTGGCTTCTATTTGTGTTTTGCTATGAAATGTGAGAGTTTATGCATTTATCTTGTGATATTGCATATCTAGAGCGTGTGTTTAGGGTTCCTTTGTGCCATTGCTTGGCATTTTCCTTGGTTCAAGTCATTTTGTTGTGTTTGGTGAGACTTGGTGTGTTTTGGACTTGAATTTGTGTTTGGAGGAGAAAATCCCCGAAGGGATTTTTTGTGGTACAGGGACGTACCCGGGGCGAAACGGCGGGCGGGGTACCACCCGCCGGCCTACCCGCGGGGAACGTGTCGCCCTGTGGGTAGTGTACCCGCGGGCGGGACCACGGGTGGGGCACTACCCGTGGGTCCACCCGCGGGGAACACGGTGGAGTTGGTTCGGGATTTATTCCCCGTGATTCGTTTGTCTCGGTGTTTGATCTTTTGACTTCCCGTTGTTCTTTGTAGAACTATTTGAGTGTCTTCTTGATGTTTCGTAGGTCTAGAGCTTTATGGTAGGTATCCATGTAGGATCTTTGGTGTCTTGATTCGTGCTAAGTGTTCAACTTTGTGTTTCGTTGAACCAAGAAGTGTCTTGTGTGTTCCTCGAAACTATCTTGAGTTTCCCCGTTGTTAAGCATGCTAGTTCATTGTCTTAATACTAGCGTGTGTGTTGTTCGTACCTTCCGTTTGGTTGATGATAACTTGCGTTATTCATTGTTGTTGTCGTTGGGTTGTGACCCGTTCCTTGATCGAGTGTGTTTCATACCTTCTTTGCAATCTGTTGATTGATTCATGTGAGTGGTGGTGCGTGTGTGGCTCTACCTGGATTGCACGATTAGTGGTATGTGACGCTAGTCACCAAGGTATTGCAGCGGTCCTCGTGGTGGCCGTGACGTGATTATGGAGTTGTGGCTGAGTCCACGTGATTGGGGGATAACATTGTGTTATCCGGGGCATGTGTCGTCGTGATTGGTGGGTTTCCGTTGGTGGTTATAGGTAGGGGACGACGGTCCCGGCGGAATAAGGTTGGACTTGGCTGTACAGGGGTTTTTTGGAGGTAATGGTTGGCTTTGAAGGTACAAGGTTGGGGGTAGCCATAAGGTTGGAACAGGGCATAAGGAAGGCATATCAACTCGTGATGGGTGATGTCACGAGGGCTTGTGTAGCCGTTGTGGTGAGTTCTCTTCTCTCGTAACGTGTGTAGTCACGGAGCCTTGTGGTGTTTTGGCATGTGTTGCCGTTGGGTGAGTCTTTATCCTTGTGTGTGGTTAACCTTTGTGGTTGGGATGTGTTCCCGGTGTTATCCTTGTGAGTGGTGAGTCTTGTGTTGTCTTCTGATCTTGGCTTTTGACTTATATATATGTATTCCGTTTCGAAAATGGTTTTTTATATCTTATATCTACCTATTTATGATGCTTAACAGTATTGGTGGGTTACCAGCATCTTTCGCTGACCGGGCGTCGCCCCGATGTTTATCTTTGTGTTCTTTCAGGTGTTGAGTAGTCGAGCGCGATGTCTAGAGCCGGTAGCTTAGCGCCTGTACCTTTAGATTGTGTTTTTGTGGCCTGCGAGCCAATGGTTTTAGACTGTTTATAGTTTGATGTTTTGGGATAGTGATACACTTGCAGATTGTTAGCCTTAGCATTTATCGGGTGTGGTAGACGTGGCATAACACCCCTGTTTAGGATTTCTTTTATCCAGTTTTCGTTTCCTTCCGTTGTGCTAGTGTTTGTGTTAATCTGCATGTGTTAAGACTTGTTTTTAGGTCTTGTTTTTGGGGGGTGTTACACACACACACCGAGTTCTCTGCTCCATTTTTTGCTATGAAACCCAAGCATGTCCTCCAACAATTTTCCACATCGAAATTAGAACAGAAATATTTTCTCTTAATAAGGCAGTAGCTAGAAGAATTGCTCGCTGGACTTGGTAGCGTGAGTTTGTAATCCAAGTGGGAGCATTAAGATGGTGGAACAGTTGGCCTTTCCCTGAAGGCTGGGCCTTGGCTGCTATCTACTGGCTTGCCCGTTCCAAGTGGTGAGTTGTGTTGTCGGTTCTCTGCGAAGGTAGAGGCTTCTCGGTCTTTAGATTGGAGGACACCGCGTGAGGTTGGCTTCATAGAGTAGCGAAAACCTCCTCCTTGACGGGGTCGTCCCAATTAAACCACCATTAAAAAAAAAAAAAAAAAAAAAAAAAAAAAAAAAAAAAAAGGTTAGAAAGCCTCCTAATGTGAGGTGTTTCCGGTGTAAGAAAAAGGGTACACAAAAGTTTTTTTTTTTTCCTTTTAAATTAATAGGTATGTTTAGAAACTAGAATTGGTTACCCTTAAAAGAAGAAAAGCAGTCATTAATGTGCAATCCAACTATCAGTTTAGGCTTTTAGCTGAGATGAAACACATGCTTCAATTTGGTATCAGAGCCAGACCTTTCAAATCTCAGCGCACCCACCACACACGTGAGGGAGCGTGTTGAGCCACTATTAATGTGCAATCCAACTATCAGCTTAGGCTTTTAGTTAAGATGAAGCACATGCTTCAATTCAAAGCAATTAAGCATCAATGCTACAATACACAAAATAAAAGATCATACAAAATGCATATTCCCAAGTAGTTCACTTCACCAAATTAAAATAAGAAACAAAAACATACAATTTAGGAATTAAAACAAACAAAAAACATGCATTTTGTTAATCTCATCCCATTAAAATACGGAAACTGCAGTGCTAAATATTTGCAACTCTAGCTATTCATAACAAAAGAAACATATCTTCTTGGTTTTTCGGCTTTAAAAAAAAAAACATAACGAAATGATAATTAGCAAAGAAAAATATCCTTTTGTTTGTTAAGTTTACATTTAATTCTGATTTCGATCTCTTTGGCGGAAGAAGTTTGTTAGGGAGTAATAAATTCTGAATTTCAAAAAGGCCGCGCCATGGCTTCCATTAACGGCTACTACTACTACGCCGCTTTAACCCCACCGGAATTAGGGCTCCATTGTACCATTATATATATTCGTAAAAATTAAATCCCTTAGTACTATTTTCGTACTAGTTTTGATGAAATTATTTTTCAGTAAAATAAATCTCTATTGTCAGTAATATATATTTCGTATATATATATTATTTTTGATTTTGTATCAAAATTGATTGGAATTAATTTTTAAAAAAATTAAATTCCATATTTTTGTATATATATATATATATATATATATATATATATATATATATATATATATATATATATATATATATATATATATAGTATGATACCCGTGCGATGCACGGATCAAAATTTTAGCCTTAATGAATTTATGTTTGTTTATTGTAGGATAATCATTTTTTTATGTGGATATTACAATTCTTGTAAGATTTCAAATTTGGGATTTAAACATACTAAGTAATAAGCATCAGTGTTATAAAAATGAGAAATTATTATTTAAAATTACAAATTATTAAAGACCTCTTTGTAAACTACATTAGAAGTTGAATTACAACTATTGTCCAACTCATTACAAATGAAACTCTTAAGACCTTTAAGATTGCTCACTCTATATGCGGCTATATATAACTGTCTTTGTACAAAAACTGGCTTCTTGAGTAGTAATCCAACATGGGATGACGTTTGTCCCAAACTTTTATTTATAGTCATTGCATATGAAAGAATTAATGGGAATTGTTTCTCTTAAACTTGGATAGCAATCTTGTGTATTTATTAACACATGTTTGTACCCCAATTTTTACACCACGGCGCACATAGCACTGTGTGCCTCGCACTTCTCAAAACGACGTCATTTTGAGAGGTGCAGTAGGGAGTTGACGTGATTATGTGTATTTGTGTATACAATTATGCGTATTTGTTTATACAATTATGTGTATTTATTCATACAATTATGTGTATTTGTTTATACAATTATATGTATTCTAATATAAAATTATGTACATTTTTTAACATGAATTTTTTTAAAAGAAAAATTAACCACTAACACTTGGTAGCGAAATTTCAAAATAAAAATAATCTAAAACGACGTCTTTTTGTATCAGGGCGCACAATGCAACGCGCGCCTGGTGCACAATATAAATTGTCATCTATTATATGTATACTACTACAAACAATAAAACATACACAACATATATATTAAGCATAAAAATCAACACAGAAACCATATGAAGTATATACACAATATATTTAATTAAATCGCTAAAATATGTATATGTAGGTATATATGTGATCTATAGATAATGAGCTCAATTCCAGCCCATTATGTATACACAACACATATGTATCAAATAATAACTTGATACAGATATTATAAAATAGGCCCAATTCCATCCCAGTTCAGCAGCCCGTTTCCTTTGCATAACCCGACCCAATCAGACTATGTACACGCCTACCAATCGTTATGCCATGGAACCGTGTTCACCATTCATGGTGAACACGGTTCCAACGGTGTTAGTACATCGTTATCTTTTTTTTTTTAATTAATTGCGGCGTGACTTTTCACATTTTGCGGTTTCACTTTAATTTGAGGTGAACAATGATTTCGGACATTCATAAATTATGAATTCATGCCTGCACATTCACTTTGGAACCATGCCTACACATTCCCGTCCGAAATCACGGACATTCATAAATTATGAATCCATGCCCGCACATTCACTTTGGAACCATGCCTACACATTCACTTTGGAACCATGAGATTATGAATTTTCTGTTATAAAATTATGAATTTTCAGTTATGAGATTATGAATTTTCTGTTATGAGATTATGAATTTTCTGTTATGAAATTATGAATTTTCTGTTATGAGATTATGAATTTACATTACATTCATAATCTCATAACAGAAAATTCATAATCTCATAACAGAAAATTCATAATTTAATAAATATTTTACTTTTATGCGATTATGAATTTTCTGTTATGAGATTATGAATTTACATTATATTCATAATCTCATAACAGAAAATTCATAATTTGATCAAACGCGTGCCGTTAACTCCACATCCGCGATTTTTTTTTATTTTTTTTTTTGCCTAAAAACGACGTCGTTTGGACTTGTGTTTTCCAGGGCATAATTTGCCCACGCCTACCACATTGTGTTGCCCCACACGGCCACTCCACTCACACCTACCTCTTTCATTCTCCGATCTTAGTTCAAGGTTTTCTTCACTATCACAGCTTTGTATTTCTATTCACGATGAAGGCAGTCTCATCTCATCTATTCTTAGCAAGCTTTGAAACATCTTTGTCTGCATTTCTTCGTTATAATGCATACAAAATCAAGTATAAGCTAATGGTGAGACTTATTTTCAAATCTTGATTCTGAAGGCTAATGTGAAACAATCACTCTCGTTCTAGATAAGTACCAACTTTATATTCTTTTTATATATCTGTATCTGTATTTACATTTTTTAAAGTAGTATATTTCCAGATCAAGTTGGAAAACATGGCGATAGATGAACTTGAAATACTAGATCTGTATAATAGTGTATTTTTTTTAGTCTGAAGAGTTTAAAATGGAGATAGATGGAGATTAAATCCTAGATCTGGATCATGCATGAGGTAGTTGGTTTTTTTTAGGTAGTGATCTTACTGATCTAGTCCGTTTTTCTGACTGCTACAACATGTTTCTCACTTTTGATTTAAGTTTCTACCAGTTTATAAAACTAACAAATTCGTATTTTAGATCTAGTCCATTTTTTCTGACTATAACATGTTTCTAACTTTTGATTTAAGTTTCTAACAATTTCTAAAACTAAGAAATTTTTATTTTTATTTTTATTTTTTTTTTATTTTTTTTTTTTTTTTTTGCATTGCTACTGTTTCGGCTAGAAATTCAGGTTTTCTAAAAAATATTTTTTTTTTTGTATTTTCTGTGGTTTGGTGCTAGGTGTATTCTGGTTCTGGGTGCACTACTAAAAAATTCGTATTTTAGATCTAGTCGTTTTCTTTATACATTGTTACTGTTTCGTCTAGAAATTTAGGTTTTCTAAATTATTTTATTTATTTTCTGTGGTTTGGTGCTAGGTGTATTCTGGTTCTGGGTGCACTACTAAGAAATTCGTATTTTAGATCTAGTCGTTTTTTTTTTATACATTGCTACTGTTTTGTCTAGAAATTCAGGTTTTCTAAAAAAAATTTATTTATTTTCTGTGGTTTGGTGCTAGGTGTATTCTGGTTCTGGGTGCACTCTGCATTGATTGAAGGAATGGGCAGAGTCTTGTGTTGGTCCCGTTGGTAGAAAACACAAATAATAATCAAATTAAAATTGACTATTATTTTCTAGAAAGAAAGGAAGAAAAGATGAAGAAATTGGCTAGTGTTTGGTGTTGGGTTTTTGCAAGAGTCGAGTGAGCACTCTTTCCTTAAAACCTTATTTGCCACCTCCCAAAAGATGCTAGGAGCGTTGTGGCCTAGGCTTCCCAGGATAAAACTTGCTATGATTCAGTGTTTGAGCATTCAAACAAAGAATCCGGCGAGCAAGACGTGGTTATGAACACAGTATGGCTAAGAAGAGGAGTAGAACAGAGTGTAATCCATTGAGTGGCTCGAGGTTGTATAGTGAAAAGGCAGTATTTCTGACCAAAACAGTGTAATACATGTTGTAACCAAACGTCGCCGTATCATTTGGGCGGGAGTTTTTCAACAAAAAGATTAAGCTTTATTATAGTTAGGATTTATGAGTTAATACCCAAAATGGCCCTCCGACTATATCTTTTTCTCAAATTGGTTCTTTGATTTTAATTGCACCCAAAATAGTCCCTCGACTGTTGAGTTTCAAGCCAAAATGGTCATCCGTTTGCTTTGGTGTTAAGTGGGTGTTAAAATGAAGGGCAAAAGGGAAAATTTATATTGTTTGTTGTTTAGACCTTTGACCAGCCCATTTTTTATTTTTTTTATTATTAAAAAAAAAAAAAAAAAAAAAAAAAAAAAAAAAAAAGCTTAACCCTTTTGAAATGGTATTCTCATGGCTAACAAAAAACACTATGAAACATGAAAGTCATATGTTGAAATGTGGGACAATGTTGGGGTGGGTGGGATAGACCAAGTTTGAAATATTTGGCAAATTAAACATAAATATGGAAGGGGTTATCTTTTTACCCGGGTGGAATACTTTTGATATACATATATGTATTCCATATGGATCTTGTCTTTTATATAGGTTGATTCATAGATCACTCCCATTCACACTCATTCAACTCACCTCTGCTATATATCAATGCCATGAAAGAATCTAATCTTAATGTTACAACAACATTGTACATGCATGTATTACCGTACCATTGCATCCCTCATGCAAAATTATATATTCGCAACTTACATTCAAAGGATGTCATAATGATTGCAGGGGCAGTGACAAGACTTAAAAAGATGATAAGGCAATAGTTGCTCCCAATGAAAAATCATAAAAAAGTGTACTAGGGAAAAACTTCTTCCTATATCCTCGTCTTGATTTTATTGGAGGAAAAATAAGTAATAAAAGATATAGCATATGTTTTGTCTTAAATCAATTAGAATATGTTATACCATAAGAATAATAAGTCTAATATATACATGTGTTCTTAAGATTTCTCTCATTTATATATATGATTGTCTTGGATTTATATGATTTTTAAAACAACAAACAATATAAATTGTCCCTTTTGCCATTCATTTTAACACCTACTTAACACTAAAGTTAACGGAGGACCATTTTGACTTAAAATTCAATAGTCGGATGACCACATTTGGTGCAATTAAAAGTCAAGGAACCAATTTAAGAAAATGTCATAGTCAGAAGACCATTTTGGAAATTAACTCTATATATATTTTTGTGTTTCGACTTATTCACCAACACCAACATTATAATCTAAGATTGGGTCATAACCCCCCCCCCCCCCCCCCCCCCCAAATGAAAGCTTGGGTCAAATCACACTAAAGGATTGAATTAAATAATTAGCTAGTCTAACTCATAACCTTATAAACTGATATGTTCTCTCTTATTTTATCAAAATGTGGACTCTTAACATTGTGTATAATTGTATGTCACTAAA